>NW_025936893.1:0-436273 GCF_000764305.2 Hyalella azteca | reverse complement strand
TATATATATGTATATATATATATATGATTGTTAATAAAAAGCATGCTCTGGTCTTCAATCAAACTTGCATAACTACACCAATATGTATAACACATAACTACACCAATATATGCCGAACTACACCAATATGTAATATGTATGTAAATATATATTTCATATATATTTGTATATAATATATAAATTTAATTATCTTTTGTATAAATATGATCTGCTTGACAAATATCAGCTAGCGTTGAGTTTAAGTGGAGGAACAAACTTCTTGACGAGGATGAATATAATTTTGAATAATTAACTGTAACAAAATAAATCCCCAACTCGTCCAATTCACCCGTCGTTCGGCAGGATATCCCGGCTATCGTGTAAGGGTTTCCTTTAACCGATGTCCCCTGTTAGGATATTACCTGGGCCTATACTTTCAAAAAAAGTTAAAAGATCGTAAGTTCATCAGCCAATCATTGACGGCCTTTCAAGCAAAATCCACCAATCATAGACAAGAAACTAGAGCGTAAGTACTTACGTTCACTTAGCGAGTTTTGAAAGTATGGCCCCTGTTCCGTAAAACCCCCTGAACAGAACCTGTTCTCCGCCGTGTGTTCGCAGGCGTGAAATTCGCGTCGCGGTGTTGGTTCAGCGCCATAAAAACGGCGCGTCGCAGCGGCCGTTTGGGGCTTCGGCGTTTTCGGTCCAAGTGAATGTGCAATGCCGGCTTGATGTTAGTTTAAAAATTCGATTTATTATAAACCAAAAAATTTTTATTTCAAGCTCTCATGGGCTTTGGGGCGGCAGCGTTTTCTATCCAAGTGAATGTGGCCTGCTAATGCCGGCTTGATGTTAGTTTAAAAATTCTATTTATAATAAACTAACAAAATTTTTATTTCAAGATATCATGGGCTTTGAGGCGGCGGCGTTTTCGGTCCAAGTGAATGTGCAATGCCGGCTTGATGTTAGTTTAAAAATTCGATTTATAATGAACCGACAAAATTTTTATTTCAAGTTCTCATGGGTTTTGGGGCGGTGGCGTTTTCCGTCCAAGTGAATGTGGGCAGAAAAAGCCGGCTTGTTGTAGGTTTAAAAAGTCGATTTATAATAAACCAACAAAACTTTTATTTCAAGCTTTTATGGGCATCTACGACGTTTTGGATTACCATCCAATTATCAGTGCCAATTTAATTTAAATATTTTTTAAATATGCTGAAACAAAGGTTGAATGTGGGGGTGAAAAAGCCGGCTTGATGTTTGTTTAAAAAGTCTATTTATAATAAACCAACGTCATTTTTATTTCAAGCCCTTATGGGCATCTACGAAGTTTTGGATTACCATCCAATTGCTAGTACCAATTTAATTTAAATATCTTTTAAATATGCTGAAACAAAGGTTGAATGTGGGCTGCTAATGTCGGATTGATTTTAGTTTAAAAAGTCAATTTATATTATGCCATCATAATTTTACTTCAAGCTTATATGAACATCTACGAAGTTTTGGATTACCGCGGAATTATTAGTACAAATTCAATTTAAATATCTTTCAAATATACTGAAAGAAAGGTTGAATGTGGGCTGAAAAAGCCCGCTTTAAAAAGTCGATTTATAATAAACCAGCATAATTTTTATGTCAAGTCCTTATTAGCATCTACGAAGTTTCGGATTACCTTGGTAATCTTGGTGCCAATGTAATTCAAAACTTCGTAGATGCTAATAAGGGCTTGAAATAAAAATTATGTCATCCAATTATTAGTACTAATTTAATTTAGATATCTTTTAAACTCACAGAAACATTAAAGGTTGAAACACGTTTTAGGTTATTTAGATTTTGGTCCAAGAATACGAAGATAAAATATTTAGCCTGAAATAAGTGTGCTAAAATTACACGCAGGAATTGCGAAATTCCTGCAAATTTCGGTTTCCTAATTGAACACTAAATATTAAATATTCGTGTGTCACGTATATAAACGTCGGTTGATTATGAGTGATTAGGACCGATTATCTTTCAGGGATTGAACACGGCAAAACAATAAGTAATTTTGAAATTAATTTATACCACCGTGGCTCAATTTTGAGCGCTGGTTCACCTTATTTATTTATTTTTCACACTAATATTAATTTCAACAACCGTGGCTCAATTTTGAGCGCTGGTTCACCTTATTTATTTATTTTTTACACTCTGATATTAATTTTAACGATCGTGGCTCAATTTTGGGCGCTGGTAAAAATTATTTTATTTTTTTTACACTCTAATAAATATTAATTTCAACAACCGTGACTCTATTTTAACCGCTGGATCAAATTATCCATAGTTTGTTGCGCTCAAAATATCCGGATTATAGTTATTAACTACACTTAAACTTAAACCATTATTTCCATTATTTTTCATTTTGATCGACATTTCTTGGACACAGTAATGCCTGTTAACGAATGTTCATTGGATCAAAATACTCAACTTTCAAACATTTTCTTCTCAATGCTTTCTAGCGTTTAGTGCATATGATTGTCAAGTTTCAGATAAATTATCTATTACTTTACTATTAATTTTATTATAAACCGAACCTTTAAATCAACAATCATCACGACAATCATAAAGGTTATCATTGGTGGTCAATAATGGGTTGTAGGTTATCATTGGTGGTCAATAATGGGTTGTAGGTTATCATTGGTGGTCAATAATGGTGGGGGGAAAATGAGAAAAAAATGAGAAAAATGGGAAAAACGCGCATAAAAAAAACTATGGGGAAAATGAGAAAAATGAGCACCAGATCGATAGGTGGAGTGGTGGGGTGGTGAAGTGGTGAAGTGGTGGAGTGATGGAGTGATGGAGTGGTGGAGTGGTGGGGTGGTAGTGTGGTGGAGTGTGGGAGTGGTGGGGTGGTGGAGTGTGGGAGTGGTGGAGTGGTGGGGCGGTGGAGTGGTGAAGGCTTAGAGTGCTGCAGCATCACAATAGCGCGCGCCCTCGTTGGGTTGACGTGAAATTTGTTCAAGTGCCGCCAGGTGAGCGAGTGGGGAGAGTGGTGGTGTGAGTGGTGGGGTGAGTGGTGGGGTGAGTGGTGGTTACATGCAGACCAGGGTGAGTGGTGGAGTGGTTTATTTAATTATTAATACATGCAGTGGCAGAGTGAGTGAACTGATAAGTTTTACAACGCAACACTAGTTCTCGGAAGATGGCTTCTTTCTACGAAAAAAAAAAAAGAACTTTCCAGGTAGGCTAAATAAAAGAGTTTAGTTGATGGTATGGATGAAAAAATTCGTTCAATCTGATATCTGAAATAAAGCAAACTGTTGCTAGATGAGACAAACAGATGAAATTAAATCCATTTTTTTAGAAAAATTTGGTATAGGTAACCCGATTACAAAATAGAGAATAATTTAGATTTAGTGAAAAGCCTTATGCAATTGCAATTTTTTTAGGTTTTCCACAAGAGCTTCAATCCAGCATTTAAGGAACGGTTTCTCTTTGCTCTTGACGAAGAAGAAACATTGTCACGCTCCCTGGCGTTCTACCTTTACTCCTCTGACAAATATTCTAACACACTCATCGGCGAAGGCGAGATAAAGCTTGGAGACATGGCTCTGTCAACGAGTCCATCCACCATATCCATACCCCTCTCCGATACTGGACAGGTACGAGCACTGAACAAATAATTATTACTCATTCTAATTGTCAAAGAGATGAGATATATTTCGATTCTTCATGGTAACTGTAATATTTAAATATCCAAGATATTATGAACATTGAGAAAAATAAGTATATAATAGATTTATGTGTTGAATCGTGTTGAGTATTTATGATGGGTAGATTATTGACTATTCTCTGAATTTACCGATTTTTTTCCAACATCCAAATTGCTTAGCAAACCAGCGGTTGTGTGCACTCAATGGATGAATAAATAATTCGCTGGACATTAATGTTGTTTTTTGTTGAAAATTCCACCTATTTTTAATCAATGACTGATCAAAAGTATAAACTTACATTATCTACACGTCTTCGACGTCGAGTGACCAAAAGAGATCACCTACCTCATGTACGCTTCCATATCGTAAATTGTTCAGAAATGAATATTTAAAATAATGTACTCGGTGTTGAACTAAGCAAAATACAAAACAATTTTCCGGCAGCAAAAGGGCGTCGGGTACGGCGACATCTTGTTCTCCCTCTCCTACCTGCCGACGGCTGAGCGTCTCACAGTTGTGGTCGTTAAGGCCAGGAGTCTTCAGTGGGCCGACGATAAAGCTTCTGCGGATCCCTTCGTTAAAGTAAAGCCAGGCTTCAGTGTTATTCTATTTTTCAGCAGTGGAAAATAGGAATACTCAAACTGGTGTTCGTTTGAGGGTTCGTTTTCTCGAAGGCAAGGTTCAGTCCATTGGTTAGTTGATGGCGAAATGCTGAGCCAATGGTGCTGAATTAGCTCATTATGTTAATAAGTCTTTTATTTAGGCTGGCTTATTTATTCAGCAGGATAAAATAAAAGAAAAAATATCATACAAAGTATCTTATATAAAACTGTTGTTTATTACAACTGTATACTTTAAATCTCTTTCAAATTTAGACTGAATATTGAATTCGGAAATTTGTTTGAGAACAGACAGTTTGGTTCGTGGAAATTTCTCTAAAATTTCGTGGAATTAAAATCTTATCAACCATTTGCAGGTGTACATACTTCAACACGGCAAGAAAATCATGAAGAAAAAGACAAGTGTGAAGAAAGACTCGAATTCGCCGGTGTTCAACGAGGCCATGATATTCAACATCCCTGCACCCGCCTTGCACGTACGTTGATATAGGGTTGAACATGAATGAGGAGGTCAATTTAGAGTTGCACAAAAGTTAAGGTTTTACACTATTTAGAGTTGACAACTTAGAGCTGCGCAAAACTTAAAGTTGTACACAATTCAGGGCTAGTAACTTAGGATTACACAAAACTTGAGGTTGTATACAATTTAGGGTTGGCCATTTAGAGCTGCACAAAACCTTTTAAGATTTTACACAATTTATTGCTAGTAACTTAGGTTGTACAAAATTTAAGATTGTGCACAATTTAGGGTTGGTAACTTAGGGTTTCACTAAATCAGAGCATGTGGGATACTTTATAGCAGGTACAGAAATTAAAGGTTACTCTGCAGTAAATGGTTATTTTTTAGTGAATCTACAATTACCTGTTTCTTTGAAGCGAACCTAATATGTAAATGTCATGGTCCAAGTATGCAGTGTCTCTCCTGCT
Source organism: Hyalella azteca (assembly GCF_000764305.2). Classification (NCBI taxonomy): domain Eukaryota; kingdom Metazoa; phylum Arthropoda; class Malacostraca; order Amphipoda; family Hyalellidae; genus Hyalella; species Hyalella azteca. Next base: position 431,064 of record NW_025936893.1, on the reverse strand, counting down.
GCTAACATGCATGAAAAATCTCACCTATAACAATTTGAATTTGAAGTAAAAATCACACCTAACTTCTACGGGAGTTTAGTTTCTTGCGTTCCGGTTGCGGGTATAGATTATATCGCGTGCCGATGCGTGGCGTTAGATAACTTGTGTAATGTGAACTCGTTTGATGGACATTAAGTACTTCATGAGCTCGTAGTTACAATTACTATCTCAATAGGCCATTCAGTTGAGAGGGACTGTATTTTTTAACGTGGTAACCCGTATTTTAAATTAAGATTGTTGGCTGTACAGCTGAAGGTGACTGTACATTTTAAAATTGTTTACTGTATTTCAAGGAGGCCAACCATTAAGTTGCGGGTGACCGTGAATTTCAAAAAATGTTGTGTACGTTTAATGTGGCAGACCATCCAGTTGTGAGTAACAGTAGATTTTAAAAAGGTTGACTCTATCAGCGAGGCAGACAGTCCAGCTTCGAGTGACTACCTCTTGAGAAGGCTGACTTGTTTTTTTTTCTGTTTTGTCAGACCATCCAGCTGCGGTGACTGTAAATTTTAAGTAATTTGAATGTGTTTTAATCTGGTAGACAATCCAATTAAGGGTGGCTGTACATTTTAAGAAGGTTGACTGTATTTTAATATGGCAGACCATCCAGCTGAGGGTGACTGTAGCCGAGCACGTGCCGGACGGTCGAGGCGTTGCGGTTGGTCACGTCATCGTCGGCACGCAGGCGACGGGCAAGGCTTTGTCGCACTGGAATCAGATGATGACGGCACTCAGGAAGCCCATCGGCATGTGGCATCCTCTGAGACGTTAAGCCACGCTTGGCAACCACTGGGACGTTGGAATTACAAGGCTTTAGCATGTGACATCCACTGAGACGTTAAGCCACGCTTGGCAACTACTGGAACGTTGGAATTACAAGGCTTCGGCATGTGGCATCCACTGAGACGTTAGGCTACACCTGTCTCTTATACACATCTAGATGTGTATCAAAGTTGCCCGTATCCTCCCGAAGTTGCCCGTATCCTCCCAAAGTTGCCCGTATCCTCCCAAAGTTGCCCGTATCCTCCCGAAGTTGCCCGTATTCTCCCCAAAGTTGCCCGTATCCTCCGGCAGCTCGACAGCGAGGTAGACTGGCTGGGACTGTGGCCGCGGTCAGGTTCCTACAAGCGTTTCACGAACCTCGAGGACGCTGCCAACAACCCGGCCAACGCTGCCCTGCATGACGACCCTAACCTGCCTCCACAGCCGCTCAGACCTGCACCGCAGCGACCTTCCTACAGGTCAGTGACCTCAGCTCTTATAGGTCAGTGACCTGCCTTCTTATAGGTCAGTGACCTGAGTTCTTATAGGTCAGAGACCTGAGTTCTTATGGGTCAGTGACCTGCCTTTTTATAGGTCAGTGACCTGACTTCTTATAGGTCAGTGACCTGAGTTCATATAGGTAAGTGACCTGCCCTTTTTATAGGTCAGTGACCTGCCTTCTTATAGGTCAGTGACCTGCCTTCTTATAGGTCAGTGACCTGAGTTCTTACAGGTCAGTGACCTGAGTTCTTATAAGCCAGTGACCTGTCTTCTTCGTACAGGTCAGTGACCTGACTTCTTATAGGTCAGAGACCTGACTTCTTATAGGTCAGAGACCTGCTTTCTTATAAGCCAGTGACCTGAGTTCATATAGGTCAGAGACCTGCCTTCGTACAGGTCAGTGATCTGACTTCTTATAGGTCAGTGACCTGACTTCTTACAGTTCAGTGACCCGCCTTTTCATAGGTCAGTGATCTGTCTTCAAAAAACAGACCAGTGAACTGCCTTCCTACAGGTCCGCGAATTGCATGCTTACCTGACAGTAAGCATGCAGTTCTTTAAGTTGAGAGAGACTTCAGACAGGTCGGAGAACTGCCTTCTAACTGGTCAATGACTGGCCTTCTTACAAATCTGTGAAGTGCTTGCGTACAGATTTGAAATTACTTAAAATTCCTAAGATTCATAGTGAAAAATTTGCAGTATAATTTGTTTTACGAAGTTTGCTGGATTTCACAGACTGCCAGGCCGTCGAAGCAGCGGAGACGGGTCTCCATCTCCAGACGCTCCATACTCCAAGTCTAATCCCTACCTCGACTACAGGAGGAGCGTCTCCAGGGTAGCTTTACTTTTTTAGTTTGAAAATAAGGTCACTTTGAAATAATATAACATTCGAAGTCACTTAAATTAGAAAATTAATGCGGTTTGAAACTTTATTAATTTATTTGACTATTCTCATAGAAAAGATTGCGAAAAATAATTTTAAATATTTAATTATAATGCAAAGAATTTTAAATTTTAAATTAGGATTTCATTTGCATACAAAACAAAACGATAATTTTGTGTGCTATTTCAATGATGATTGCATTCATAGTGAGTTATAATTATTTAGAAATTGGAAGACCAAAGTGCTGTCATTTTTCAGTAATAAAATTTATATGAATGTATGAACACTTTTTTAGCGATGATGCGGAAATTCATACATGAATATTATCTTATCATCCTCTCAGGATATTTGCGATGAAATCGTGCCGAGGTCGACCAACCCGTTCAACCCAGCATGGCAACCCGTGCCGGGCATTGATGATGGTCGTTATATCAACCCGTTCCACAACCACCAAACTTCTGCTTACTTGGGTGCAAACAAAGCTTCTTACCAACCCAATTACAGTCCAAGTTATGACTCAAAATACGATAGGAATCTTTTACCCCATGACCCGTTTGCCCTGGGTTCAGATCCGACTTTAATTCCGTACAGTTCTGCTGAGCGCAGCATGGCCATGGAATCCCAGATACCTTATCCAAGACCGAGTTCTTATCTTAGTCATCAGGTGCTAGACCAGAGAAGCAGGTTTGGGCAACACAGATACTCGTACCAAGAACGCTACGAGCCCCTAAAATACGATTCAACGAGTAGGTACGAGCCTTCTTCAAAGTTCGACAGGGGAAAATACCAAACAGAACTTTATGACAGCAGAAGTAAATATGTTATCGATAAATATGAAGGATTAAAACCACATGAGACGCTCGGTTCCGCGTATTCACTATATGATCCAAGGATAGATCACAGCGACCCTCGTCGTCGCAGAGACGATCTAAACAGTGTTTATGATCCACATGTAGGAAACTTGAACCATATGAACAGCTACAACCATCATATGGACCAAGGATCTTCACCAATACACTCACCTTCCACAATAGTGAACAACATGCGAATGTACCACACAATACCTGGAAGAGGTATCAAGAATTATTCAACTCCTGCGGCGTACATGGACTACGCGACCAAGAAGCTGCGTGAACAGCAGCTTCATGAAAGAGAGAAGCAGCTGCAGCAGCAACAGAAGGAGCTGCAGCAGAAGCAAATTCAGCAGAAACAGCAGGTGGAGCAAGAGAAGCAGCAACAGGAGCAGATAGATCGAGCCATCGAATTTGAGAGGAGGCTTAGGGAGCCGCCTCATGACCCACCGCCCCCACCCGCTCCACTCGCACCTGCTCAGGTACGTTTACCGTACAATGTTAAGCCATTATTGTATAATATTATCATATTTGGTTATGTGTTTACCGTACAATGTCAAGCCATAGTTTTATAATATTATAATATTTGGTTATGTGTTTACCGTACAATTTTAAGCCATTATTGTATAATATTATAATATTTGGTTATGTTTACACGCTTGAGTGTGTGCTTGAAGCCTGGCACCGTAAATATTGGTGCTGTTCAGGCGCGTATCCTTCTTACTCATCGTGTTGGATTGTTAAATGGGAAAAATTTCACTGTTATAGTGATGGAATCACGAGACAGTGAAAAATGTTTGCTGCTCTAGATTAAAAAATTGTTACGGGATTTTTTGAGTTTACTAACTATTCAAAAATAAGAAGTTGAAGTTTCAGTTAGATTTCCAAACGTGACTTGACTCTCGACAAAGTAACTCTCGGGTCTTTCACCAATTTCCGCTCGTGAATTGCAAAATTGGATTCCGAATAGCAGGGTTATGGATGACTCACTTCGAAACTAAGTGATACTCAAATCGCATGAATAATCTATCCTGGAAAATGACAAGATGACCGGCACCGGCAAGTCTATCAAATACTTTGATAACTGATTTTTCGCGTGTAATGTCCTATCGTTCTAAATGCCCGATTTAATTGGCGCATATTCACAATACCTGACATCGGCCCTTATATGAAATTTTATTTAAAGAGTTTGAGCTATGCGGCATTTTGAAAAAGAAGGAAGGATTTAGAGACAAAAATTTATTTGTTCTTTATCTAATAGATTTTTTCTAAACTTCTAGCTCGAACAGAAAAATATAAGGGTTTCCATTAGAAAGGATCTTTCTCTTAAAAAGTAAATTTAGAAAAATAAAAGCAGGATTCGGAGTAATGGGATTCTCTGTGCAGGAGGTTAAGCTGCTAAACAAGTATCCTTCTTTCGAAGATTTATTGTAGGATTTTTGTGTGTCTGAAACATGACACTGGAAATATATAAGGACTATCAGAGCACATATATAACGACGATGTCTATCGTATTGGGAGATTAATTAATTGTTTTTTATTATGGGACGATGAAGCTCAGGATATATTTGTGGGTCAGTGGATAAATCTATTTTAAGTAGCGCGTATGCATTTTATTGAAAAATCCATACATTAATATTCATTAAATTTCAAAAAGAGCTAAATTGAGTTTTTTTTGTTGCTCTTGAGCTCATGCTAAGGATTAGTAAAGAGGTCTATCTCTAATTAATATAGGTCAATTAAAATATTTTTATGATAGAAGGGATTACGATATGATTATGGGACGTTCAAACCGCAAGGTGTTATATATTTTAAATATTTTTATTTTAAATGTCTTGGACCGACGATGAAAAAAGGCAATGAAATGTTAGTTATCGTCTTAAATACCAACGAAGGTTCTGATTTTGTACACCTTCAATTTAAATATTGAATAACTGCCATTGCGTTCGTTTGTTAAGATTGTTTCATGTTATTTCGGAAACTTCTATTTAAATATGCAAGTAATTGATTATTGACCTTTTATTCATGATATATAGTCGTTTTGCCCTAAACTATCAGTTTGCATTGGTGATATTTCTTCGCTGTGCATGGGCTCAAAAAAACCTTCGGAATATCCCTGTTGATGGTTTGAAGGTATTACCACAAAATTTCTGAGTTGGCCCTCAGATATACCATACCAAGCATACCATAATATCTCTAATTCAGTTCTCGACCAGGCATACTATACCTACTACCATACCAGGCATACCATTATATCATACCAGGCAAAAAAAGATGATTAAAAATGCAAATAAAGAATATAAAATAGCGGAAAACGACCTACGGCATGGCGCTTGAGCAGAGATAAAGTTGTTATCTCTGCTATCTAAATAATTATTGTTGAAAAAAGTTATATTATATTGAAAACTAACTATTGACTTATTGAAAAAACTAACAAGAAGCTAATAAATAAAATTAACTCTCTGGTCTTTAACAAAACTTGTTTAAGAGAGGAAATTTTGCCAGCCTACACTAATGATATAATTATGTAGATAATGTCTGTATTAAATATTATTTAGTAGTTTAAGTAAGTTAAGAACGACGGTAAAATACGTTTTCGTTTTTAATTTGTAATTTATTTCATGAGTGGGTCTGAAGGGAGTGGTTTAATTTTTCAATTTATAATTTCAAATATTCATTTTGAAACTTTTGTCACCAAAAACTGTCATGTATGATTCTTGATCTAAACGCAAAAAATAAAAATATAAATTTAATGTTATATTTTTTTCAAAATCTACCACTTTATTTAGACTTTACATGGGATTTAATACTTATTTAATAGTAAAGAATAAATTTTTCCTCACAATATAAGGTTGAATCCCAAAGTGGCTGGAGCGGAAGACGCATCAGCTCCGAGAGAGTCTTGAATTCCTCAACAAATCTCAGTATCGGAGACCAAGCATCGTCCCGAATTCTCTCTCCCATCCACCATTTGACGTCAACTTCTCAATCGATACGAAACCTTTTGACACCTACGCATCACCACAGTCAAATTATACGGCACGCCACGCCACAACACCTTGCGCCTCCTCCATTCGGTCGCAGTGTATCATCAAGCCCACATAGCAGGTCGACTAGCGACATAACTTCCATCCGCGGTACATGTTGGCACTCGGAAGACACAGGCTACATCCGCAAATGGCTTGGAGAAGCCGCAGCTTTAGTTTCTGCAGTGAAGATCCCACAATCAGTGCAGTTCTCGACCGGGATTGGCTTCCCTTCAAATTTGTCTTCGACACCTCCCTTGACTTCTCATTTGTCGTCAACGCCCCCCTTGACTGACTCTCATTTATCATCAACGCCGCCGCTCACCGACTCTCAACATTCCATCACTCCTCCGCTCTCTGTGGCTCAACTTGCGACGTCCCCTCCAAGGACATCTTCTTATTTTGCATCGTCTCATATGGGTATGAATAATTTCTCATCGTCTCCTATCCATTCTCGTCTCGTTTCTACACCCCCATCGGCGTTTTTCCCATCAACTCCTCCTCCTTCTGCAACATTTTTGCCTCCTTCAAGATCCGTAACTTCTTATCTTCCAAACTCGACTCCTCCGGTATCAAGTTCTTACGTGCCATCAACACCTCCACCGTCGGTAGAATTCTTTCCTTCAACGCCCCCGTCTTCGTCATACCTTGTATTGGGATCTGAAAGAGGGGCAATTTTTTCAACGGACGCATTATGCCACTCCCAACTTCTGCATTCGCGTTTGGCTGAAGTTGTCGCCGCACGTCGGAATTCTTGGATGGAGGAAAACGACATAATAACGAGTGCAGGGGAACCAGAATCTCCTGGACTTCCAACAACCGTCATCGACAAATACTCACTTTTCAGTGATAATTATGTCGAGGCAACAGCAAGCAGCCTAAACGATTTTGGGTTGAATGATGCCAAAAATGAACAGAAAGTGCTTGAAAAACCGTTTACTGAAGAATATTCATCTCTCAAGTATACACCCGAAACTAAAATACCTGAAACACAAGAATATAAAAAAATTGAAGAAACCTCTTCTAACTTTGAGGCAAGTTTTGGCATTGTCGAACCAGAAATAACAAAGAGTTTTCTTAATATTTCAGTACCCAAAGTGTCGATTGACTTCACGCAGAAAGAAAGTGACTGGAGTATCACTAACAGAGTGAAGAGTATTTTCGATGACATTAAGAGAAATGCGATATCAGATTTTGTGAAGCAGAAGGAACTTGACGAATCATCCAAAGATGCAAACACAGACGACAAGGTAAAGGCCAACCAGCTTGGCACTGACTGGTGGTCATCGTTCACGGATAAGAATAAAGTCACAGAAGACTTGGACGCAAAGCCAAATTGGCCATTCGACGTAAGCTCAAATGTCAAAGAGGAAATTTCTAGCTTGGACTTGATGAAGACGAGCAATGCCGATCGGATTTTCCAGATACCTAAGGAATTAATTGATGATAAATTAAATTCTGAACTCGAAATTAAGATTCTTGACGAAGAAGTTGCTGAAACCATGAAATCGAACACAGACTGGCTTGAAAACACGCCTAACCGAATGCTGATTGCTGAAAACGATACTATAGGGGAAAATAACTCCAAAAATACGCTTATTAGCTCTATGAAAACCAATTATAGAAATGAAGACTCCAACAAGGAAACCGAGAAAGTGGCAGCAAGTAATGCTTCCTTTAATACTGAGCAGCTCAAGGAGAAGGAAAATAAAAATCAAGTCGTTGCAATTGACGAGTCTACCTTTAAGAGAAGTGGTCGGGATGGGAGACGTGGCAGTGATGGAGCAGGGCGCCCAAGTAGGGTGGGAAGCCGAGGAGACACGCCCCCTCTTTCTAGAGAGTCCAGGGGTTCGTTCAAAAGAGCCCGAAGAGGAAGCGGAGAAGGAGGTTCACCGGTGGGCGGCGGCGCGATGGTCGAGGAGTGCATCATCATGCCTCGAGTCGAGGCCGAGAAACCCTCCGATGAGGAAGTCACTGAGGTCTCTGTCTCCACTGAGCTCCTGCGTGAGGGCAGTGAGTTCTCAAAGACTTTGAAAGGCGTACAGACTGAGATGGATAGTCTCACTCGACTCACCGATAATGTCTTTGAGGAAAAGGAAAGGATTGTCGAAACCGGTTCTGAGCAAATTTATGTCAAAACTCTGAATGAGAGACCTAAGGTCCTGGGAGGGGAAATTGAAAACAGGTTAAATACAGAAGTTTTAATCGACTCGGGTCAGCAACCGTTTTCTTCCAGTGATCACAGGAAATCGTGGGCTGGTTTAGAGACAGGTAGCCGGGATGCACGGTCTGAGAGCCGAGATAGCAGGGATTCAGAGAAGTCATCCATGAGTACCTCCAGTTCAAAAAGCGATATTGAATCTGAAAGTACGAAACGAGTTCGTGTTTACCTGGAATCATTAAGTGCCAGAATTAAGCAGCAGATTCCATATTCCTCGTCTACGGACTCCCATTACTCATCATCAACGGGGGCTTCATCACGCTTGGTATCGATGTCTTCGTCGGAAACTCCCCCAACTTCAGCACGACTCACGTCCTATTCCTCATCTGAAACTCCCCCTTCATCTGCTTGTCCGATGTCGATATCTTCTTCAGAAACACCGCCGAGTTCCGCAGACGCTATCGCAGGGACTCCTGGAGCCCGGCCCTCCCTGGGCGACACCCCAACATCACCGGCATTTTTCGCTCCAACTCCCCCTCATTCAGCGGGACCAAATAGCCTCGGAAACTCCAACCCGGACGTTTCGAACGCCGACGGTGCCTTTGGAGGAGGAGGATATATATTGCAGAGAACAACCAGCTGCGATTCTATCAACTCGGACACTTCGGTAACTCTGGGAGAACTTGAAGAAGCTGTGGGTCAAGTTACAGCTCAGTTGTCCGTCACTCTCATTTACGACAGGTTGGTGTTATTCTAGTACGTATAAATTAGTGCACCACTCATTTACGACAGGTTGGTGTTATTTTAGTGCGTATAAATTAACGCGCCACTCATTTACGACAGGTTGGTGCTATTTTAGTGCGTATAAATTCGTGCGCCACTCATTTACGAGAGGTTGGTGTTATTTTAGTGCGTATAAATTAGTGCGGCATTCATTTACGAGACGTTGGTGTTATTTTAGTGCGTATAAATTAGTGCGCCATTCATTTACGGCAGATTGGTGTTATTTTAGTGCGTATAAATTAGCGCACTACTCATTTACGACATGTTGGTGTTATTTTAGTGCGTATAAATTCGTGCGCCACTCAATTACGACAGGTTGGTGTTTTTTTAGTATGTATAAATTAGCGTGCCACTCATTTACGACAGGTTGGTGTTATTTTAGTATGTATAAATTAGCGTGCCACTCATTTACGGCAGGTTGGTGTTATTTTAGTGCGTATAAATTACAACGCCACTCAATTACGACATGTTGGTGTTATTTTAGTACGTATAAATTAGCGCGCCACTCATTTACGGCAGGTTGGTGTTATTTTAGTGCGTACAAATTACTATATACGCCACTCAATTACGACAGGTTGGTGTTATTCTTGTGCGTATAAATTAGTGCACCACTCATTTACGACAGGTTGGTGTTATTCTTGTGCGTATAAATTAGTGCACCACTCATTTACGACATGTTGGTGTTATTCTTGTGCGTATAAATTAGTGCACCACTCATTTACGACATGTTGGTGTTATTTTAGTGCGTATAAATTACAACGCCACTCAATTACGACATGTTGGTGTTATTTTAGTACGTATAAATTAGCGCGCCACTCATTTACGACAGGTTGGTGTTATTTTAGTACGTATAAATTACTACGCCACTCATTTACGACAGGTTAGTGTTATTGGCTCTAGTACTGAACGCCCTAATACGTATATACAAGTTAGCGTGCTGTTTATTCATAAGTTCGTGCCATAATATTACAGAAATATTAGTATAGCATTTATTTATTTCAGGATAGTGGCCTCCTACTGCATACCAAATTATTTGCCATACGTTCCGTTATTTTAATGAACAGCAATTTTGGGTGCAACTCAGTTACGTCAGTTTCATCTTTTATTGTCCAGCGCCAGATTGTGCAATTCAGTTACTATTCATACAGTTACTTATGGGAAATAAAAAGGATTTCCTCATATCTACTGTACTTTTCTGTCGATATAGTTTATGAGTTACTTTTCAAAAGAATAGATACAACTTAAATTCAAACAAAAAATTCCTAATTTTTATTGAACAACCTTGCCTTCAAAAGCACGAATTTTCGCACGCGATGTCATTGTACAGAGCTTAAATTAACACCTTTGTACAGTGAGTGGCATTGTTTTATTGCTTAAATTAACACCTTTGTACAGTGAGTGGCATTGNTGCAGTGAGTGACTTATTTTATTGCTTAAATTAACGCCTGTGTACAGTAAGCGGCTTGTTTTATTGCTTAAGTTAACGCCTGTGTACAGTGAATGGAATTGTTTTATTGCTTAAATTAAAGAAATAATTAACAGTGACTCCGGTGACCTGGAAGTGTTGGTCGAGGAAGCGAGCGAGCTCGTCCTAGGCAGCGACAGCAGCCAGGCGCCGGACACTTACGTGCGAGTCTTCCTCCTGCCTGATAAAAGCACGAACATGCAGACCAGGGTGAGTGGTGGAGTGGTGGAGTGGTTCATATTATACATGCAGACCAGGGTGAGTGGTGGAGTGGTGGAGTGGTCGAGTGGTGGTGTGGTGGAGTGGTGGTCACACTTCCCTGTCAGACGCGGTCGAGAAAGCACGTGTCCGCTCTCTCTCTGGAACTGTTGCGTGCGCTGAGATAATCGTGTGTGACGGTTATTTTTCTTTGTCGGCCAGTTGTAAATGTGTACAGCTTGGGCCCAAGTGTTTTTCAGTGTTTCGGCGGGATACTGGGACGTTGGAATTACAAGGCTTCGGCATGTGGCATCCACTGAGACGTTAAGCTACACTTGGCAACCACTGGGACGTTGGAATTACAAGGCTTGTGGCATCTTGTGCACTCTGAATCTTAAATGCGACGTCCTCGAAAAAATTAATGCTGTTAAACTTAGGCATATAGCACTACCTGCCTTTTCTCCATTAATCTTTTAATGCTGAAATCCTTGGATTAGTTAAAATAATAAAACCGATATGACGCAGCTAAAGAGAGTTGAAAAAATGTCTGTCTTCGAGTAGCTTATTTGCTGAGTTTGAAGTGATTTCTTCTAGCCAATGTTCCTTCATATACCACAAAGAATATATAAAATGCTGCATGTTTTATGAGGTTACTTCAAGATACTCTGGTTATTCCACGCTTTGAAAAAATTTGAGGATATATTCGAAAGAATTATGCTCTAAAGATATGACAGAAAAAGTGTCTCTGCAGCGTCAGATACATTTTATGTAAAGATATAAAGACTTGAATCCATCTTGCTCTTGAAACTGCAAACTTAACATCGGTTAATGATCTTGAAATTTAATGAAGGTTTAACAGACAAAACCAATAAAATCTCAGGGAAGTAAAGACATTGCATTTGTTGAGAGTATGTTCTGTTAATATATTATAATAGGCGCCGTCTCGAAAGTTAGATCCATGAGACCAGGTTGTTGAATCTTGCGTTGTTTTCACTCCTCAAAATGAACTCAAATTTTTTCACTCACCTTTCCTACCTTTTCTTTTTATGAATGAAAAAATCGAAGGGATGTTGAGAGACAGGCGCAATGTGTATAAACTGTTGGGCTTACCTGCTATTATTGCCAATGTAGGTTAATCCATCGTAAAATTCTATCTGTAAATTATTAAGTAAATTTAAGACTGTTATGTTTTCGGGCACTAATAAAAATCTTGAAAATTATATGTTCAAAAAACAATTAATATACAATCCAAACAATCCAAAACAATCAGTTTTTGGTGTAACTGAAGTGAAGAAGGATCTTGATTGCAAGTTTTTTGTGATTTTAATTTTTATTATTCAGAATTGGAAAATAAATACGGTTATTACTAAACATCCGTTTGATAACACAAATTAAAATTATTAAATTAATGTAGCATTAAAACACTTTTTGTTTACTAATATTGAAAGTGCTGAGCAAGAATTTCGTAAAAATTTTATTCAATCGAAGAACACCTGCGTTTGTTTTCATTCTTATCTGGGTTCGCATTATATAAATATTTGCTAACAAAATTTTTTAAATGTTAAGTGCCCTGAGTCGTGCATTAATAATCAGTTTGTCCGTTTTCTCTGGTTTTCGGTGTCCAGTTTTTGTAGACAATTTTGATTTTCCTGTAAAATAGCAGACGCTAATAGAGGAAATATTTATTGTCTAAGTCTGTAAAGCAAGCGAGAGGTGCAACAAAATTTCTTCATCACAACCGAGGCCGCGCTTAGTTTCAGGCTTCGAAAAATAAGAAAGAATTTCGTCTCCAGCTTTTCACGGCCAAAATTATCTAAATTATGTTAGTATTTAATTTTATAAGCAAAGAATGGAGTAGATTTGTCGTTATTGACGTTCACTTCCTTCACCTATACGAAAATGACTAAAGATATCAGCTGCATGCTCTATTTACTTGAATTTTGCAAGAAAACATAAACTTTACAAATTTAAGGCTAAGTCTTTTTTAAAAATAATTCTATTGCCTCTTGTACTAGAATTATTTGCACTCGCAAGAAAAACTTTTTATTAAAACATTATCCTTTTGTCTCTAAATTTTGTCAATTGAATAATGTAAGCAATTAGTTCTCTTTTAGCTGATTCTTGAATTGTAATATGTTAATCATTATACGCACGAATAATTTAAATTAAAAGTAACATTCAGCTTAGTTTAATGGAACGCTCCCAGGTAAAAAAATATTGTAAATTTTACTGGTATCTACAATAACAATCAACTACCTACTAACGGGTTCCAAAATTACTTGCTTCAGTTGTATTTGCTTGCATTCATTCTACAGGTTCGATTTCTGCCTAAATTTGAGCGATATTTAATGAATGAGTTATTCAAATAATTCAATACATACATGGGTACAATTCCAGTTCGTTCTGCCACCGAAATTAAAATTTATAAAAGAAAAACTGTCTAGCAACTCGTTATCAAATATAAAAAGACTTGAACGAGATTCTTCTAGCTATGCAAAGAATGTTAGCACGTCATAATGACAATTTTCTGAATTTCTCCTTATGGATTGAATATTAAATTAATTTTTTCTTAACTATTCTAATAGACTAATTGTGTACAGAATAGGATCGATTTTTTTTCCTTGATGCTTTAAATGGACTTTTCAGGTAAAAGTCTTATGTAAGTGAGTTCTCGTACAATCAAATAACTACTGTTAATAATTGTATAATATTACAGTAATATACAATTATCATATTGCTATTCATAAGAATTGCAGAATATTAAAATATATATTAAAAAATTCATACATATTCTAAGACGTCACTGTTAGATGAACTGTTAGATGGCTGGTCTATAGTATATGTATATTAATCACTGCGATTAATAAACTAGTAGCCTGCGACCATACCTCATACATGTACTGTGTACCACACACTAGCTACCGATTCCGTGTACCGTAGATCCTGTGTGCATCCTGGTAGTTCTGTGTCTGTGTTCACCATGGAAATGCAGTTTCCTGCGTAGCATTGCACCTTACATGTTTAACACATTAGGATGTTTATAGTTGAGATTGATGCATATAAATATGTATACATTTATTCAACTTCACATTTCCATGTTTTTCTATAGAAAAGTCCGTATTTCATGAATTTACTAGATCATTGAAAAACTTGTGTGAGGAGATGTGTATTTCTTTGGGTCCATGTAATTTTAAACAAATTTCTAGGAAGGTAATACAGGCGATTCTTTTATTAAAAGAAAATAGTTTTCAATTATTACGCATCCTGGAAAATTCTTCCATAACATAAACGCTGGTAAGAAAGCAGAAGCCTGCGCTTCTTCATCTTTGATAAGTTTTATATTTTTAACATGTTTCCTGGTCACTATTCACTTACAGTTTCTTCTGCATTGACATACATTCTCTAACGCTTCATATTTTACATGCAGCTTTTCTTGATTAAAAATAACAGGTTCATAAATCATTAGTAATGTTGGAGCTCCAGGCCCTCAATGTAAGTAAATCTAACAGTTCAGGGGCACCTAATTTTGACGCTTTTGTTATAAATTATTCCTTTATTATAAATTAGTTTGCTTATCTAAGTTTTGAATTACCCGATTGGCGTGCCTTAGACACAATCCGTAGCTCAATTTCACTCTTATTTGAGTAATTATGGAAGGGGTAATGTTGTCTACTTGAGAAATTCTTTAGAAATTAATCAAGTGGATTGATAACTTCCATATTTGTGTCCATGAATAATTTATATCTAGAAAGATGCGAGCTTGCACTGGTGCAAAAGAAGAATAGTACGGAGTCTTTAGACAAAATCGAATCTTGTCATTTGGCAGCATAGAAGAAAATAGCAAAAAAATTATATTATAATTTTTCAAAATCAAAAATTATATTTTTTCCTCTGTGCTTTTGAAAAATCCATTAGACATGAAAATAAATCGGTAAATACAAGTCGAAGTTTAATAAAGCGCACATAAAAATTTCCATACATTATCCCCCCCCCTACTATTTGAAAAATCGAATAAAAGTCTTATTATAATTATTCTAGTTCCTATAGATTAAGGAACCATCCTCATCATGGGCATGGTGAAGAATCTCTTTACATTTCTCAAATACTCTTATATTTTGTTAACCATCTCATCAATAATATCATAAATGAACTTAATATTCATGATAAATCACGTCTCCAATTATGTCTTTGTAGGGACAAACCATTAGCCAATGATCACTTGTTACTGGTGGTGAGTGATCTGCGATCATTCCATATTGGAAAGCCAATATTGAATCATGCGATGATGTGAAGCAAATGGTTCTGTTGTAAACAATTATTCTATATTGTTAAGAAAATTCTGTTGCAAACGAACACTGGATGTTGTGAGTTATCAATTCATGTCGTAAAAACCATCCTTTACCGTGTTAAACCATCACTATATGTTGTATGATGAACACTCGATGTTTTCAACGATGACTTGATGTCTAAAAACAAGCAATTGGTGTTGTAATAAAAATATTTGATACCTCAAACTAGCCTTTGATGTTTGAAAAGAAGCATGACGTTGTTAGCAAACAGTTTCAACTTTGCATCCATCGTTATATTAATAAACTGGCAATTGATGTTGTAAACACACATTTAATTTCGCAATGTAGCATTGAACGTTGTAGAGCAGCGAATAACGTTGCAAAGCATCATATTACGTTGTAGAGCATCACCCATACGTTGCAGAATATTATATTACGTAGTAAAGCATCGCCCATACGTTTAAGAACATCATATTACGTTGTAGAGCATCGTATGACGTTGCAAAGCATCATATTACGTTGTAGAGCATCATATGACGTTGCAGAATATCATATTACGTTGTAGAGCATCATCTGACTTTGCCAAGCATTATATTTGACGTTTTAGAGCATTAAATTTCGTTTTAGTGAATCATTGAGTTCAAAAGAATCATATGTTGTTGTAGAGCATCAAATGAAACTGCAGACAAACACTGGATATTACAGAGCATCCCATAATGTTTTAGATCACCATAAAATTCCTTAAATTATCATAGAGTGTTGCTTCTTTAAAGATAATTTGAAGTGTTAAGTCAATACCAGATTTGATTTTCATTTATTTTGTTCTCAATATTTGGCTTGATTTTCTGTGCACTTGTATGTAGATATCATTGCTCTAAGAGTCGTGTTACTTATGCAAATTTATTTTCTTACTTGCTAGACATCGATTGTGTATCGAGGCATGAACAATTCGCGTTGTTTGGTCGTGGAGGTTAACAATTGGGTATTTCTATTCCTATGTAAAAAATATAACTCAGTACTCAATGCAGCGAGGGACAGAGAGCGCATTTTCTCGTCGACGAAAACGTGAAGCCACGGAAGGACAGACAGACAGACGGACATGGCGAGCACAATAGCGCATTTTCTCCATAAATGAGAAAATGCGCTAAAAAGATCTCTGTGCTGAGTAACTCGATAGCGAGATGACTTCCAGCGATAAATTTGAAATTTTCTTCTATCAAAGAACAAAGAAATGTAATCATTAGTTACAAATCGTAATTCAATCGAAATTCTATCATAAAATCGTTTGTATAATTGTATGTCGCGGAAAAGGCGAAAACAAATGAAAAGAAATATCTTTGTATGGCATTTTCTCTGTCTTCTTCCGATATATTCAATGCTCATTTATTTTATTTATTTAGCAAACTATTTGTACTCATTATTTATCTTACATGAGTAGAAAAACAATTTTAAGGTAGGTTCTTTCCTTGTAAAGTAACTTTCACTTTTGTAATAGATTAACTCTTTCTAAATCTGGAAAAAGTTGGAATGCTTCCAACTGCATGTAAAATGTTTGCTATGAAATATGAAGCCGAAGTATGTGAGCTGAAATAAGAAATCACTTCGACCAAACAATTTGAACGGTTCATCTATAAAGAACTAATCTATAAGTATATGATATCGAACGTTGTTTACTTTATGAATTGTAAGTAGTATATCCCGAAACCATATAGATCTATAAAGTATATAATAATAATTATATATCAAATACTGTATAAGGTTTGCACAATAACCCTGTAATAGTCATATTTCTATCCTCAATTAGTTATTGTGTGATTTTTATCGTCAAGAATTTAAGACATGGACATGGTGAAGGGGAACCGACTCTGCGGTTAACCTAGAAGATTTAGAATGAAAGTTAATGGCTTATTTAGACATAAATAGTTATATGTTATCCATTTGATCGATCAGTATAACAGTGATAATTTACTTTCTAAAACAGGTCATTTTGTTCATGTTTGATGGTTGCTTGATCAATCATAAAAATTACATAATTTAATCAAGAATTGAAAACCCCACACTTAGAAGTGCAAGCCACATATGCACGGAGTTCTGATGCAGAAAACCAGTACAAAAGTCGGCACTTGCATTAATTTTAAGTTTCTTTAAACGTCAGGAAATCTTAGAGGAATGCCATATCTTGGATTTTATATTAATGACTCATTTAATTGTAGCGAAATGAATTTGGATAATTTCGTCTGTACACCAAATGAAGTTTCATATCGCACAATAAATTATTTGCTGCTTTGCAGCCTCCGTACATTCTTAATTCTTTAACCTCTATATAAAAAATTTAAGAAAATGCTCTGTCGTTTAGTTCTCTTCTCGTTCAAAGTTAGCAATTTTTAAGCCATATCATATGTTTTAGGATCAGTAATATTTGCTTATCAACGCCAAACACGATAATTTGGAAGCTTTTTTCCTCGCCACTGAGAGCAGTTTTAATACACTGTCTAAATTTAAATAATCTAAATCTGTATAAAGTCATCTGTTATGAAGTTATATTTTTTCTCGATAATTTTGTTGTATATGACAAGATGGAATAAAAAATTGCCTCTTAAGTGCTTTTGATGTTCATTGAAACAAAATTAATTCTTTCACTGTTTTCTTTATTGTCCCAAACAAATGAATGATAAGGAAGTAAAACATCAAGAATGATTTATATAGCTATAAAATCAACACAAAAATACGTAGAAGTAATAAGAAGCTAATTAAAATTAAACATGTGGCAGTAGGCTACTCATGTGAAAAAATGCTATAATATCACCTTTATCTATAAAGCATCAAATTTATCGTATAAGTTTAATGCCCTTAGTTGGAAATTGCACGGCCAAAAAGAGAACAACTGCTCAAAAACTATGCCAAACCATTGTATCATTCCAAATGAATTCGTTCGTGATAAGGAATAGTTATGGAAAAGTTAGTCTGACTATAAAAAATTACGGTTAATGCGACCTATAGCAACGCAATAAAAACCCAATAAAATTAAAGAATAAAATTAAAATCTTTTTAGTTTTAAAACATATGAATTAAGCAGAATAAAATTAAAATCTTTCTAGTTGTAAAACATACGAATTAAGTAATAACTTTTATAATTTTCTCGCATGCTAATACGATAGCTTCGGTATCAACGCTATTGTTCGTAACGATCCTGACCTGAGACTCGTTGATTGCCATAGACCGCACAGAAACTGCGTCGTGGGGAAGGTCCACCTGAAGCATGTAAATAGAGTTTAAAATCATGGTATTTACTTCAATGGTAATTATTCATGAGTAATTGCCCCTTTCAAAAATAAGAATGAGTTAGGTATATATTATTCAGGTATTAACTTGTGTGTTTTATTTAATTTCGACAGTACTAAATTTTTCGAGCCAACGACAAAGATGTACTCCGAAAGGTTTCTATAAAGATATAATGAATTTTTGTGGAATATTTTCATTTCAATTTTCACAAAATATGTTTCCGTTGGAAATGGCTGAAAAATAAAAATTCCGTGATGATCACTGTTCTGGTGATCTTTTCACGCTGTTGAATTAATGTACGTTGAATCAACGCTATATACAAAACGTTAAAATTCCAATTAGTAAATGAAACTTTAATGTTTTGAAATGATCAGATAATATTACCTCAATTGCTGTTACCTGTTCAAGTTTCTCCTGCAGTGCTGCTGGTCCCAGTTCCTCAGTAAGGCAGTTGAGCATTACTATATTAGAGTGAACGCCTTCAACATCCACGGTTACTTTCTTACTCGCACTCTCACTTACGCCTGTTGGTGGTATATAAGCTAATGCAAATGACATACAAGGAAAATTTCCTAATGCATTATTAATGTTGATAATTTTTAATCAGTTGATTTGATAAAACTGTTATCGCTTTTTAAATTTTTTAAACACTTTTTCTCGGTGGATCTGATAAAAAGACGTATCTGGCTGCTAAGGTCATCAGGTTTTAAAAACAAGCTAGGTCGAGCTAGGAGAACAAGGAATCTTAATAACAAAAAAATAAAGACACCCTTTCACAAAAAGCTCTACCTCTCATTATTGTGTTCAAATCAGCGTGCCCATAAATAAAAACTACAATTTCCATACGCGATAAACATAAATATTTCTAGTTTGTAATACATCCTATGGTGACAGTCAGGAGCGATGTTTATGCATATTTACTTGGTAGAAATAAATATGTGATAGGGCATATTAAAGTGATTATTTGGGGATATTACGGTGCTAAGGATATTACGGCAACAATCACCATTTAAAAGTAAATCCTTATATACTCACGTTTGGCAATAATTTTAGCATTTTCATTGTCCATGCTGAGGGTGGCCTGGTACCGAGCTAGTGCGAGAGATCCCGCTGCTGCTAGAATGCCGGACTGTCTCATCCCGCCACCAAGGACTTTACGCAACCTCAGAGCTCTGACATTAAAAAACAAATTGTAAATAATTATTATAAATGCCCTTGATATCTATTTCTGTAGCTTTCAAATCCGGATTCGGCATAGTTATTGACCGAAGCAATTAGTTCTGTTGAGTTTGCAAATTTTAGAAAAAATGCGCTATTAACAAGCAGCCGTGTTTCTGACATAAACCGGATTAATTGAAACACAAATAAAAAGTAAAATTGAAAGAATTCAAACATTAATGGAATGGGTTGGGCTGTCTATTTCAGGATCGCACTGACCTTGTGCCTGACTTTGTGGCTGCTGCTGTGATTGCCCAGATTGCGCTATGACTTAATTCCAGTGATTGTTGAGCACACAACGACTAATGAATGCCATGGTACCACTATAATTCATTATTGTAAGAGTTTAGTTTCGAAACACTGTTATGGAATGCACACTGGAAAATACTATATTGCTCAAACTCTGTGGTCCTATAAATGATCTCACTCCATTAAATACAGGCTAAAGAATTACCACTGGATAAAGTCCTTGGATCCACAAATGAGTGATCCAACAGGAGCCCCAAGCCCTTTGCTGAGACACAGCGAGACCGAGGCGCAGTCTCTGGTCAGACGCTCAGGTCCTAGAAATGATCTTAGTTCATTAAATATCAAGCTAAACATTACCGCTGGATAAAGTCCTTGGATCCACAAATGAGTGACCCAACAGGAGCCCCAAGCCCTTTGCTGAGACACAGCGAGACCGAGGCGCAGTCTCTGGTAAGACGCGCAGGCGGGACCTTGAGAGCGACTGCAGCGTTGAGTAACCTAGCGCCGTCGAGGTGGACCGGCAGGCCAAGCTTCTTCGTAATCCTGCCAAGCTGCAAAGTTGGGTATTTCTAGATTATAATTTAACAGAAAAATATATATTTTTTCATCTTTATATTGGAATCTGTAAGGTTAGGTCTTTCTAGGTTAAGATTTGGCAGAAAAATATATTTTCCTATATTTATACTGGAAAAATGTACCGATATTCTTCTCAAGGTTCTTCGTATTCCTGCCAAGCTGCAAGGTTGGGTATTTCTAGGTCATGACTTGGCAAAAAAATAATTCCCTCTATCTTTATATTGGAAAAATGTACCGATATTCTTCTCGAGGTTATACGAGTCTCAGATTAGGTTAATGAAGAAGATAATTATTAGGATATAGTATAGAATTTTTCAGAATAAAACTGTTGAAATTTGCGAAACATATAGATATCCTGACTAATTTCTTGTTGAAAGACAGAAAACCAGCAAAGTTCCCCGAATTTCAGTGTTTAGACAGTGCAATTGCTTACCTCATCAAGCCAAGCAAGAGGCAGCACTTTGCCGCCCATTATATTGTGGGTATTTTCAATACACACGAGCGAAGTGATGGGATGATGTATGTCATCTGAACGAATAGCGGATTGTAAATTCTCGAGAGAAAACGTTCCATCATTTAAATTCTTGACTGCGTGAGTGTGAACGCCACCTAACTGTTGAAAAGTAAACAATCATATTAAGAATCAAGTTAAGAATAATATTAATAACCATATTAATAATCGTACTAACAGTCATATTAAAAATCATATAACAATCATACAATAATCATATTACAATCATATCAACAATCATATTAACAATCACAACACCAGTCACATTACCAATCATAGTAACCATCATATGAACAATCATATTAACAATCACATTAACAGTCATACTAACCGTCGTATTAACAGTCGAATTAACAATCACATAAACAATCATATTACCAATCATATTAACAATCATATAAATATTATTCGCAATGCAGTCACTGGGCAATTTTTGACAACGCTATCATGAACTTGATTTAACTTAACTGGGTATAAGAAGGTAAATTTCATTAGTTCCACATACGTAATTCGATTTCTAAAAAAATATCAGTCTTACTTACCCACATAAACTCCTAATATTACAAAAAATTTTCATTCATAATCCTACGAAATCCACTAAAATAAGAACTTACGACGTTCTCAGGTTTCAAGAGAGAGGTATCAAATACTGATGACATCATGAGTAAACAAGAAATAACCCGGGAACAATAAGAATAATATCATTAGAAACTGCTGACTTCGCCGTGGATATTCTATGTACGGGATTTATGAAATGTTCTCATGGTAAAATTAAATCTATAAAACCTCACTGTTGCCGCCCCGCCTTGCTCGTAGAGGAAGATGTGACTTTTGTCTCCCACGATGATCTCGGCTCCTCTTGTCCAGCAGTGGCTCATAACTGTAACACGGTCGTAATCTTCGTTATTTATTCACCATAACGTAGTTACTATTTAATACAAATTTATTCACTATAAAAATTGAAGTCTTTTCATGGAGGGACCAGCAAAATGACCTGTGCAAATTATTTCAATCAATCATTTTCTATCATCAATACCGAGTGGCACTGACGTTAGTTCAGCTTGAAAATTTACATGCTGAAGGTATTAGGAATATTAAGTTGTAAGTTGCTAATTTTTTAATGGAATAAATGCCTTACGAATGTCCACAGTTTTTTATCGTGACGATATGTATAAATTCTATTGCAGCACAGATTATTTGCAAAACTCTAGATAAAGTTTTTGTACTATTAATTTTTATCCTGAGAAGCCAGTTTAGGTGAGACTGCTTAAAAAATAATATTTTTGATGCAATCAGTTTCTTCTAAATATTTTAAAACAAGGCAAGTTGCTTAACTTGCGTGCAAATTCATTAGTAGATGAAATCGAACAAAATTTGTTTTTAAAATTTAAGTATGTACTCTGGTTTTCTACTCATTCAAGATCGGTACTCAACTGAAAAAATCTCCCGATGGCAATCTGCCGAAAAATACCAAACCAAATCCCAAACCTGTTACATCTTTCCCACAAAATCCCGGACCCAATTCCGTTCTCTATCCCGGAGCAGTTTTTAGCCATTGTAGGCCTATCATTAAAACGCGGATCTGAGTGTCCGAGGCTCTTTGTAAATTTAAGCTTACGTTCTGCAGGTGTGAACATTTTTTGACCAGTCTGTAGTAGAGGGCTAAGCCTTCACCTGCTATCTGGTTGGCCATCGTGCCAGTCGGGACAAATAAGGACGCTTCCTTGCCCAGCAGCTCTGCGGTTTGCTGTTGCAACGCTGCGGGAAATTTAAAAATGATTAGCATAAATTACTTACCAATTATGAAGAATATTGAATGTTCTACTATGAAAGATTTACGAATTTTAGTGTAAGGCAATAGCTATACAAAATTTATAAACTTCTATTCAGAGTCATATTTCATTCTTTTTCTACTAAGCATTTGCGTGACTCGTTTCCTTTTTGGTTGTACAATATTGACTTTTAAAATCGCCCAATCAATAAATTCATGTTGAAGTTTTATTTTAGAAAACTACAATATGGAATTTAATTATAAATCCCCAATAAATCATCAATAATCAGGGCACAGAGAATACAGAATTTATTCACTTCCTAATCCCTTTTATTGGAGTCTGATAGACGTCAATTGTCGGGACTATGCATTACCTGCTCCTGAACCTTATGTGATTTTAACAAGATAAAACAAATAAACGAAAATTTCAAAAATTATTTCTTCCACAGTCATTACTTCATTCTGACGGCATGGGATGTAGTGTACAGACTGTAATCTCATATAATTGTGTTAAACTTTGTTTGTTTGAAGCCCAAATACGTACTCGTACTACGGGGCAGATTCTGGGAATTTATCGCACCGAGATATAACCTGGAATAAAATATTATTTCTAATCGTGTAATCATGGCACGTCTAGGAATAGGGGAAAGGTTAGATTTATAAATTTAAAATATGTGTAATTTTATAATTGTGAATGTATTCAAGGAATAAAACGTTCAAGTTTCCTTCAAATATATTAACGGGTATGGAATGGGAGTTCTGAGTCGAATGTGTGATTGCACACATGTTTGACTGCAAATGTGTGCGTGTCTTTCATTAATTATTTTGTATTAGCTTTGAAATAATTAACTGGAATCGGGATGGCGGGATTTGTAAAACCGAGAAATTCAAAATAAAATTTCAATGATGATATATACCCAGAGGCACGTTTTTCATTTTATTCTTTTTTGCCTAACATTTCCTGAAAGAATTAAAGAAAATTTATCTCAGATCGTAGAATGGCCGTTAAACTTGATACGATGTTAAAGGTTTTATATTAACAGCGAGTAGACATTCAGCGTCTATGTTCAGTTTTGATTATGGGAATTAATCAAGCTAATGTAATTCATGGCTGTCGAACATGTAATAAAAACGAGGGGAAAATATATTTCAAGCGTTATGTATGCTAGAATTAAATTTTACACTTGAAGAGACTAGCTAATTATTGAAACCGCGCTGTCGCACTCAGTAATTAAGTAAGCGGCTCGTAATTTATATGATAAATTTCACAGCTCAAAGCCTAAGCCTCAGAAGCTCTTTTTTTTTTCTGCGAAATAATCTTCGAGAAAAATAGGCGGCACAATTTTCTTGACATTGCAATTAATCTGGAAATGCGCTGGGAAGGAGCACTTCTAGAACACAGCAAGTAGGCTAGACTATATAAGACGAGCCATGGCATAAGATGGTCAAAAGTGCGCGTTTGAGATGGCGAGGTAAATTTTCTGGATACCAATGAGAACTTTCTGAAATTACGAAATAGGCACTGAAGACTATTAGATTATAGAAAACCCATTTGAAGTTGGCTGGGAGATTTATCGGTTAGATGTTTTTTGATAGCCACTTTAACAATTCTAGATAGAGTTATAAAATTCTTTATGCTTGAAAATTTGAATTGAAAACAGAATTTTTTATTGCATAATGACATTTGGAAAAGTAATGATTTCATGTTTAGTAGCTGATAAACATTATGAAACTTTTCTAAAGCATTGTAACACACATTTTTATATTTTTCTACTGTAATATCATAGCATAATAACTATATTGATAATACCTTACAATATTTCTATCAAATGAAAAAGTTTGATACGTTGATAATGAAGACTACAAATATAAATTAAAAAATAAAGACATCAGACTGTTGAAAACAGCACGAAAAGTTTTTTCCTGACTTGCCGTCAGATTATTTCTAAAATTTTCAGTCTCTAATCTGAAATACGGAAGCTGGGAATCACAGGCGCAATAATCTCATTCTCTCTCGCTGATCATACAACAACCGTCACTTTTATTATGAGAAAATTAGTTGTAGATCAAAGAAATGCAGTGCTTTGATTTAAAAAATACAGCAGCCTTGACAAAAAAATATAACTCAGTACTCACTGCAGTGGGTGACAGAGAGCGCATTTTCTCGTCGACGAAAACGTGAAGTCACGGACGGACAGACAGACGGACAGACAGGCGAACAGACGGACGGACAGACGGACGGACAGACGGACATGGCGAGCACAATAGTGCATTTTTTCCATAAATGAGAAATGCGCAAAAAACAGCAATATTATTGAATTTCTCCCACCAATGACGCTGGGATCTTCTCCGAAGACGTCGTCACCGACTTCGGCTTCGGCCATCACGCGTCGCATCTCCGCGTCCGGCTTCGTAATTGTGTCGCTGCGGAAATCGATGATCTGCCCACATTAATCATAAGATAAAAATTATCGACACACTTAAATTCTCAGTTAAAAATGATCTGCATTAGTTATTCTTCAGATAATAATGATTTGCACACATAAATCTTTAGCTATAAATGTCCTGCCCGTATATATCATCCAATAGGAATGATGTGGATTATTAATCTACAGATAAAAATGATCGGCAAAGATTAATCCTCAAATAAAAATGATCCGTACTCACTAATCTTCACATAAAAATTATGTGTACACATTAATCATGAGATAAAAAATATTTACAAGCATCAATCATCAATTAAAAATGAAGTGCACGCATTCATCTTTAAACTAGATCAATCTAAATAAATTATTCGTTCTTTCAAAATAATCTGCAAAAATTAATATTTGAATAAAACTGATGTGCTCTGATTATTCTTCAGTAATAAATGCTCTGCGCGTATTATTTTTTAGATTAAAATAATCAACAAACTAATATTTGGACGAAAGTGATCTTATCAGAAAATAAGAATAATAAGATCAGATAAATATTCATAAGGGAAAACGGTCAACACGCATTAGTTTCAGTTTCAGACTTAAGTTGGTCGTGTAAATTGACTTTTATATAAATATTATCAGCGCGCATTAATAATTTCTGGTAAAAACGATACATAGAAATTATTATTATCATGTATATAATTTTTACAGTATAATATTGCGCTATGATTATCAATAAACTCCCATCTTTAGATGAAAATGATGCCCACTCTTCATTTTTTCATGTATGTTGATTATCATCATGAAAACCTTCGATGGAAAGCGTAGGATAAATAGATAATCTATAAATAACATGTAGTTAGCAGCCTTGGTTATGAAGTGGAAAATTTAAGTGCATGGACTCGGGCACCAATGATTTATTGATATCAGTCGATAAAAATGGAACGAAAGATACGTTATTCACATATAGATATACTAAATTGTTATCAACTACACACGTTTATGCAGTCAATAAATTTCGATGAATAAACAGACTTGATTCGCTTGCAAGTCTGAATAAAACATAAAAAAGAAATTTTAAGACTCACCTTAACATTTGAAGGAATATTATTTTTTATTTTACTTCTATGGTCTCCATCATCCGGGCTTATTCCGCCACTTTTATACATATTGTTAAATTTACCTTGTCTATTATTGATAATTATCAATTCTTCCGATGTGATATTATAATTTTTGCCGGTATTTTCTGAATTAATCCTTTCTTTAATCAACAAAGAAAAAGTTATTGAGATCCATATTGGACAAAATAATTAATTATCAAATATTTATAAATTATTTTTACATTTTTTTGGATGTTGTGTTGTTGTATATAGGACAGTTGTAATCTTCAATAAACTGTCCCAATAAACCATTAAACTCTTCATGTGCTGACGCATGAACTGGAGGTGAACATAATTCTAGAAATTACCAGTTTCTGTCATAAAAGTTTGTATATCGGCACAACATCCCTTAAATCCACCTCAAATCGATTTGCTAAATTCCCTCTGAAATTCGCAATAATAAACCGTTTTTTCGATTATTGCACAATGGATTAAATCCAAAAACTAAAAAAAATCGTTACCGAAAACAGACTTCAATTAGATCAACATATATCATGGCGCTAAAAAATACATTTTACCAGCATAAAAACCACCACGAGTGTCTCAGTTATTACAGCAATATTCGGAAATTCTGACATTAATTTCAATCTGATTATTCAGTGTGAATAGGACGTAAAAATGTTCTTAAAATTTTAAATTGATATGCTACTGACGTCATTTTTAATTGATCAAAGCAGTGCATTCTGCTTTACTCTGCTGCAGTAATGAATTACCCATGAAAGCCTTGTAGTGAAATAAATGAATAGACCGATCATAATATTTATTCATAAAATTTATAAATATTTTTCAGGAGTAGAATCTTAGTTACGCAATCTTCATGCGACACACTGATATTTGTGCTGTTCAAGTCCACACTTTATCCCTGACAAAGAAAAAAGTTAAAACATAAATACTCCATAAATTGTACATAAACGATCAAGTGGTTTAAATTCCAAGCTATGCGGGAGACCAATTTATATTCCTTTTAACTGCTGCCCAGCAACGCGTCCTTGTCAAGCAGTTGTCGGCTCGACCTACGTTTGGCCTACATATATGCTCAAAATGCCTTCAATTTTGCCGCTTCTATATTGCTCTGATTCACAAAACCTAGAATGACAAACTCCGATTTTATTCACAAATATACTGAGTCTCTACTTCACCGAATAATATGAATGGGATCATTTCAATGTCGCGAAACACGAGACAAATCTACGAGCGAATTTATACACAACAGCACCCATGGTACCCGACAGTTCACTGACGTGACTGACCAGTGAGAGTGACCACGTCTGTGGCGCCAGAGAAGTTTGGCAGGGCTAAGCCGGCACTGATATGTCTCGGGAGGCCTCGGCTGCCGATAACGAAAACCTCTTGTACTGAGAACGAGTTAAGAGCCTGAGTGATGATGTTAGTGGGGTGGTGATTCTGAAGTGTGATGTTTATTCTAATGTTGTGATGATTATTCTAAAGTGTGATGTTGACTGTAAATGATGATGCTGACTCTAAAGTGTGATATTGACTTTATAGGGTGATGTTGACTTTAAAATGTGAAGTTGATTCTGAAGTGTGCTGTTGACTATAGAGTGTGATGTTGACTCTGAATTGAGATGTTGACTTTAAAATGTGATGTTGACTCTAAAGTGTGATGTTGACTCTGAAGTGTGATGTTGACTCTAGAGTGTGATGTTGACTCTAAAGTGTGATGTCGACTCTAAAGTGTGATGTTGACTCTAAAGTGTGATATTGACTTTAAAATGTGATGTTGACTCTAAAGTGTAATGTTGACTCTAAAGTGTGATGTTGACTTTGAAGTGTGATGTTGACTCTAAAGTGTGATGTTGACTCTAAAGTGTGATGTCGACTCTAAAGTGTGATATTGACTTTAAAGTGTGATGACTTTAAAATGTGATGTTGACTCTAAAGTGTGATGTTGACTCTAAAATGTGATGTCGACTCTAAAGTGTGATGTTGACTTTAAAGTGTGATGTTGACTCTAAAGTGCGATGTTGACTCTAAAGTGTGATGTTGACTCTAAAGTGTAATGTTGACTCTAAAGTGTGATGTTGACTCTAAAGTGTGATGTTGACTCTGCACTGTGATGTTGACTCTAAAGTGTGATGTTGACTCTAAGCTGTGATGTCGACTCTAAAGTTTGATGTTGCCTTTAAAATGTGATGTTGACTCTGAACTGTGATGTTGACTCTAAAGTGTGATGTTGACTCTAAAGTGTGATGTTGACTTTAAAATGTGTTGTTGACTCTGAAGTGTGATGTTGACTCTGAAGTGTGATGTTGATTCTGAAGTGTGATGTTGATTCTAGAGTGTGATGTTGACTCTAAAGTGTGATGTTGATTCTGAAGTGTGATGTTGACTATAAAGTGTGATGTTGACTCTAAAGTGTGATGTTGACTCTAAAGTGTAATGTTGACTCTAAAGTGTGATGTTGACTCTAAAGTGTGATGTTGAATCTAAAGTGTGATGTTGACTCTAAAGTGTGATGTTGACTCTAAAGTGTGATGTTGACTCTAAAATGTGATGTTGACTCTAAAGTGTGATGTTGACTCTAAAGTGTGATGTTGACTCTAAAGTATGATGTTGACTCTGAAGTGTGATGTTGACTCTTCTGATGCATTATATATCCATGTAAAAATTTTTGACGATATAGAGAGCGCAATAAAAATTTTATTCGGAGCATTGCATGTTTCTCATATAATAACCATTGTAATTATTAGTCTGTATTTTACCTTGACTTGATTTAATTAGGCATTTGTGGCAAGTGTGCTCCGGTTTGAAAAAGATCGGCATTAATATATTATCGTACGCCTTTTAATATTGGTAAAAATCATTAGAATTAATTTCAGTTGGTTTAGAACCTTGCGATTTTTATTCGCTACTTAATTCTGTTTTAATGTTTTGGTTTTGATTTGAAATTGCTTTATTTTGTAAATTAAATTTCAATTCTGAAAAGGCAACAATTTAAATATATTTGCCACTCGAAAATTAATTTTTAGTGACCTGGCTATGTCATTTACAATATAGTTGCAAATATGGCGTGTTTCAACCGTCATTTATTTATCCGTGACAAATTACTGCAATGATAGAGGAATCTTTTCTTTTCTCTTAAAAAATTTAAAATGAATGTCGATGTATAATTACGTTCGTTATTTATCTGCTCTGTGTAAATTTGGATTCTTTCTTTGCAATTTCCTAGTTCAGCTAAAATATTACAAATTGCCTAATGGATTTACGAGGTCAATACTGTTTTTTTAATATTGTATCAGAAAACTAGAAATGTTCGCGTTCCAGTGAAATTTTGCAATCAATTTTAATTACCACATTGCTTCTATGAATTTCATTTTTTAATCACTCGTAAAACTGTTGCTCGTATGTATGAAATTAAAAAAAAAACTTGTTCCTTGGTTCTCAATCCCTCTCACCTATGAGAAACTATTGCCTGTATGATGTTGACTCTAATTATACAATATGTTGTTATATATGTATATATATAATATATGTTGTTGACTGTATTATTATACAATAATATATTGCCTGTATTACTGTATTATTATACAAGAATAGGTACTCGTTTCCTCGATTTCGCACCACTCGTTGTCGTCCATCATCTTGACGCTAGATGAATTTCTCGCCTTGCGCTTCCGGCGAATACAAAAACAATTTGCAAATGCCCAGATTTGCATACATGAGCAGCGTAATAAGGTAATACTTTAGCTTTTATGGCTGCGGAGCAAGCAATAGATTATGGCAAGACAGGCTTCGCAGCCATAATTTCCATCCACGTGTGAGATAACGCCAAAAATTATGTCTTGGTGGCATTTGCAATGTACTGGATAATTAGAAGAGGCCTCCAAGGTCAGGAGATTAGAAAATTGTTTTCATTATCATAGGGCGAAATACTCGCGCGGAGTATTGTAGTTAGAACAGTTTGTAGTTAGAACTTTGGGTAGAATTGAAGAT
This sequence comes from Hyalella azteca, assembly GCF_000764305.2. Lineage (NCBI taxonomy): Eukaryota > Metazoa > Arthropoda > Malacostraca > Amphipoda > Hyalellidae > Hyalella > Hyalella azteca. The sequence continues at coordinate 400,968 of NW_025936893.1, read as the reverse complement.
TTTGAAAATTTAAGAAATAGTTAGTGTATCCATCATCGCATTGCTGCATAATTTTGGTTCTTCTCCCGTGATATGCATGAGTGAGTTTAATGTTTCTTATTATTATTTCTTAATCCACAATGGTGTTGATTAAATCCTTTCTGATTTACTTCTACATGTCGCTCATGATTGCGATAAGTTCCCTTTAGAAATAAATTCCTGTTAAATATTTTTATTTGAATATATTTAATTACTTATCAAAACTATAGTCGTTGTGCCGCTAGAGTCAAAATCATGTGGTGATTCAAAATCGGCAAAGTGAAATAAATTTAAATGAATTGATGTGTTTAACAAGGGAGACTCTTCGATGCATTTGTTTTCAACTATGTGAACGATTTATTTCAGTATATTCTGTGCATTTCTCTATGGTTAAGTTCATAATACAAGGCCACGCCTCCAGAAGCTGGCGATTTACCTCCAGCAAGACTGGATTGCTGGAAGAAATTTGCCCAACTTGAAGCAGATTGCAAGAAATTGGACGTGAAATTGGAACAAAATTAAATTCATGCGACGGAGGCCTTTAGATCCGAGCAGAGTCGAGTATCTAAAAAAATTGACAGGAAATATGTTAGATAAAATTTTAGTTTCGTCCTAACCGGTAAGACAAACCTAAAATATATTGAACTTTAGATTCCGATGGTCACCAATGCACCATAATTTGCATTTTAATTTTTCTAAGATCAAAAACTTACCGTTGAAAATTTCACTGTATTTTATTGTTAACAGTGTTTAAAAAACATACACATCTTTTGTATATATACGTCACACATTTTATTTTACAGAAGTTTAATAATTAGAACAACAAACATAAAAATGACCTGAAATTCTTAAACTATTCCACCACTCAACAGAAAATTTTCCGATTTTCTGAGAACACCTAGTGGAGAAATCTTGTTTGGAAAACAGCCCCATTGTTGAACTTCTAGCTGGACTCGCTCGTTCTCAGCAAGTCTTGGTTAACAGAAGGTGTTTGGGTTGGGCAAGTTGCTGCTCAAGTTTGTTAGTCTACACTAGGTGTTGTAATGACGCACTAATCTTGTTTGTCACTTGCAGGATTTTTTAGTGAGCTTCCGTCGGTGATGGAAGTAGCATTAACCTTGTTCGCTGACTAGCATCAGATAGTTGTGATTGGTTTTAGGTAGCGGTGTGAATGTTGGTAAGTTTATACTACGCAATACGAGTGATTATGAAAAAAATGGCGAGAACTTTTATGCAAAGACTGAAAATAATTTTTGAATTTTAATAATTCATGTTTTGTCGTAGAAGTGATAATTAGAAAATATTCACGTTTGATTCTATCCTCGAACACTTCCCATTAAAATGCTAATACTCGATATATTTTTACGGCGATTTCACTGAAATTTTTTTCAACTCATCCAGCAATTTTCTCCCCTCTCATCAGACGTTACCTGCAGTTCCAGCCTTCCATGATGGTGTTGTTGAAGGGAGCTCTCTATGCTACAGTTCTGTCTAGCTTTGTAGTGGTAACTTATAGGTAAGGGAAAAGTTTATAAGTAAATCATATGTCAATTTAAATTTAATTTTGTTAATTTAAATCTACCCTTGTGTTTATTCTAGTTTTTGGTACATTTAAAAAGTTTTGTAAAATCTTTTGCACGTGAGTGTATTCTAGTTGGCGGTACATGATTCTATTACTTATACATTACTGAAAGTTAAACATTTCATTATTACCTACCAGAGAAAATCTGGAGAAGAACTTTTGTCGTCAAGATCTTGTAAATCGCTGAATAATGAAGAAGAGGACATTTAATTATATTTTCTCTTGAAGTGAGCCATAAATTTGGCCTTCGTAGACCCAAAGAACTAATTATAATATTATTGAACTATTGTACATACTTTCCAATAATTTAAATTGGTACTTATTATAAGTTCACCAATACAATATACTGCGGTGAGGGCTTAACAAATGCTACTTTTTTCGTAGTTTCCACAGACTTACTTCAACTTTGAATTTCTCGGAGTGTTGATTCTACTAACTAACTAATAAATATTTTTTAACGAGCAATTCTTCTCGTGGATGAAAGAATTTCAACCACATGTTTAAGTGGTATGCCAGTGAACCAGGTATAACGGTCTTGGAAGCAAGGGCAGACTAGGGAAAAGATTATAACATATGAAATTATTTAAAATTACTCACTTGAAGAATCCAATGGGTTGAGAAAGAACAGTATTGTCTGTTTAAATCAATAAGATTACTTACGAAACAAACTTCTGTCAACCTATCATATAGCATATATATTATGAGATTCATATTGAATATAATTTATATTATAATAAGATTTATTCCGACTGCTGTCAGATTCAAGAGAGCAACATTCGAATGAATAAGTAAATTCGTGCTGATAGATTGATATGGTTGTTTTAGTGATTCGTGAAATTAGCTCCCTATCATGTGTATAAATTTCATGCTCATTCAGTGATGAACTGATCTTTCATTTTTCATGTACACATGCAATACTGTTGTTTAGTTCCAAATTATTTTTCTGATATTTCTACAATCTGAAGATGAAATCATATAACTCAGCGCAGCAATTTCAAATCATTTAGACAAGTTTACGAAATTCATACATGTAAATTCACCGTGAGTTAGGTAGAATTTGTCCTAACAATATCAGTTATCAGAACAAAGAACAAATTAATAGTTAGAATTTTATTCAATTGGGATGTGAAAATATGAAATTTTTGAAAAATTTGATTCGAAAGTACCTCGATTCTAACAAATTTCTGCTCAAATTAATTTTCAAAAACATTTTTCTGTTATTCTCCAGCAATGCTGCCGACTTGCAGCAGCCATCCATTCTTCCAGCGGATGACCAATTCGCAGCTGCAACTTTAACTTTGAATTCCAACTTCAACGGAAATTCTAGCTCACCTTTCAATAAGTCTAATGCTGAGCAGCGATTGGTAGACGAGGTTTTCTCTGATTGGCTGTCTGAATTTGGGGCTAAAAATTTAGTTCCGCCTGATGACGGAAAGGATTTTATCGCAAGGATAGACAACGGAAGTACAATCAAGCCCAAACGACAAGTTGATGGTGAGCTGATGTTTCGATAAAGTATGTTATTTCAATTCGCTTCCTGTTTAAATTTTAGTTCAGAACTAATAAGTTGGCGTTTGTGAAACAATTTTTATTGTATTTTAGCGTATTTCCTTATTTATGGAAAAAAATGCCCTATTGTACTCGTCATGTCCGTCCGTCTGTCTGTCCGTCTGTTCGCCTGTCTGCCCGTCTGTCAGTCCGTCCGTCCGTCCGCAATTTCACGTTTTCGTCGAGAGAATGCGCTCTCTTTCACTCACTGCAGTGATTGCTGAGTTATATTTTCTTATTTGATATTTTTAAATTTTATTTTATGGCCCAAATAATTTTCAAATATACATTGAAGGAAAATGTTGATTCAATAATACTTCGCCAACAAATCTTGCAGTTACATCTTCAGCTCCGTTCAAATTCGAAGGAACGGGTGAATGTTTTGAGCCGTGCAGCATCGACGGGGGCTTTTGTTATTACGGAAGCTGCGTCTGCCACGAACAGTTCTACGGCCCTACGTGCAGCAACGTAAAGTGTCCTCCACCTCCCTCGGTGGCCAATGGCGTCTGGCAGCGAGTATAGTCAGTTGATTTCGAATGAAAATACAATATCAATGACAACTCAGATTTTTATAAATATATAGGAGAATGAACAGTAAAGTTTATAGTAAAAACATCTTTTGTTGCAATCAGCGGTTAGTAAATGAGAGTATTCGAGAGATACAATATTAAAAGATATACTTTTACAGCGATGACGTCGAACATCTCTACTTCACTTGTGCTCCGAACTATAAACTGTCGATCCAGTTGAGGACAGATGCTGCAAGTTCAGCTGCCGAAGAAGATATTTACGAAGGTGTTACTGAGGGCGTTAATTTGTCTTGCGTCCATGGAGAATGGAAGCCAAATGATGCAATAGCTTACGAAGGTAATCTACGGAGTGAAAGACGTTCGGAATTAGACAAATAGTTGTTTCTTGAAGTATTATTTGTGATCATAATAACAAACTAGATATATTTTATTTATTTACAATATATTTGCCACAGTATAATATTCCTGAATATTATATAACGTAATATTCCTGATCATATTCCGTTAAATATTTTTTGGTTTTAGATGTAAAATATTTGTCTTTTGAAGTTCAACCCTAATAATTTGCATCCCATACTCGCTTAGCGAACATACGTGACCAGCATTTCTAGCGGTGTAAAAACCAATTTATTGTTTAAAATAAACTGGCGGAAGGTACATTGACCAGGAAAATGAATTTATCGTAATATATATATAATTATCATTATATTTAATTAAAAATTTAAGGCAATATTGATGTAACGCAATTCTCTGCGCACAATTTTTGTAGGTTTAAGTGAGTTAATTGCAAAACTTCCTTCTCTTTGTCTGTACGCAAGGCCTTTTTTGTGCCTTGAACAACTGTGAAGTCAATTGTACCAACGGAGGATCATGCAAGTCCTCGCCATACACATGCGATTGCCCGGCCTCGTACACCGGTAACTCCTGCGAATACAACGTGGCAAAAACGTGCTCGGGACGCGTTACAGAGGTGGCATTGAGACGCGGTACTATTCAATAGTAAGATACAATTATTTTATAAAATATTAATTTATATACGTTGCCAGATTGGACTGGACCGGATTTGGTTGTCCGGAAATATAAGAATTAAAATTTTAGGGTTGAGTCATTCCTGATCCGTTCGCCCCAAACCTTTGTCATTCCCAATCCAGTTAATAATTTTGAGTGCAAAGTAAAATAATTAAGGAAGGACCCTTTGAAACCCACATTTAGAACGGAACTCTCGCTCTGAAATTCAAAGAACTATGAAGTTTTTCTTTTTGAACATAATTTACATGTAGCTAAGCTAAAAATTATATATGAATATTAATATATCTCTCCACTCCTTTTCAAATGACACTGTACTCAACATTGCAAAAATTCTCAGGTACCAAAAAATTATCCCACAAAAACTTCTCGACACTATAAGGATATTGACATCTTTGACAGATACTTTTATAGATTATATAAAGATTATAGATTAAAGATTATAGGTAGATAGATTATAGATTATGAATTTCCTGGTTTGTAGAAGTGTCATGGAAATTTTATTAGAGAAAAATGGACGGTTCAGATACGGTCCCTGAAAATAAATGGCAACCGGTAATAAAATGCTAATTGATAAAATATAATTAAAGCAAGATAATGATGATGTTCTTGAGCAAAACTGCCTGCACAGTGATTAGATTGCATTAATTGAAAAAGATTTGACCTAACAACAACAAATTTGATTGTTAATCGTTTGAAAATTATGTATGGAAGCTTCATGAATTCAATGAGCACAATCAAATTTAAATTTTATTAAAATGGGAATGATGTCATTTAGGCACAAACATTTTGTAAGTTCTTTGGAAAACAGGTTCAGTTCAAGTTCATGTTGAGGTAATGCATGAATTTGGAATTTTTTGACGAAATCATTCAAATTTTGTACAGTACGAACAAATAACAAGGAGTTAACCCTTTCGCGGGCAAGCATTGAAATATGAAAAACTATAAGCATGTATAAACCAATCTAAGAAATATTTGGCATATGGGTTCTCTGAAATTCTGCATATAGAACGAGTAAATAGCAATTGAAAAATTGATTAAATTACGTACACCGCGCTAACAAAAATCTATATAATTTAAATTTTTAGATGCAAATGTAAACTCAAATAGCAAGCCTCAATTTACTGATATTTTGTTGATTCTTGAGCACTGTAGGGGATGGTGCCATATGTGGAACGATGGTAAAGGAATGATTATGTAGCAGCACACAAACTGGAGGCTTTTCTAGGTCTTTTAAGGAGAAGATTTTATGTGACCATGCATACTGCATAGTAACTAAATGGTCGGAAAAGTTTTAGAGAGAGTAGTTAGTCTAGTTTCTAACTTTGGGTCAGCTTCTTAATCTTCTCATGATTCATATAATGTATTATATTTATTTTTACCGAATAGTTCCGACTCTCCACAAGTTGTTCATCTGACCTGCGATGAAGGCTATGAATTTTCAGACGCAGCTCGCAAGAAAGACTTGCTGTGTGCTGATGATGTTTGGCTGCTGGACGGTAAAAAGGTGAGGATGTGTGAGCGTCTGTACAATTTTTGATCATGTTCAGAAAAGGAATAATATATTTTATATTACATATGAATAGTTATTATTCATATATAATATATAGATATAAATATAATTCACATAAATAATTATAATATGAATATTATATATAATTCATACAAATAGATTCTGAAAATGAATAAAACTTATTAATTTTCAGAATGGTCGAATCGAATCAAATCATTGAAACGAATTTTATTTTATTCAAGGAATTTTAAATCTTTACGGAAAAAGTAAACGGGATTTAATTTAAAGTTTTTGTTCTCTAAATTTACAAGGTGAAGAATTTACCCTTAGCTTCCTGTAGATGTTATTAAACCATTTTAATTAAATTTTACTGTAAATGCAATTGGTAAACAACCTAGAGTTGGAGCACTAGTACGCTCTAGTAATCGATTTTTAACTTGAAACTTGTGCTTCAGCAACTTCACTCTTTCACTCTAAAAAGTGATTTTATTATTAAAAGATAGTCCCCAGTGGAATTTTCATTATACATCATACGAATATGCATTTTCATACATATACATACATTTTTATGCATATATATTTTCTTTGCTTGATTTCATTCGAAATCAAGCAACGATCAATCTAAATCAGTATTTAAGTTTGTGTAGCTCCAAAAAATCACCTCCAATACGAAATAATTATTGGTCTTAAAAATTTAATCTCATATAATTAGGAAAAAATTTGTCAAAAATAGGGTATTCTAAGGCAATTTCCCATAAGCATTCGATAAGCAAAAATTAGTTACATTGATAATTCAGTATTTTAATTAAATTAAAATTCCCTGAAACATTTAATGATAAAATTATTTAAGATTACCTGCTCTAATATTTTGCTGCAGATCGTGAACAGCTCTTCACTGGCATGCATGCCGTCCTGCAGTGGAGGGTGCGGACCGGGGTTATGCGTTGAGCCGGAACAGTGCAAGTGTCCGCAAAACACAGTCGGACCGCGCTGTGAAGAAGTACGCTGTTCTCAACCGCCGAATATCGCGGATGGTCGAATCCTCAAAGTGTGAGAGCTTGAAGTTTTGAAAATGTAAAGATCGTGTAACGTCTCAAAATGAAGCTGCGAGTTGAGTACGGTATAATGCACACAGGACAAGTTAGTTCGAAAAATTTGCCCCATAAACTTTAGAAAATGAAATAAATTTTGATTGCTTGACTTTTGTTCCGAGTTGAAGCATATAGATCGCATCTTTGAATTGTAATGGTAATACTAAACTTCTCTTTCCGTTCATTTATTACTAACTTGAAAAATTAACAATGATTTCTGTTACACAGAATAATTTGCACAGACCCGAATTTCTTTTATTTATCACTTCATTTCAATTTCGCTTACATTTTCGTGATTAAATATAATCACGAAATAAAATCACGGCTTATAATCATATAATTATTTTTTTTTCATAACCGTCTACACTTCACATATATGTTAGTTTGTTTCGTATATTCTTATTCCTCTCCGTATCTTCTGCTTCCATAATCTTGATTCCTTTCATTATTTGATCCTGTCCGGGACTATTATTCCCTGTCCCCATTTCCACAATGCCTCCCACAATCAAAGTGTTCCATTCCCCACAAGTTTGATCCACTAAGCCCTCTCTATAAACCGAGCATTTCTGTATCTATTTGTGGTAATCAGGAAAGCTAAGCCGTCGCTGAAATAATAATGGCGACGTAATGGACAGTTCGTGTTCCCTCGTTTGCAGAAGGGAAGCTGATCCGTCCAGCTTCAGATTAAGGTCGCTAACTTACGGGGCTCAATTGCTGGATTTTAGTTCCATTTTCATCACGTGATTCCAGGCTGTAGCTTTATTCCACAAGAAGGTTCGCTTAATGAAAATTTTATTTCTGGACTTAATTTAGCAGGAAACATGTTGTCGCCACGCACACAATTGTTGTTAACTAATTCAATTATATAATGACGTTGAAGTATCGAGAAAACACGCTTGCTCAAATATAAAACTTATTTGTTGGCAAAACACATTTTGCTGAATGAGGAAACTTTTCTGCATGCCAACAATATCATGAACGAATGAAGAACCTTGATCATACGAGCAATAAATCTCCTGCAAGAGAAGTTAATATTTTAATAGGAAGGTCAGTTTTCACGAAGAAAAATGAAACTCAGGTGTTAAGTTTCATGCTGGTTGTGATCACGGCACCGAAGTCGCCGTGAGATACGTCGTCCTAAAACGCCCCTCGTCGGCCCTCAGTCAATCTCTGTTCATTCTCTTCTGTCGACTCGAGGCCCTAGACCGCTCGATATTGGCAGATGCGAGTCACTCAAGTGACGGCACGGAATAATTCAGGTCCGGACAGCCTAGTCACTATTCTGGCTGGTCCGTCCATTATTTCGAACGTCGCCTGACAAACACAAATCACATTCCCAGTCAGCTTCCATTGTTGCTTCAGATCCGCAGGAATTCAAATGACGCCCGATTATGAGCGGTAGGTGTTGGCCGGGGTTAACACTATGTTAATGATGGCTGCAACACACGTAGGTGTTATGAGAGGCATTCTAATTAATAATATTTTACTCATTAAAGACTAATACGTTACCAGGACATGTGTTACTAAACCTACTTTTCGGTCCTCAATGAATAATTAAGGGTGATAACGGCGGAAAAAATGTGCCGGAAATATTCTTCTAAAATCATTTAGTCTCTGTGGTGCGTCGCATTATTTGGTTCCACGGGATGGACACGGATTTAATTTTCTCTTTAAATTCAGAATTTTTATGGGCAGGAAAATTTTACTTTAATTCAAAGGCTCAAATAATTCATTTCTTAAAAAGCAATTCATCATACCTAACATTTTTTCGAATGTAGGGTTGCGATGGAACATTATATAGGAAGGATGGGCAACAACACTCTCTGGGAAGTTATATTTCAAGGAAGTGTGTGAATTTGCTAAGTTTATTGATGATGTATAACCTCATTTTGGCTTCACCGATCAGAATTCTCAACAATAAAATGTAGAGAAATATCCAATTTGAAGCCTCCTTGTCATGTAAATGAATTGTGGATTGGAATGAAATTTATAATTCTTTTGTATTTATTTAGACCGAAACAACATTTTTTCATTAATGTTCCAGTTACTAGGTATTATTTGTATTATTTTCAATATCATTTTGTATAATAATTTGTATTATTTTCAGATTATCGAGTCGTAACTTGGCAACTTTTTCATGCAACAAAGACAAAGTAACGAATTTTCCGTACCCGAGGACTTCGTCAGGATTACTGACATGCATTGACGGACACTGGGCAATAGCCATTAAATTTTACGTCGCTAAGTCACAACTTCCCACAATAACAAAATCTACGTCGTTCTCGTTGAACAACACATACATGCTCATCGCTCGCGAGTTATCAAAAGCTACGGATGAAAGTGGAGCTGTCATATCACTCCTGCACAAAATGACGAATGAAAATGACTCTCACGGATATGTCTTCATTGGGAATCACGCATATTTTGTTTCGTCTATGAACGCCAAAAATAATGAAAGGTTTGAGAATTTACTATATGCAGAAACATCCGATCTGCAGGACGAATACTCCATTTCCCGCTTGAAAAGATCTACAGGAAAGACCGAATCTTCACCGATGCAAAACGACTATGAGAATCTATTAGATTATGTAGGAATTAACCTAGAAGACAAGATTACAATTTCACGGCAGAAAAGGACGGCGCTAGAGTTGGGTGTCCCTATGACCTACATGTTAACGGACGATGCTCGGCCTCTGCAATGCGTGCCGCGATGCAACGAACTTTGCGAGCCGTACGGAACCTGCGACGCTGAACACGGAACGTGCGAGTGTAAGGAAGGATTCTCCGGAGAAAAATGTGAAATTAGGTCCTGTTTAAATAATATCGCTGTCATCGAGTTTGGACTCACTACTCTAAGGTATGACCATTGTGAGTGATGGTAATGCATGTCTTTGATTAATTATGGAATTAAAATTTAATAACTGGAATTTTATAGTAAGCTGATAGCTACTGGGAATGACTTAGTTTCCAATTTCTGGAACGGGAGTACAATTATCTTTTAATTATCATTGATAGTGAAATAATTGCAATTCTCATACTCTTATTCACCTTTACTTAGCTACTTAAGCTTTTGTTCTTTCTTAGGGTTTTCCCAAGTATTACCGTTGCTGGGTGTAAATTTTTGTCCGTACTTGGCTCATTTTCTTGCATTACTGAACGTAGGAATTCATGCACTAGAATACTTGCTTGCTACGCACCAATTCTCGGTATACTCGTCTAATATGTAAATAAATCAACAAGTATTTAATGAGGCCCGATTGTAATTCATATGTTTATTTGTTCATGCCTTTGAGCTTTTATATTCATCGAAAGCTGTGCAACTGATATTGCCTAATTTTTTCTTCATTTCTATTTTCAATATTTTTAAAACATATTCAAAGTGACGATGACCGTGAAGCAAACATTTTCCAAAATTTAGTGATGAATTACAAACTTTTCATGTTTCTTCATCCCTACTCTCAATAACCGGGCTATTGTGCTGGCAGTTTTTTGGAAGCCAAAACTCAAGCTTCGGTCAAGATCTCGTGCCTGACGGGGTTCAAGTTCGCCGACGATATCTCCGAGATAACCGGCGAATGTGTCCAAGGTTCATGGAAGTTTAACAAACTCGTAAACGAAACACAAACTTGCCACCCGAAATGTGACCAAACAATTATGTTCAATGATGATGGAAGCATGGAAAAAAATGAAACTGGCTTCATGTCCACTCTTGGTCCAAAATCTAGAGCCTTGGCAACAATTCAAAACAACACGGGATGTCTGAATGGAGGAGTGTGTGAAAATATTAATTTGTGTTCGTGTCCAAAAGGTTTTACTGGGAGTTTTTGTCAACATATCGACTGTCCGACTGATCTTGACAGCTTCCTCATGATCAACACAGAAATTGAATACAAGTGAGTAACTTCCTATCATTATCCGCAGCGGTGAAATTAATTAATAACCTAAGCAGCGTAAGGTGTTAGGGTCGATTGTTTGTTCAAACTTTGGCTACTAAGAATACATATGCGTATTCGATATCTACCTGGTATAACAGTAATCGGTTTTATGACAATAATGTAAAATATGATTTTATTATTATTAGATATAAAGATATATTTTATTAAAAATAATAATAATATTTGTATGATATTTATGAAGGCATTTCGTATACAAAGTGAACTTTGTATACGAAAGTGAAGTGAACATCACCTATAATATAAATTAAAAAATTAATTCATTTTAAAATAAATCATAGACGCAAATATCATTGATATTCTCCGATAGGACATCATCGGAGAACCACAACGGTCCGCCTAAAGCTCGCATCGTGTGCACCAACACGCAACTCAAGACTTATGACTTGAGTTGCCGTGATGGAGTGTGGTCTTCTCTTACGCTGAGCAACGGCAAGGAAAATTACACGGCATTTGTTGCCAGCAACAGCACGTGTCCACCCGTGTGCACAGTGCCTTGTGTCAACGGTGGACAGTGTGTTGGCAACGACTTGTGCTTGTGCACTTCTGAATTCACTGGCAAGGATTGTGGAGACCGGCGCTGCATGAAAGACATATCGTCGATAATCCTGCACGGCAGCGTATCCCAGTACGTGAACTTATAACATGGATATTCATGTGGCATTCGAAGGCTTTCCCGTTGATGTTTCTAGTAAAAACACGATATCTAATGTCCAAGTTGTCTTATGATTCAAGTGAAAAACAGTTTTTAGGATACATGGAATTGATGGAATAACTTTTTTTTAATTTTGCCCCGATTTTTGGTGTATATTGTACACAAATATTTTGGATCTATGTGGCCGCAGATTTTGTTTTCTTTAAACTTTTTCCAATGTTACAAATATTATTACCTCTAATGTATTTTTCCTAAGAATAGTTAACTTCGAGGATAACATTTTCGCTTATAATTTTCATCTTGAACAGAGTCACCGAGAGTGACAATGCAACAGAACCAAAAACCATCGACATCCTCACATGCTCGGAAGGCTACATGATCCCTGGTCTGCAAGCCACGCAAAACACAACCATCCTGATAACAAAGTCAAGAATTTTATGCAGGCAAGGAGTGCATATCCTAGAGGCTACAGGCCAAGAGGTGACAAGCGGAACATGCGTCCCGAGGTGTCAGAATCCTTGTCAGAACGGGGGAGCCTGCGAGGCCCCCAACACGTGTCGATGCACGCAAGAGTTCACTGGAAAATCCTGCGAGAAAAAAGCCTGCTTTGTTAAAAAGGATGAAGTTCTCATCAGGTAAGAATACTCGAGACGATTATTATTATTATTAATATTATTATTATTATTGTTATTAATATTTTTATTATCATTATTATTATTATTATTAAAATTATTATTATTCTAGAGGTAATTTATTTAAATTGCGTTCTTTCCATCACCACAAATTAAATCGTTTCAATAATATTATGTGCTTCGAATGATCAAATTTCGAAACCGGAAAATAATCGACAAGCAAATGCAGTCAATATCTACTGAATATTTTTTCTAGTTTTTCAACGATAGTCAAAAATCTACAGCGATTAAGTTTTGTTCCGCAGATCTAAATTTCAATTGTGATAAAGTATTTTGTACAGACTATATCTCGTTAGTTGGCTAAGCAGAAAATAATTAAATTCCGGAAAATATTTCAACATTTTGATAACATTCAATCGCAAACATTTAATGCAAAATTATTTCCATGAACCAAATAATAAATAAAATTTTCGTTATCTTGCTTACCGCATGAAATGAAAGCGCTTCTTCTCAGCAAAGTATCACATTTAGAGCTAAGTTCACCCATTCGCATCTAATTAAACCCCGTCTACGTTGACCAAAACTCAATCTTGGCGGGACTTGACAGCGCACTTCCTTCGTTCCGAAACTAATTCTCCTGAAAATTAGGAACGAAAGTTTGGTCTAGCAACGAGGTTTGGCCGGGCAAGTTCCCAGTTGAGTTATATTCTGTCTTGGCAATAGACAAGAAAATTTTACGTGTTTGCGGACGTTAGACTTGAGAAATTGCCGAGAATTATAGCGATTATGGTGCCACTTTGATTAATGGATGCTCTTCTAATGGCGTGGAATATGTTAATGGCTGGGATTAAGCAAAGCGCAGCAGACCTTGCTGCTAAATTATGTATCGTGTGAATATTTTCACAAAAGTTATCCGTGCAGTATGAGTCATTCAAATATTATGAAATAATTTGGTAAGAGAACTTTCCTGAAATTATTGACTCGGTTCACATGAATTTTCACGTATTGCAACGAAAAATGTTGCATATAGGTTCATTTTATAATTTACTGTCTGTGCTCTAATTCCTGATGATTGTTTTTTCTTTTAAATTCTCTTTCTTTTTCCTCAATTTATTATTTCCCTCAATTTATTCCACTGAATTTTTCCTGACAATTTTCCAGGATTACCAGGATTAGCATTGATAAGGAATAAAATTAAATCAGTCACGGCTATATTTTTGTTTACTGTTATTACTCGTAATTGTCCTAATATGCCTCGTGTGAAAGAGATGGACAATCTCCAGGATGAGGTTAAAGAATAAATGATTGACCAGTCCATCATCATTCATACTGATTACCGAAGTAGGATCCAAGTGGAACGTTTTTCGATATTTTCTAGGTTGAAGTTTTGATCGAATTTTGAAACTAGCATTTCTTGGGCAGAGAGGGAGAGTCGCTCTACCTGAAGTGTCCAGCAGGCAAATTCATTTCAAGGAATATCAGCGTTGTCGAAGTGGTGTGTTCCGACGGTGTTTTTCTAGCTGACAGTAAGTCAATCGCGCTCGGGGACGTGGACACCGCAAACTCCGGAGCTCGCAATACCGCAGAAATAAGTTCAGAAGTGACTTGCGTCGAAGGCTGCCGAACGTCTTGTCTAAACAGGGGCGTTTGCTCGGGTATAAACACTTGCAAATGCACTCCAGAATATGATGGGCCCTTATGTGAACTCAAGAAATGTCCTCAGGTATCGCATGTCATCAGAGGACAGCTTTCGTATCAGTAAGTGAAATTTAGTTAGTAATAACAAATAGTAATATCAGAAAGTGAAATTTAGTAGTTTGGAATACAGAAGATGTCTGATGGCACATTGACTGACTATACTATATAGCAGTGAAATTCTACCACAAAAAATATATCATATTTTCAAAGAATATTTACATGAACTATGTCTCAAAATAATATTTTAAAACGTTATCTATCTATTTAATCCATCTTTGTTTTTATTTTCAGTAATTCAAGAGCCGCAAATCTAACCTGCGACGTCGGATTTTCTTTTGAGACTGGAGACATGGAAGTGGAAGTCATCTGTCGCGACGGCAGTTGGGGGATGCTGGTTGCCAGTGATGAAAATCCAGTTGATTCTGGCATCAATGGGGGTGAAATATTCTATCCGCTGGATACAATTTGTACAGCGAATTGCAGGACTGAGTGCTTGAACGGGGGAACATGCGTACCTCGCGACAAGTGCGCTTGTCCGGAAAAATTTCACGGCACCTTGTGCGAAATCGAAATCTGTGACTTGATGGAATTTGCAAACGGGAGCATTGTTGAAACGTAAGCTTAATTGGTATTATTTTTTGTTCATTAAATCGGTGCAATGTACTAAGATTTTCCTGAATTGCGATGAAAATGCGTGCATTTGTTCATAAATGAAAAAAATACAACACAGTACTCACTGCAGTGAGTGACAGAGAGCGCATTTTCTCGTCTGTCAATGAAGTCAGGGACGGACAGTCGGACGGACATGACGAGCACATCAACGCTTTTTTTCCAGAAATGGGAAAATGCGCTAACATGCGAGATTATATTGGAATTGTAAGGCAAAATCGTACCTCTTGGCGTAATTTAAAAAGATTGCAAGTTCGATGTTGATATATATTTGACTCAATCATTGAATTCATCAGTGATGCTCATCGAGAAATCGCTTAAAACAATTAATATCTTCCTCAACCGATGATTCACTTGTGCAATCATTTTTTATAATATTTTTTATAATATTTCAGCGTTCATGTCTCATCAGGTCTGGCGGGTATGAGGCCACATGCGATGAAGGATTTTTCTTCGCCTCGGGGCTGTCGGTGATGTCGGCTGTGTGCGAGGACAGACTGTGGAAGTTTCCATCATCCGACCAAAATAAACAGATCCTCCCTTCGTGCATTAAAGGTGGAAAAAATCTCGTTTAATCCATCAACTTACTATAGTCAATAGAGTTGATAGTTTAATCCATCAACTAAGTATAGTAGTCTATTATCAACTAATTTTATTATAGTCCTAAAAATGAGCATTGCACCAATTCGGAAGAACGTGAGTTAAATTTTACATGTGATATCGATTAATTTGAAGAGTGCATTCAATTCATTGTTTGAAATTGGAGTAAATTGAATTCAGGGCCAATGATTGACATGAGAAATCGTTCACGTGTCCGTCGATCCGAATACATTACTTATATTTCATGTTGTCATTTAAATGCTTTGGTTTTATTTTATCCTGAAGGTTAGTCCATATGGACCATTTACCTCATTAAAGGGTGCAAAATCATTGAAGCACCAAATAAATGTATTATATATAATTTCTGATTAATTTACATAAGTCAGTCGAATATTTTTATCTGAAAAATGATCTCTACTCTATTAACCAGATATTCATCATCTGGCAGTGATATTATCTATCTTCTGTAGCCCCTTTTCATCCCCGGAAATTTTGTTCCCCGTTATGACTATTCACCACTTTTCTTCCCTACACGTGCTTTATGGTATTTAAGTATTTATTCCTTATCATCTTGCTTGTTTACCGAGTAATTATTTGTGTGTGAAAGGTTGTCCATCCGAGTGTTTGAACGGAGGCAAGTGCGTGGGCTTGCAGGCGTGCGAGTGCAGCGGGGAGTATGTCGGAGAGCGGTGTCAGGACGTAGGATGCTCCGATCTGTATCCTTCTCTCAAGCACGGAGTAATCCAGTCAAGGTATGAGCATTAATTGATATTGGAGTTAGCTTTTAAATTAAACACCGATATTATATTTTGCACCGATCTGTATCCTTCTCTCAAGCACGGAGTAATCCAGTCGAGTTATGAACATTAATTAACAAAAGAGTTTGCCTTTTAATTAAGCGCCGATAATATATTTTGCTCCGATTAGTATCCTCTTCTCTGGCACGGAGTAATCCAGTCAAGGTATGAACATTAATTTATATGGGAGTTTGCTTTTTAATTAAGCACCGATATTATATTTCGCTCCGATCAGCATCCTCCTCTCAGGCACGGAGTAATTCAGTCGAGGTATGAACATTAATTGATATGGGAGTTATAATATATAATATTTTGCTCCGATCTGCATGCATCGTGCTCTCAGGCAGGGAGAAATTCAGGCGAGCTGTAAAAAATTGAACATCAATTGATAAAAGAGTGTGAGTTTTAATTAGGGGCCTATATTATATTGTAGAATGTCAGGTGGTTTCTTGGGCCTGTTCCGTTATCGGTTGTTAGTTTGAAGCATCCCATGCTATCAAGGGTAAAAACTAAAATATAGCGCCCTTTACTAGATCTGCATTAGATAAATTTTTATCTATAGAATATAAAGGTGTGGCATATAAGCATTTCTCAAGCACGTCTCATGAATTTTCAATAATTTCCCTCACATTTTCCTGCACTACAATTATTTTTCTCATTAATTTTTATAAGTTTAAGTCACTTTGAAACATGATTCATGGTGTTTATGAATTTAAAAATTATTTTTCATACAATTCAGACTAATTCTCTGCAGAATTTGTGTTCACTCTTCACACATTTATCATCCATTATTATTAATGTTATCTTATATTAATGTTATATTATATTAATGTTATCTTATAATGTTATATATTATCATCCATTTCTCCAATATTAAGCACTATCACACATTTTCTAAATTTTTTATTATTGATTCCATATAAATTGCACAAATTTATTGAATGTATTTGATAGCAGGTCATGCTAGCATTCATGGGTTATTATAGCTGATACACATATCTATACTGCATTTTTGTCAAAATATCGGTGAGATTATTTTATAACACAAATTTATTCTAAAAGACAAATAGCTTACAAAGAATTAGTCATGGCTCAATAATTACAGTACCATTCAATGTGAAAATTTACATTTAATAAGATTTTACACGTTGTCATACGAGTATATATTAATTCTTGTGATACTGAGTGGTATTTTGAGACAGCTCAGTGATATTATGCATTGAGATGCTCTAAATTCATTCATAATTATAAATATACTTTTGCCCAATATCCCAGAAGTTAACTAAATGTGTTGCGATATTTGATTAATTTCTGTCAGTGAGAACGGTACAATGATTCACTGCAACGAAGGCTACATCTTCCCTGCGCACTGGAATGCCGGGCAAGTTTTCTGCGACGCCGGACGCTGGAAAGTCCGAGTTGTAGATCCGGAGTCTGATGGTGCAATCACAGACTGTATTCCAGGTATGAAATGGCAGTTCATCAGCTATTTTTCTAGCTGTTTTTTTTTTGCAGCTAGGTTTGTCGGCCGTATTATAACAATATAGAAGTTAGTTACGCAATGAACTTGAATCTGACTTGCAGATTCAATGTAGAATGAAGTGAAGTTTTTTTTAATTATAATAATTTTATAATTATAATGTATGATTATAGTTATTAATTTTTTATAATAATTATAATAAGAATTATAATTATTATTTTTTTAAAATTATATTGATGAATCTGTTCATATTTTTGGCGCAACAACTTGCGTGATTGTTTCTCTAAAATAACTTTTTAAAATTGATATTGTTTACTAATCTAAATGAATTATTTCACCGTTGCTCTTCGAATTACCGTTCGTAATACCACAATAATTCTGCTTCTACTTGCGCTGTGACGCAGTAATGTACAACCAAACCTGAAGTTTTCATCTAAATTATTTATGGATGCAGAATATTTTTAAAAAATATCTATTTTTCCTGCATGATAATGTACAACCAAACATGAGGTTTTAATTTAAATTCTTTTAGAAACTGAAGTTAATCGCCAGAATATAAATATTTTTCCTGCATGATAGACTGCTCAGTCGCTTGCCACAACGGAGGCACGTGTTTGGGTGAAGCGTTAGGTTGCCGCTGCCCCACGAGCTTCACAGGGCGGCACTGCCAGCACCTCAGCTGCCTCGACACGCGTCCTGAAATTCCGCAGCCTGTCAACATTACGGAGGAGTGAGTGTCATCCGGGAACGATTTACGAAAGTTATTTAATTTGTATCATGAGCTTGGAGTTTGTAAAGTTTGTTTACTTTAGAAAAGAATTAGAATGAAAGATACAGCGAAACTTATTCGGAACACTAACTTTAAAGATAACTAGAATTTTCTAACCCATAATATATATTTTTTTGTTTGCTTCACGGGTAAATACAAGTAAGTTGCAATTTCGAAATCAGATAAATGCAGTGGTTATTTATGAAAACATTCATCAGCAGGAAAAGCACAAAATTTCTGCTGCTGCGGTCGACTATAGGACAAGGCATCTATTTATTAGTATATATTGTTGATTTATTTCTATTATCGATGTAATAAGTAAATCAAATCGATATCGATAAATTTAGTTCTGTTTCAAGAATTATTGCTAGCTTCATTCTTCGATTTTTAAAAGATTCAAAACACTGTAAAGAATTTACGTATCATTGAATGTATACATTCTTCAGCATGCAAATGCATGCTTCGTGATGCAAAAAATTTATATTTAATGAACATTTTTCTATCACCAGGACGACCGTGTACCCCTTCCTCAAGACCTACCAATGTTTGGATGGTTTCTTTTTCAATAACGGCGCCAAATCCCAGCACATTTACTGCCAGAACGGGATTTGGGTGATACAAGATACCGGCATCGCCGCCCCTATTACCGAACTACCGAAGTGTTCGGAAG
The DNA here is from genome assembly GCF_000764305.2 of Hyalella azteca. NCBI lineage: Eukaryota > Metazoa > Arthropoda > Malacostraca > Amphipoda > Hyalellidae > Hyalella > Hyalella azteca. The sequence goes on along the minus strand of NW_025936893.1, from coordinate 381,737 downwards.
GCTGTCCACGAGGCTGCGGCAACGGAGGGTCGTGTATGGGTCCCAATACCTGCGTTTGTCTTAAAGGTTTCGAGGGAGAACGTTGTGAGAACCTTGCTTGTGAAATTCCCTCGCCCAGCGAACTTAATGGCAACATCATGACCAAGTGAGTTGGCTCTCATAATATTTGTTAATATTATTTACCAAGTATTAATTGGCTCTCATAATATTTAGTTTGTGATTTTTTAATTATAGTTCGGTTGATAATTTTAACAGCAATAACAAACTGAATGGATGCTCCATGTTCAGGCAAAATGCTAAATTAAGACAATTAATTTAAGCTTCCATATATTAGAAATGAACTAGGTATAGTAAAATTTTGTAATAATTTTGGCGTAGTAGGGACATTTTGACCTTGTGTCCAAATTTGTTTTTCGCAATTAATAGGGTCATAAGTTTTATGTATGACAGGAAAATCGCATATCGTGAAAAACCGTATATTATAAATTTGTGGTGCCGTTGCAATTTTATTTTTGATTTATTGGCAGAAAAGTTTAATTTTCGCCCAGTATTTGTATTTTTTTAGAGGATTTCACGTTCCCTTCTTTATGAATCGAATGCGCAATTCTAATTTTGTTGGGTGGGTACATTTATGGAATCACATTAATTTAAAATGAGGAAAATTAGAACAAGTTTCAATTTCATTCGTTTTACTCTCAGTTGCTTAACTGCTCAAATTCTGAGAATAAAACAAAATTAAATTAAACAAAAGTAGAGATGAGTTAAGGTTTCGGTGTTAAGTAATTTATAAATATCTCTACAGTAGATGATCGATCGATATAATTTAGATAATTATTGTTGATCTTCCTCGCAGTAGAAAATAATAAATCTGTTGCGCACTTGCGTACATAACCTACCAAAAAATTGCTTTGGTAATTAATGGCAAAATGATTCAGGAAAAATCAATAGACTACTATAAGAGAGTTGATGATAATATCCCTGAATATGATAAAAATATACACGAATATTTTTTATAATTTTCAGCATATGTTAAGGGTAGATATTACACATATTTTCATGGTTCCTTTATTGGTTCAAAACACAGAAAACATAATATTATATTCTTAAAGTTAATAATGTGATTATAATAATGATAGTGGGAAAAATATTTCGTATTTTATTAACAGGAAAATTGAAACACATATTTGCAGACTAAATCAGTGGCCTATGTTCAGTACTTCACTCCTTTAGGGCTTAGGCCTTAAAATTAAAACCATCTCGTTTTAAAACTAATTTTTATCTATATTTAAAGCCATCTAGTGTAAAACTAATCTTGTATTAAAACAAATATAGTTTTCAAAGTAAACTAAAACTAAAAAAATTTGATTCACGATCAGTTCACTTTAGATTTTCAGTACCGCATTACAATGCAGTTCTCTGCTCCTGATAGGCAAAAATTTTCTACACTGTATGTATGAAGCAAACAGCAACCTAGCCGCGTATTCTGTAAATACATGAAATCTTTAACACACAGTCACAGTTTCTGTCTCTGACCTGACATCGTCTCGGGCAAGCCCCGCACACTTCTTGGTCTCTTGTGATGCTAGCTTGATGCAAACCATTACTTCGCTTCACCTTTATATGTGCATGGGATTTCCGAAAGATATTTCTGTATCCTTGTATATCTTCATTGATGACAGAAGGTTCAGTTAAATACTGCACTTGTGTTACAGTGTTCTTGTAAAAACTCGTGGTTTCTTCGCTGGAAGCAGGCAGGCCGAAATATTTTGTAGATTTTTGCCATGGATGATAAGCAAGAATCGACGTCGTCTTTGCATCAGACATTCCCAATAAAAAACAGTAAGAGAATAGAATGCAAAGAAGCAACCAAGCTGAGAATAGTTTCATCTTGTCTTTGTGCATCACCTCTGAAAATATATCAACAAATTATATATCGATGATATAATGTTAGGTGGGAATTTTTGTGTGGTTACGAAAACAAAAAATATGATATGTCGAAGCTGTTCTTGGAACTGGGACTCAGCCCAGATATGTATAAATTTATCAGTAACTTTCCGCTAGGATTTGACCTTGCAATATAAGATCAAGCCATACTCGAGTATTTCTAAAGCAATCTTTTTATTAACGCTCAATGATTATTTATTAGCACTGAATGATTATTTATTAACGCTCAATGAAGAGACTTGTTTGTCTCCGATGGCCCTCTCCTCAGAACTGAGTTTCGTGTATTCACGGTTGATGTCGACAGAGCAATGAGGTTTAGGCCCTGCCCTGAATGTAAAGGACTATGAGATGCAGTTCTCAGATGTAATGCGCACTGACTATGCTACGCTATAGCAACAGACTTATACGAGTACAAGGGCACTGAGCGCGGCTCCGTTAAACCACTAGTCAGGCAGTTGCTGAACACCCAATGGACTTCCAAGGAACCCAAGCTCTTATTCTCAACAAGGAGAATGAGCGTACAATCATCGCTCTGTTCACAGCTTCTTGACGTCTATTGCGTACTATCTTTATGAGACTTTACTATCGTACTATCTTTATGAGCTGAGTTGAGTTTCTTTGCTTGAATTGAACTATATAGAAATTCTCCCGAACAATGTTTTCCGCTCTGCAGCTGCATAATATAAACGGCTGGTGTCTATGTGTGTTACAACTATTAAGCATTCTTCGGTTCATCTTGAATTGATCTGGAAAGCTATAGATTTATGAGTTAAGCACGTCAAATAAATACATTTCAAGCTGTAGCAATTGCAATTTGGATGTATTCGAAGTATCTTATTACACTGTGATTCAAGATGACACAATTACACGTTAGTTCCTTATTGATATAGAGTGTCAGATTGCGGAATAATCGCTGAGTTTATTGATCAATGGTGCTTGAGATTGCTCACTGGTACCAGTTGTTCGTAATAAAATTTCATTTACGAAAACAAAGTTACTTAATTGACCAGATTTATGACCAGAAGAGTATTTCTTTGATATCGAGTTATCAGAATATAATAATTAAGTCTTGCTTCTATTGTATCATGAGCCTGATTTGCAATATGAAACGTTTATTTGGGCTCGTGAAATTTGTTAGTAGAGTCACGTGCTCCTATTTTATAGTGAATTGACGGAAGATTTACGCTGCATGCAGCAGTGCCTATTCAACCTACGTTTAAATTAAAAATAAATTCATAAATAATAAATGTGATGTATTCATTTGTTAGGTTAGATATTAGTAAAGATAATAATGTCCATTCACTGTAATTATAATATGTTTTTGAAATTATTCTTTCTTGTTGTCTCATACGTCAATAAATTTGTGTTAAATTTAAATAAATATAAAAGTTGTTTACAAGAATAGAATGCAAAAAGAGCAAATGTCCATCTTGTATCTAAATATCAAAGTAGTTCTTGCCATTGTTTTCCATATCATTTCGGTATTATGTTGTATTTCTCAGTGTGCTTCGTTTATAACAATAAAATTCATTCAATGTACAATTTCAGTGGCGATGGATCTCGGTATCTCGTATGCCATGAGGGCTACAGCAGACCAGACGGTTCAATGACTGCCCAAGTCCACTGTAAAGCCGGCATTTGGACTGGGACTTCAGAAGGGACTTCAACGACGTCTTCAAAGACTCATGTGACGTGCGGACCAAAGTGTGATCCCCCTTGTAAGAACCACGGTGTCTGTGTGAGCCCTGACCGCTGCGAGTGTCGTCCGGAGAACACCGGTCCGAGATGTGCAGATTTTATATGCAGTAAAGAACCGCCGAAGGCTCCGCTGAATGCAAAAATCGAGAAAAGGAGGTGAGAGTTTCATCCACGGTTTAAAAGAGAGTTGGAATTTATTCATATTGTGAAATTGACTCCCGGAATATTTTAAGGGCGCGAAAGAGAGGTTCTAAAAAGCTGGAACAGTATAATTAATTGAGGGAAATGAGATTTGTCTATAGGAAAAATAATTGGAAATATCAAAGAAATTTTTTTCGTTTGTAATTTAATCACCTAAATTTAATGTGAATAGACACTTATTATGAAAAGGATATTTCAGGGCTGTAATGTTATGAATGATGCAAAATTATTAGAATAAATTGCTACAATATCATACTATTAAATTTTGAAGGGAATTTCGAAAATAATTTCAATAAACCTGCTCCTGACATGAGCTAAGTAAATTATAAAAATTAAGTGAAAAGAAATGAGCATCTCACGGAACTTAGACTCTGAGACGTTGAGTCAAAGGTCCTTGCATCTTTTACTTGGTACTTTTTATAAAGATACGTTCTATAATGATTACTTTTGTGACAAACATGTTTTGTACAAATTACTTTTATACAGATACTTTCAATAGAAATTTTTGATACAATCTGATGATGCAGATATATTTTGAAAAGAAACGCTGGTAACTGAATATAATTTATTGAAATTAATCTTTCAAACGAAATTGAAAGTACAGAAAACCAAACCAGCTGATGAGGATCCCATTAACGCACATTGGCAAATACACAAGGAGAATGCAAGGAACGAAAATGGAAGTCTCAGAAAAGTTTTTGAAATTAATAACTTTAGAACTTTTTGGTGTGAATTATTATTAATAAAATAACTTCCATACCCATCACTTTTTCGTTAGGATTAATCAATTTTTATTCATTATAATGTCTTCCCCAACGACTTGTTTGAGTTAATATATATATTTTTTATATGTAATATAAATATGTTATTAAATATATATTTTTAAAAATATATGTTTATATATATTTTTCTATATTTTATTGAATTTATCTAAGTACAAATAAATGAATTTTCCTACAGCACGAACGAAGTGTCTTACCTTTGCGACGAAGGCTATAGATTCGTCACGGGTCTCTCGAGATCTCTCCTCAAGTGCCTCGAGGCTGGCTGGAGTCTCGTGGAGGAGGATGGAGAGGTCTCAAAAATTCAACCACAAAATTTGGTTTGCGAAAAACCGAAAACCTGCATCGATCCCCCACCGGCAGTCAAAAATTCGGCTTTGGAGTACAAGGGGTGAGAGTTCCTTATGTTGTCGCTGTAAATGACTTGAATGATTGCGTGCAGAATATAAATTAAAAAAGTGGTAATCGAATGAATTTACTTCAACGGTCAATTATGTTTGAATGATTTCAATTTTTGAATCGAAATCCTCCGAATTTTTATATTTTGTGAAGTTATATTTATTTTTTTAATTATATATACATATATGTATATGTGATGCATATAAATAAACTAAACTTCTCCTTAAACCTTAGCAAATAAATTATGTCCAAGACGTGATTAGAATGGTATTTGTTTTCTGACTTTGGCTACTTTTGAACAATAAAGTGGTGATGAAAAGTCATTAAACTTTGTTTGGAAGAAAAGATTCCTAGCAATAACAAAAGAAAATACTTGAAAAATCAAATTCTATTGTTTTTAGAGGATTTGGACTTTAGTTAGCGGCTATACAATTATATATTTTGATCGCTGTTCGCGCTATTTTAAATGTAATAGAATTCATGATCACAATTATTGAGCAAATTTTTAAAAAGCTTCACTTATTTGTCCAGTCAATATTTTTTCTGCCTTGCTCATGCAGAGTAAATATCCGTAATCTAAGTAATTAAAATAGTTAAAATTTCTTATCTCACAAATAACATGAATATATAAATATTAATGTCCGTATTCTAAGCAATTAAATACTTAAAATTTGTAGCCCTACAAATAATACGCTTAAACCCATAATTTTCGCTTTCTACCCAGTTAAAATAGTTATTATTAGTTGTCTTCCATATGCTAAGCTTATACAAAAATTTGTCTAAGTTATCCTTGCTTGTTGCCTTAACGCTATGCTCCCAGAAGAACTTTTAATTACGCAACTTTGAATAAACATCTGCCGATATTATTCCAAGAAACTTTGCAGCAGACTTGACGATAAAAAACTTGAATTCACAAATCTCTCAACACACCGACTTCTGGCTCAAGTTCCGGGCTGCCTTTTCTAGTTTTTCTTGCATGACTAAATTCAATTTAAAATTCCATGGTAAATTTCTTCACTGCTGACCCATTTTTACCGCCGAGTTGATGAAGACTTAATTCCTTGCGAAAATAAAGGAATTATGGAATTCTGAGCTGTAGTGCTCGCCTTCACTACATGATTTTGCACTCCATATGGCCAGTGTTTCAGGGCTTGAAATTTGTATAATTGGAGTTGCGATAAAATTTCAGAGACGGACATGTTTCAAGTTGATAAATAACTTCATAGTTGGAATAATGAATAAATTAAATCCAGAATTGCGAGATCATTTTCTCTTATTCATAATGAGCAACAACAATGACAATGATTACGAAAATATTCTAACACTTCCTATTTACCCGTATGAACTTTGAATATGTTTCTCACTCCACCATGCTTTAGATCTGGTCTGGAGACTTGAACCTAATCAGAGTAGAGCGACGGGACTGTCTGTACCTGCTGTTATTCCACGCCATTCGCGCTTAAGCAATTTTGTAAATGCATCCGAGTTGTTGGTTTAATGAGTGTCGTTATACGGACGTATTGCATTCCAGGTCAGACTTGGAGACGCCGATGCTGAGATGCTACAAAGGCTACTCGCTGCTAACTGGAGACGTAAGCGCAATGTAGACTCGAACGTAAGATGCTTTATGACTGCATCTAGAGTTTGACTCGACCCTGACGAGACGGGGCATTAAATGTTATCTAACATTGTAGTGGAAGCTTGGGTGTTCACTATAATTGTTGGGAAGCATTGGTTGTTCTATATGAAGGTAGGGAGAATTAAACTTTCATCATTATTGTTGGGGAAACCTTACATGTTTTCTATGACCACTTCTTTAATGCTATGAACATAATATGTTTTTGATGAAGATAAGGAGTATTAAATGTTCTGTACAATTTTTATTCGTTTATTGAGTAAAGTTTCTTGATTGTTTGTGAAAAGATATGAGGGTGCACGATATTTTAATGATGTTCATTGATGACTGTAATTATTTTCATAAGTTGATGATAAATTAAATTTTGTTATACAGGTCAAGATATATTAAGGTATAATCTTGAGGATATAGTGATTGCATCGCATTGGTGCGCGTATTTTAAGCCTTTATGGAAACTAGTGCTGTTCGTTTAGTTTAGTTAATGAAATTCCAATTTTTCAAAATTTCATTCACGTTAATGATTGCTTAGATACATTAAAGTTAATTTATTACTTTAAATACTAAGAGAATCATTCCTTTACCACCAAATAGTCATAGTAAAAAATATTCTATATAGTTTTCCTTCATGCCGAATGTCTACAAATAGTCTGTAGTGTTCCTCGATCCCGAACATCCATAAATACTCTATAGTTTTGCTTGCTACGAATATTCCGAAATACTCTGTAAAGTTTTGCTCTACTACCGAACATCCACAAATATTCTATAGTTTTGCTTGCTGCGAATATTCACAAATACTCTGTAAATTTTTGCTCTACTACCGAACAACCACAAATACTTTATAGCTTTGCTTGCTACGAATATTCAGAAATACTCTGTAAAGTTTTGCTTTACCACCGAACATCCACAAATACTCTGAAAAGCTTTGCTTTACTACCGAACAGCCCACAAATACTCTGTAAAGTTTTGCTTTACTACCGAACATCTACAAATACTCTATAGTTTTGCTTGCTGCGAATATTCAGAAATACTCTGTAAAGTTTTGCTCTACCATCGAATATTCAGAAATACTCTGTAAAGTTTTGCTCTACTACCGAATATTCAGAAAGAGTTTGCACCGTCGTGCGTGAACGGCGACTGGGTCCTGACGATAAGCCAGAAGCAAGGGTGCCTTCCCGAGTGCCCTCTTGGGTGCCAGAACAAGGGAGTGTGTGTGGCACCCTCGGTGTGTCAGTGCCAGCAGGGATACGGAGGCCCTCAGTGTCAGAACGAGCTGTGTCTGCAGCCTATACGAGGCAATAATTTAACTGTAACTGTAAGGTGAGTACCACCATGAAATCAAATATAGGCCAACAGACTATTGTTTTCAAATTCATTCTATGAAATTATTCAAATACCTACGAAATTAATTGGATAAAATTGAGTTTTTGACGCTGATTACAATATAACAGTCCAAAATAGGTATTCAGTTTGCTGAATAACATTAAAATAATTTTATACTTAATCTGATGATTTATTAATTTCATTTACAATTGCATTCATGCTCCAAATAAAAAATATTTTGACAGAAAATAAAAATTGCCTTTCTACGAACTTCAGTACAAGCAACCTGAAAATTCAGTACAAGCAACCTTATTCCATTATTCATGATTGTCCTGGCAAATATCAAGTGCACTTGAAATTCATGCAATAATTGAATACATCTGTTAATGAGATTTTGTGCAATCTTCTTTCCTTTCAATTTCATACTTGAATTCATTAAATTATTTTTGCACGATGCGCGAAATATATAGAGTTCACTGTCTCTCTATTTGTTTCTATATTTTCTTCCCTGTCTGACTAAATCATTACCTACAAACGATGTTTCCTTAGAGTGTTTAAACTCGAGGTTATCGTGGGCGGCAATCAATATAATGGTCATTTTTAATACAGCCATTAACCTTCTTCCTTTTAATCTATTAAATATTCGGGTTGATTCCAGAGAATCCAGCGTGATTGCTTCATGTGAACACGGTTATGTCTTCATGAACGGCGAGTCTACAATAGCATATCCTTTTAATTTGTTAAACATTCGGGTTAATTCCAGAGAATCCAGCGTGATTGCTTCATGTGAACACGGTTATATCTTCAAGAACGGCGAGTCTACAATAGCAATGGACTGCAAAGCCGGAGCCTGGGTCTATCCGCCAGGTTACGAAGCGCTGGTCTGCGTAGCGGTCTGTGTACCGGCTTGTGAGAACGGAGGCATCTGTACTGCACCGGGCACTTGTGCTTGCGATGAGAATTATTCAGGGCAACACTGCCAAAACAAGGAGGCTTGCGCTTCTGGCATGCCGCAGCTGCCTCACTCCCTAACTGAGAACGTGTAAGTGAAATGGCGTGTAGTTGTCCCGCTGTTTAACTGGTGCTCTGCTTGCGGTGGGACTTCATTTTCTGTTTAGTTGAATGGCGGACACAATTATATTAATATATGAGAATTTTGATGAATAACACGGCAACGTTGCGTAGGTAACTGCTCATGTCGTACCTAAATAATAGCAAAATATTTAACGAAAATAATAAAATTTGCTAGAAAGTAATCAAAATACACTGCGCTAAAAAAAGAATCAAAATACTCTGCGTTCAAAAAAGAATCAAAATACTCTGCGTTCAAAAAATATCAAAATACTCAGCATTCAAAAAAAAAAAAAAAAAGAATCAAAATAGTCTGCGTTCAAAAAAAGAATCAAAATACTCTGCGTTCAAAGAAAGGAATCAAAATACTCTGCGTTAAAAAAAGAATCAAAATACTTTGCGTTCAAAAAAGAATCAAAATACTCTACGTTCAAAAAAGAATCGAATACTCTGCGTTCAAAAAAATATCAAAATACTCAGCATTAAAAAAAAGAATCAAAATACTCTGCGTTCAAAGAAAGGAATCAAAATACTCCGCGTTCAAAAAAGAATCAAAATACTCTGCGTTCAAAAAAGAGAATCAAAATACTCTGCGTCCCAAAGAAGAATCAAATACTCTGCGTTCAAAAAAAGAAAAGAATCAAAATACTCTGCGTTCAAAAAAAGAATCAAAATACATTTTATCACTGCGTTCTCTAAAACTGTACAGCAAAATTCCCAAGTCAATTGAACTGATCCACTTGCTTCAATTGTGCCCCACAATTCTGACAGAGGCGGTGGCTTCTACCGCGTGAAGTGCGAGCCATCATTCGTGTTCTCGAGCGACGTCAAGTGGCTGGAACTGCGCTGTCAGCTCGGTAACTGGAGTTATGCAGGCTATGCCAACCAGTCATCGCTGCCTCAATGTGTGCCCATGACTGGCAAAGTGTGCGAGCCAAAGGAAGGGAAGTCCTGCGGGATGTTATACGATCCTCAATGTGAAATTCAACCTCCTAAAATCCAGAATGCTATTGTTTCGTACAAGTGAGCGACTAATTTTTTTGTATAAGTTTTATGTTTGTTAATTTTGCTGGTTTTAATGACTGAATAATATATTAATAGCTGTAGATGGTGGAATGCACCAATTATCAATTTGTCAATCAAGCGCAATTTTTTTTTTGTTATAAGTATGTGGTTCGATGTGCTATATAACCTATGCGTTGAAATTGATGTTTTTAATTCGAAAAAAATTTGTCGCCGTCATCTCGACATTTCCAAAAATTTTTTTAATTTTTCAAATAAAAATTTCAGTTCCTCTGGAGGAATGGTAACGTGCGACGAAGGCTATTACTTAAACAATAGTCGCGCTTCGACGCCATTCAAGTGTCGGGGCGACGTCTGGGCGTATCCGGAATGCGATACCGACGATCCGCCGATCTGTGAACCCAGGTGCAAAATTCCGTGTCAGAACGGAGCAAAATGCACTGGTCCGGAAACATGCTCTTGCCCACCAGGCTTCACCGGAAAATATTGCTCGGCAAAAATACAACTGCCCTGCGTCTCGCCTCCGCCTCCCGTGCCCAACGCGGCCGTGCAGATCAGGTTGGCTAACAAGGCAATATTTTTGTGAAAATTATTCATTACATGCTTTCCAGGACCGATGATATAATATTAAAAAATCAAATTGAAATTACTTAAATGGAGTTTGCAGTAAAGTTACAGCATTTATACGTTTTAGTAGACTAACAAAACGGAGGAGCCCTGAATATAAATAAAAATTGTATATTGCAAAAGAACAGCAATAAAAAATTCTGCTATCGTAATTTCTACTATTTTCGGATTGTGGATTCATTGACATAACTACTTAAACCCCAATGCACTCATGTTGCTTTCCAACTTGGTTAGGATTTATATGGTTTCTCATCTTGTTTTTTTACACCTATTTTATATCTTAAGCAGATAACTTTAAAATTTTCTCAACTGAAACAGCTGTTCTTTAATACTTCTTCGACATTTCCATCATGCAACTAGAATTAACTTTTTAGCGCATTTTCTCATTTATGGAAAAAAGGCGCTATATTGTGCTCGTCATTTCCGTTCGTCTGTCTGTCTGTCCGTCCATGACTTCACGTGTTCGTCGACGAGAAAATGCGCTCTCTGTCACTCACTGCAGTGAGTACTGAGTTATATTTTTTCCATATAATATACTTTTTTTATATAAATAGTTTCGAATTTTCCAGTTCCAGAGGACAGTTCGTGGTGTGTGCTCGAGGGTATAAGTTTTTATCGGACCGCCTCAAGGAAGAAATTTGGTGCAAAGACGGGGAGTGGATGTTCCAGACGAGGTCCACGTCTCAGAGGACGAGGGCTTGCTATCCTATATGCAGGTAGGTAATTAATTGTTATCATCATTGAAGTATTTAGAAAAATGGTTTGACTACTTTATATTGAATCCTATAGATTTGACAATGCCTGTCAAATGTCAAATGCTGTCAAATGCTTTAGTTTGACAATGCTTGTCAAACTAAAGCCTGTCACTTGTGTTTTTATTATAAAGGATCGAAATTAAGATTGCTTTTTAAAAAAAATTATTTTAAGAATCATTTAGAGATGTGAGCAGCTTCTCGATGTATTGAATTTCTGTAATATCGAACTAAATAATTGTTTGCGAAATTAATTGACTAGTTAAAACTTTAATACGTTTTTGGCAAATTAATTGGCAAAATCTTAAAGTCTTACTTAATGAATTTAGAAAATTAATTGGCGAAATCATGAAGTATTACTTAATGAATTTAGACGAAAAAATTTTTGTATGTTGAGAAAATCGAAATAAAATCGAAATCCATCTCATTCCGAAAATAAAAATATTTCACGGTGGCTGACGTCTCTTGCATCAATAATTTGTAGCTTAGTTAAGTTTTGGATATATCAGAAACTCTTAAATTGATAAATTTTTTCCTAGGTATCCTTGGCTTGCTAGTACTAACGTAAGTTTTTTAAAGACAATAAAATCCGTACTGACAGTACTTCTGTGTATTAAGTTTGTTAATCCTAGACTAACTATTGCGTCGCTCCTATCATAATTGCATCTGAGGTTATCTGAGCGTGTCGAGTAGTAAATAGTTGAAGTTTTGTATCGTTTACATGATATATATTCTATTTTCAAATTTCAAAAGTTTACGTATTCTATATTAAAATTTCCAAAATTCTCCCTCCATTTAACCATATCCTGTTCGGTTTTGCAAACAACTTGATCGTGTCTTTATTGCTGTCTGCTGCAGCACCGAGTGTCTCAATGGAGGCGAGTGCACTGCTCCGGACGTTTGCACCTGCGTTCATCCGTTCACCGGCAGTGATTGCGGAATCCCGGACGAACGAAACTGTTGGACCATCTCCGGTGTAGCCAGGAACGCGCTTGTTGTTTACAAGTGAGGTTCCGGGTCGCCTATAGCTGATGCAGGATTAAATATTATATATATATCACTCTGAATATTAGTTTTCAATAATGATAAATCGTATTTCATTGCTATTTTATAATGTACTTCTCTCGAGTAAAGAGTAACGCTGATGATCATTAAGACCTATGATTTCGCAAGACAGCATTATAATTTAAAAGATAGGGCACGATCATGTCCACCAGTTCATAATGCTGGCAGTGCCAGGGCACGATCATGTCCACCAGTTCATAATGCTGGCAGTGCCAGGGCACGATCATGTCTACCAGCTCATCATGCTGGCAGTGCCAGGGCACGATCATGTCCACCAGTTCATAATGCTGGCATTGCCAGGGCACGATCATGTCCACCAGTTCATCATGTCGGCATTGCCAGGGCACGATCATGTCCACCAGTTCATCATGTCGGCATTGCCAGGGCACGATCATGTCTACCAGTTCATCATGGTAGCAGTGCCAGGGCACGATCATGTCCCCCCATTTTTCGAGGCGTTGTGGAGAGGAGCAAATCACGCCATTAGTTCGGCGGATTACAGGCAACCATTAATAATGGAGCACGAAAGCAGCCGCTGCCCACCTCATTTAGAACAAGCGTCGCGGTAATGTTCTGCTGATGTTGCTCTGCAGCTCTGCAGATGTTGCTTAGATGCTTCTCAGCAGCTCTGAAGATGCTGCTCTGCAGCTCTGAATATGCTGCTTAGATGCTGCTCATCAGCTCTGAAAATGTTGCTCTGTAGATATTGTTCCACAGCTCTGCAGATGCTGCTTAGATGATGCTTCGTGGTTTTGCAGGTGCTGTAATGATGCTGCTCTGTAGATCTGTAGGTACTGGTTTGATGCAGTTATTTGGATTTAGCTTCGGCGCAGCGTACTGCAGACGTTGTACCCAAATAAAAATTATTGGTGGAGCATCGATGATTATTTGTGAATATAGGCGGAAATTGTAGGGGGAGCACCGATGGCGTGTCCGGCCTATGTTCCATCTATAACCTACCTATGGCCACCCTGCCTGAAAAACTCTTCTTCCACCAATAACTGCCCATTGGCACAGGTGGCGCATTGATGAGTCACCGATGGCCACCTTAAAATGAAGTAGATAAAAATTTTTCCTTTAGCTTCACATCCGGTACATTTGCATGCAAATCCACCCTGGCAGTACAAGTATCAGTGTCAGACATGTAGCAGGAACAAATTATCAGAGTACCATACACATACCAGGATTAATTCGAGTTCCGATCTCCCTCAGGCGCAGCCAAGCCATCGGAGAGGACATAGCAGTCGAGTAATTTTAAAAGATTTAACTGAAGTATTGTAAATAATAATTTCATAAATGAAAGAAGTTAATGCTACCACCGTGATGATTAGATGGCTCCATTAGCCGTTTTATATGAACATGATCCTATATTCGAGAAAGCAGTCACTCAAAGATACTTCGTTTATCAATAACGAACGATGGTTCAGCTCAGAGCAAAGGCTACGGGAAAATGCATGATTGGTATCGAAGTTTCATAATGTGAACATTACACCAATTTTAACAGCGGTTCTATTCGAACTATTTGCACTAAGAATATTCTTGCGTGTTTTAATGAATCTTCAATCGATGATTTTAAAATGCTAGGCGTGTAATACCTTAATCACTTTGTTTCACTATTTTCTCTAGCCTAATGTTTAATATTTTTCGTAGAAAAGACCACCGACACCACTTAATTAGAAATGAAGACGTAAAATCAAAATAATTATCTGGCGGTTTAAGAAAATTTCCCTAAAATAATTTAATATCACTCCCGAAGTCAGCGATAGAAAACCGAATTATTACTCGTATCCCTCTGCTTGAAGAGGCTACTATTTTGGCAAGCAAATTATCCGGAAAGCACATAATCCAAGCAGGACGTGTTAAAGATTAACGAGAAAGAAGCTCAGCGCCGACGCGCTCCAACCCGACAGGTATAATATACTGTACGTGTACAATGTACACGTGTACCTGCTCGCTGCGCTTTAGAGATGCCGAGCCGCTATATGGACTACATAATCGTCGCTTTAGATAAATGCGGCAACTTGAGAATAATATAAATATTAATAAGCACGCATAATTTAACCATTTAATTCATACTTAATGATACAATTAATTAGTCTCAATTGATCGTAATATTTTAAGCACAGCAAGTTGGCGCATATACATAATTCGCAATAAATTTACGCAATATATAAGGTGAACGTGAAAAATTGGCTTCGCCATCATCTTTTGGAAAACTTTATTTTCGCAACAAAATTTTCTGCTGTTCCTCGGACAGTCTATGTCAGGAGCAGTCCGATACATACCGAGTTGCTTCACTTTACCGTGAAAATTTTTCGAACACCCTACAACTGTCTCAGTTTTACTCGTACCTACAGAATTCACGCTAATTTATCGCTAAATTTATTTGAATCAAAACCTTACAAGTCAAGCACGCAGAACGAAATCATAGTTTCGTATGGATCTCGAATGAACTACAACCCAATAACTCCTATCTACGTTGGATAATTACAGTGGCAAATGCCTTCGAGCACTGTGCAGTTTGGGTAGACGGTTAGCGGTAGCTTACATTAGATTTGCCTGTAATGGGCCAACAATGATTCAGATCCTCTAAATCATCGATGATTCATCGATGACAGTCATTGATTATTCATCAATGACTGCCACCTATGCTCGCCACCCGCTCGATTTGTAGGTGTTTTATGTTCGACTTCTGCCAGATCTGGCCACCTACCGTTACGCCACATGTAATCTACCATCGCCACCTATAATCATCGATGCGCCACTCTTATTTTTATTTGGTTAGTGATGCAACATCGCAGCTCTCAAAATGAAAACTTTTTAGAATTATCCTGAGATCTTGTTAGCATATTACAAACACATATGCATGGCTTGAAGATTTGCCCTCGGTCTCTAATTCGATGACAGATAAGCTGATACCGCTTTTAGCGTCAATTAATTACAAAGTAAAGTTCACATTTTTATTTTGATTCATCTCGGCGTTCGTTTTTTTGGGCAACCAGGAGATTAAAATTGTCCATATTAACCTCTATTAATATCTTCGTAAGAACATAGAAAAAATCTTTAAAAATCATTCAAATAAAACCCCCCACTACAACCTGTCCTTCAAGGGGATTTAATTGAGAGCTCGACCCGCTCTCCGCCGTTTGTTATTCAGAAGACATCACCGCTTCTCGGCCTAGTCGAAATTCATCTCAGATCCACTGCTCTTCCGTAGATTACATCGGTATCTAAAAACTGCGGGTTGAATGAGACCAAAAAAAAACAGACTCTTATTTGAAAAGACGTTCGAAAGTTCAGAGTTAATAGGGCGGGAATTAATGGGATCAGTCGCTCAAAATTTTAATTAAACTACTAAAAACTAAAAATGTATTAGTTCGGATATCCTAGACTATGATTAAATTAGGTTATGCAAGTCCAATGATGCCGTTCGGCAAATTTAATATGATGTTAAAATGTTTATAATAAATATAATTTTCGTCAATCTGACAGACCTCCCTCGTAAATGAATGCAATATATGTAAAGAAGAGCCAAATTTAATTAGAGTTAGTAAATTTTTATTATTTTTCGGACCCTGTTCAACTCTTGGACTAAAAGCGATGATGGTTGATCTAGCTCGTCGACAAGGAAAAAAACTGTCAACTGAAATCATTTGGGTCATCGTCTGGTTTTAATTTCTTTTGCATTAGTTTTCTAGTGTTATTTAATTTACTTCTGTTCTATCAGTCATCATTCGTCATTGTTCCTAAATTGCCTCATTCATTTTTTTCTTTAGTTTCTTCTTTATTTCCGCTCTTTCATTCGTAAGTGTGCAGATATTTTAGATTATCAAATCTTTCCCATCATACACCCTCCTATGAACTGCTCTACTTTCATTCGTCATTTTTTTTCTTTCAGCCATGCATTAATTTGCTTACATTCTATTGTGTTTATCAAATTTTTATATAGTCATTTAAAATTATCGAAAGTCGCCATTAGGTAACTCATCATCAAAAAAGCACTAAAACAGTCCGCGTACGAAAAAACTCATCAGCCATTCTCCCTGCGTAATCAACGAGGAGCAGAGAACAACATAATATCTAAAATTTTCTCTTAAAAAACTTACATAATTTATAGCGGTGTTTCACGTCAAGTATTTTTCTTATCTTGGAATCATTCGCCGTGCTTGAGCAGCTATTACGACCCCTCAGCGAGAATGCCTGTAAAAGAATTCCTGGTACAACACCTCGCAAGTTTGCTTCCGAGTCACTGATTCCTTAAAGGCAAAGTCCTGTAGTGGACGCGGCGTCGACTCGACCAATGGTTTTAATGCGGTTCAAGCTGACAAGAACTGAAATGTTTGAACCTAAATTCGTCTTGTCTTTTCTTAATATTTTGGATTTAAATTTGCAACGTCTTTAATACATTTGGTCCATGACAACTGGCTGTTGTTTGAGTTCATTCGTTATGTACGTATGATTTATACACTGATCGGCGATAAGCTCGCACGTGTCATAATCAGGGTAAAAGAAAGCTTATGTGCGCTCATTCCTATTATTCATGGCAAGGAAACGTTTTGATCACAATAGTGTCCTACCCGTAGGAAAATGACTTTAATGTTTCATATTTTTATGTGACTCCCACAGTTCAACGCAGATGACGTCGCGTTGTGCTGACGGTTACATCAGCACTATTGACAACGTCGTTGCGGAGCCTCCTATTTGGAACCAAACCTGCGAAGCTGGGAAATGGAAAGACGATCAACGACAATTTCCTTCTCGATTATCAACTTCAGACGCTGACCCGCGACCAACAAACCTCCCCGATGCTTCTCCGATTCTGCAACGTAACTGTACTGCAATTTGTGAAAGATTCTGCCTGAATGGCGGTGTGTGCGTGGAGCCCAACCGGTGCGAATGCCCGCCAGGATACAGCGGTCAGAATTGCGGCACAACGCAGCCAAAAAATTGCACTGACCTCCCGCCTGTGGTACCCAGGGCATATTTGAGTTACAGGTTTGTACGAAGCATAAAAGTTGTAATCCTTTTCGAGGACTGAAAAATTTAATTGCAATTTCAATACACTGATATCCTACAGATAACCTTAGCTAATGAGGATAGCCTCATATGTAAATTATACTAAAGTAATGATATTTTTTATTATCTGTGATATCAGAGATAACCTAATGCATGTTAAATAACATGCTTCAGCTGAAGTTAAACATAATCGACTAACATTTTTTGTATTATTACATATATTTCGGTGTACAGGTGCTTTTAATGTCTAAGAAGCACATAGTATGTTTTTACAGGTACCCTGAGAACGAAGTTGTTGTCCAGTGCCTACCCGGCTACGCGATCAAAAAAGGAATAACGCGCACGAGCCTGGTTTGCTCGAACGGTTCTTGGTTCACGATTTTAACGCCGCAAAACGAATCCAAAATCATAAACTCAACACCTACAACTTCACCTCGAAGTGCCTCGTATCCCGGAAACAATGTATGGGCGCAAAGAAGCATTGCGTATGAAACTGCAAAGATCATTTACGGTCCAAGAAGTCCGGGTTCAAAATACGCGGAGCAGGCCCTGTATCCGGTGGGATCACTTGCTTGCTCCGCAGTTTGTCAAAAACCCTGTCTGAATAATGGAGTGTGTGTTGCTCCGGAGAAGTGCAAATGCCCCGATGGTTTTGCCGGAGATCATTGCCAAGTCAAAAAGTGCTCAGGGGCCCCTGAGAAAATACAAAATTCTATGATGATCTTCAGGTAAGTTTTGCATTATTCATGATACGTTGAAACTTGGCACACACCTTCTCGAGACTTATTTTTAGATTGAATGCGTTCTGGACGGATGAGAAGCCGGTTCTTGTTTGACGTTTTTTTGCATCTTATCTACGATGCACTTCGGAGCATCCAATATCTGCGGCTTCAGTTTGCAAATGATTTGCATATAAGAAGGTCTTTGTGCTCATATTGATTTAAAGGAAGGCATAATATGCTTGTTTTTCTAGAAGCTAAACGCGCTGAAGGAACAGATTCAGAAAAAACTGAGCATTGATATTTATATTACGATGATACCAAACGGAATCCAATGATTTTTTTGTGCAGTTAATGCTTGTTTAGCATTATACGAGTCATTATTTCTATTTGTCGTTAAAGTTTCCTTTTAGAATAATGAAATGAATTGCTTTATTTTCCCCAGTAACACACTTAATTGTGTAAAAATTTATCATATTCTAAGTTTACTTATCAAAGAACGAACCACTATAAATCTACCAGGATATTCCGTTTAATGAAAGCTTATATGAAGGAAAACTGCTAATTCAGATAAAATAGACGTCTTTACAGTCTAGTAATAAATGGTTATCAACAGTGACGACTTCTTGAATGGAGTTTCCCGCTGCCGTTCAGGATACAAATTGCCCAACGGGGACATCGCTGCCGGGTTTGACTGCGTCGATGGAATGTGGATATACCAGGAGGTATGGATACCAGCAGGTATGGTTACCTGGAGGTATGGATACCAGCAGGTATGGTTACCTGGAGGTATGGATACCAGCAGGTATGGATACCAGGAGGTATGGATATCAGCAGGTATGGATACCAGCAGGTATGGATACCAGCAGGTATGGATACCAGCAGGTATGGATACTAGCAGGTATGGATAAACCATTTAAAATTTTTATAAACTCTTTAGTGCACAGTAAGAGAGGACCGTATTCGATGAATGACCCTTATGATCTTGTCACTTTAAACATTTTTCTGCATTATCCTTAAAGTGCATGCGGCTAACTTTCGAATTAGACAAACTAAACGGGAAATCAATTGCAATGCAAATGTAAACTATCGAGAGGCAAAATTTAGACAACCTAGGCGTATTAATTAAAAAAAAATAAATAAAATTAAATATATGAATCCCATAAACATTTTTATCTTTTTTAAATAGAGCAAAAGAGTTCGAAGATATCAATGATTTTTCTTATATTACTTAAACTTAAATATTTTCTTACGGTTATACTCTAATCCGATGTCTCCCTTGTTTAGTTTTGGTTGAAATGGCCGAAAAGCTTAGAGATTAATAAGTTAGTTCTAATAATTCATGATGATGTTCAAACTTATTATTGTTTGTTAAGCAATTTTCACTGCTTCCAGGAAATTCCCGTGGATGCGGACAACGCCTCTAGATCCTCATCCGAAAAGTCTTCTTATACCAGTAATTATTTATATTATTTTTACTCACTTATTCCCTATTGAAAAGCATGCAGTTAATTTTATACCGTAAACTTTCAACATTTAAAACGATACTCGATCTGAAAATTCATAATTGAGTTCAGATTCTTTCGCTGATATGAAATAAGGGGTCAGTATCAACAATACAATTAATTGTATTGCACTTGAATGCGATTGTAATGCACACATAATATCTAATATTCAACAGATGAACTATGATCATATTAGTAACATTGACATCATTGATGTACTCATACCATGACTTCGACGCAATACTGAGGTTTATTTTGACCATAAATCATAATAAACTTTTATCTTCATCAAATTGTTTCTTTTTTAATGTACGCTCTAATATAATATATGTTTTACACACAACATCATTTGATGCTTTATTTCAAATCGATCAATAATTCTCAATAATGAATAATAATTCTTCAATAATAATTCTCAATAACTCTTCAATTCAATAATAATTCACTATAATTCCTTATTTTTACCCTTGTTATTATACAATGTAAAAATGAAGAAAAAATTCGCTTCTTGATATTTTTCCTAGACTTGACGAGCTCCACCTCCGCCCCCTACCCCTCCTGCCTGCCCGTGTGTTCACCCCCCTGCCTCAACGGGGGCTGGTGCGCTGCCCCCGGCACCTGTACGTGTACGGAAGGCTTCTACGGCGACATGTGCAACTTGCGTGAGTCATCAATATGACAGTCATATAGATAGATAGTCTGTAGATTGGTATTTATAAGTTGCGTGAGTCATCAATATGACAGTCATATAGATAGATAGTCTGTAGATAGGTATTTATAAGTGATTTTATTATATTATATGTTATATTATTTGTAGGTATTTATAAGTTGCTTGAGTCGTTAATCTGACAGTCCGCATTCCTGTATATAGGCATTTATAAAAGATTATATTAGGTTGTTATATTGCTTGTAGGTATTTATAAGTGATTTTATTATATTGTTATATTGCTCGTATGTATTTATAAGTG
Source organism: Hyalella azteca (assembly GCF_000764305.2). Taxonomy (NCBI): domain Eukaryota; kingdom Metazoa; phylum Arthropoda; class Malacostraca; order Amphipoda; family Hyalellidae; genus Hyalella; species Hyalella azteca. The sequence continues at coordinate 361,011 of NW_025936893.1, read as the reverse complement.
ATTGTAATATATTGTTATATTTCTTGTAGGTATTTATAAGTGATTTTATTATGTTGTTTTGTTAGGTACTTATAAGTGATTATATTATTTTTTTTATTAGTTATATTGCTCTGTTCCAAATATTCATTGCTAATGCGGCAATGTTTGTCTCGGATTCACCGAGTTCCGAGACCGACCATTATGTTGAAAATATCAATCTGGTATTTTCATCACTTGATTCTTGGTGCCAGACGATCAAAACATGCTTATGTACACGTAGCGGCTGATTTCTCGTCTGTGACTGTGTGAGTTCTCGTCTCAGCTTGAAAGTCCGGCAATTATTGACTAGCGGAGTTATCAACAATTTTTATAGTTCAGGGCCTATACTTTAAAAAAAAATTAAGAGATCGTAAGTTCATCAGCCAATAATTGACGGCCTTTCAAGCAAAATCAACCATTCACAGACAAGGAATAGAGCGTGTGTTCTTACGTTCACTTAGCGAGTTGTAAAAGTATGACCCCTGCTTCATGAATTTTCCATATAATATTACTTACTCCGAAACGTTTTCTCTTATAAAGATATGGTGAATTTTTGTGGTATTTTCTTTGCTTTTAAATTCCTTGTTAACTTGCGATTCAAGCAAACGAGTGATTTTAATAAATATTATAGTTAGATCAAGTGTTTTCTTCTAGACACTTCATCGTGCAGGATATTCTCGCACCGTCAACGGCAGCTCTTGCGTCTTTCCCTTTTGTCTTCCGCGGCACACGAAGTATTGCCCCTGCTGCATGAATTTCCGTATAATACCAGTTAGATCAAGTGTTTCCTTCACGACACTTCATCGTGCAGGATATTCTCGCACCGTCAACGGCAGCTCATGCGTGTTCCCGTTCGTGTTCCGTGGCACACGAAGTATTGCCCCTGCTTCATGAATTTTCCGTATAATACCAGTTAGGTAAAGTGTTTCCTTCATGAATTTTCCGTATAATACCAGTTAGATAAAGTGTTTTCTTCAAGACACTTCATCGTGCAGGATATTCTCGCACCGTCAACGGCAGCTCATGCGTGTTCCCGTTCGTGTTTCGTGGCACGCGTCACTTCGGCTGTACGGGCGCCGGCCACAGCGTCCCGTGGTGTGCCACGGCCGTCACCGACACGGAGGAGGTCGTCGCCTGGGACGTCTGTGTCGCTGACCTCGGTGAAAAACACACTATTTTGCTTCTAAAATCTAAGTTTCTTTATCAATTCATTTATCGTTCAGTCATTAGAATTCATCATTGGAATTTGTATTAATTTTTTTCTGTTTTTTTTTTTTCGATCCTTTCCTGAATTTCGATCCTTTCCCGAATTTATGCTATGCAAATTTAAGTTTCAATTATTCAGTCGTTTAAATTTTGTATCCACTATGTAGTTCTAATAAATAATGAAAGTGTGTCGGGTTTTCTCTGTAATTGATTTATTTTCAGTTTGAATAAATTATTTTTATTCATTTATATTATACGTGCATTCCATTATTTATTTCAAATTGTCATTTTAAAATTTCATGTCCACAGTTTCCAACTTGTTCATACAGATCGTTTTTTTCCATTGGGGCCATTTGTGTTTCATCTTTGGATTTTAAAGTTTATTTCATAATAAAATAAAAATTATTATATTGTTCACCTACTCATGAATTACCTGTGTTAGATAAATAATTTCTTGTTTCATTACCACAGGCATGAAGAAAGTGGTACTCACGGAGGACCACAAGCAGTGCGTGTTCCCGTTCGTGTACCGAGGTACTGAGTACCATCGCTGTACTACCACTGAGCGTGGCAGGGGATGGTGCGCAACTCAAGTTCATCAAAAAGTTATGGTCAAGTGGAGCTATTGTGCTGCTGATCAAGGTCAGTTTTTACAACTATATATAGTCTATAACAGCAACATTATTATATATATTGTGCTGTCGATCAAGATCTGTTTTTAACAACTAAATGGTCTGTAATACCAATCATTATTATATATATTGTTCTCTTGATCAAGGTCTGTTTTTAACAACTAAATAGTCTGTAATACCAATCATTATTATATGTATTGCGCTGTCGATCAAGGGCTGTCTTTTGCAAAAACATATTCCACAATACCAATCATTGTTCAATATTTAATTATTTTGAATAAAATTAAATATTCAAGCGGATTTAATAAAATTGAGACTGCTACTTGTTTAAATTATTATACATTGATATATGAATGTAATAGTAGACTCTCAAAACTCGAGTAAAATGGAAACAGGCGAAATCATTATTTAAACATTCATATATGCCATGTATCCATAAAACAAAAAACAACGTCCCATTCAAGAAACGTCACATTTAAAATCTGATTTGTGTACGAAATTATCCGAACTTTTGAAAAGAGTTCAGGATTTTTTTCGAGCCAGCAGAATTTCTTTTTCATGTTGAGCATAACTAAAGCAGTTGTCGATGCAAATGGCTTTGGGTCGGAGCCTGTCGTGTGTGCTTTTACTGCGCTACTGGCATGTTTGATTGCGCTGCAGAACGTTGCTAGGAAATGTCTAAATATTTGATGGATTTACAATGACTACAGAAGCTCGCGTTAAAGATGAGTTTAAAATAAATCTGATATAAATATTATCCTCAGTTATAATGTTTTCAAATTTTCATTTCGAGAAAGGGGTCAATAATTATAGTGGTTCTTCTTAAAACTATAGCTTTGTGCATAAAAACATGTAGCAAATATAAAGCATTTTAATCTGTTAAATTTTATTTCAGCTAAATATTATGAAAAATTAAATTTGTATCCAAAATGATGCGATAATTATCGTTGATGACTGGCGCGATGCTGAAATAGAATTCATGCAATTCAAAATCAAAAGTGATGCAATCAAAAGCCACTAGGAATAGTTTTAGGGTGGATCGGCATTTAAAAATATTCACGAATAAAGGCATTGCATCACGAGGATAATTTCGTGGCAAACTACGTCATACAAGTCAAACCTAATTGCAGGGGCGCGTAAGTTTGATTAAATAAATAAAAGAAATGATACTTACGATAAGACTTTGCAAAAAAATTTTGTGAAGACTCTAGCGAAACGAATCGCTTATTAAAAAGTACACTATTGCTTACCACTACAGGAACAAATTGGGTGTTAAGGTATGAAAAATACTGGTTTTGAATAACAACGCGACTACTTTTAGTAAACATTTTTGACTTGCTTTTCTGCAACAGGCGGAAAACTCGTGGCTCTGACAAGCGAAGGCATCCCTTGCCAACTGCCATTCCAATATGGTAATCAAGCATACCTTTCCTGCGTGGACGACACGCGTTCTCCGTGGTGCGTGGTGGGAGAGAAACATTCCGTGTCGACCTCCTTGTTGCGTGATGGCAGCTACGTGACTTCTCCCCAGACAGAAATCGTCTACGGAGTCTGTCTCGCTCACTGGGGTAAGTTTCTACTCATAGGGTTAGTCATAACCCATGGTAGGAGGGTAAGTCATGGGGTAAGTCATAACCCATAGGGTAAGTCATAGCCCCCCAGTCAAAATTCGAAGCAGTATTTGAACCGAGCCGGCGCCGCGCAGGGAAGGCTAGCAGTGGGAAAGCAGGCTTTCGGCAGACATGTTCTTTTTTGAGGCATTTAAATAAAATAAATGAAAATCACGATGCAAATCGGCGGCTCAAAGTGATATCAGTTTGAATTCTGCTTCAAATCTGCTGGTATGAAGGTATTCCCGATCAATAAATGTTATTTCAATCAGTGAGACTCTTGCTTGGAATTAAAATTAAAGTTCATTGTAAGATAAACTTTAAAAATTAGCACGATCCTAATAAATCTTAAATGCTTGTAAAATTAAGATATTGTGAAACCGAAGTAAGTTAAAAGAAATGAATACTTTTTGTTATAAATACGCACCTCGTATCTAATTATAGTCATTGTGCAGGTCACAAGAAAGTTCAAGTTACGAGACAAGGTCACTTGTGCACGTTTCCTTTTGAATTCGAGGACCGCATGCACTCCACCTGTGTTTATAATTCTTCAGCTCCCCCTGGTGAGCGGCGTTCATTTTGTCAATATTATGTGTCATGCTCTATATAAGCAGTTACAAAAATATTTACAATTTAAAATAAGACCAAACAAGTATGAACCGTTAAGGGTTTTCGTTAACATTTCCTTCGGCATTAAAAAAGATCATTATGTTGAGTAATGAGCAGGAAGTTTTAATTAAGTAGTTAAATGAAATAATATTTGAATAATGTTGTGCAGTTCAGCAGTAAATAATAAGATGTAGGTCAGGTAAAGAGAGGAAACCCTTAGCAATAACGCAAGCACTTGAAGCAATTGATAATCATTCGAAAATTTATTCAGTAATTTGAGCGTAAAATTGAGATAATTTAATAGTGATTTTAGAGTAGTCCAAAGAGTTATTTTCACTCCAATAACGAAATTTAGTTTTTCCCACTTGCCAATATTTTAGACCGGCTATATCTATACAATTGATCGTGGAAAACAATAATATCATGCTCTCATAATATTATTAGGTTGCACTTAACGAATCTACACAAATTTTACTCGTTTTTCAATACTAATTAAGTTGCACTTAACGAATCTACACAAATTTTACTCGTTTTTCAATACTAATTTAGTTGCACTTAACGAATCTACACAAATTTTAATCGTTTTTCAATACTAATTAAGTTGCACTTAACGAATCTACACAAATTTTCCTCGTTTTTCAATACTAATTAGGTTGCACTTAACGAATCTACACAAATTTTCCTCGTTTTTCAATACTAATTAAGTTGCACTTAACGAATCTACACAAATTTTCCTTGTTTTTTAATACTTATTAGTTTGCACTTAACGAATCTACAAAAATTTTCCTCGTTTTTCAATACTTAAAAGACTAAATTTAAAATACTTCAGGCTTCCGTCTGTGGTGCGCAACTGAGGTGACGCCGTCTGGACATGTAGTCAAGTCCGGGATCTGCTTCGAGGAAAATGGTGATTTGAGTTATTTCATTGTTATTTTTACTTTCACTCTACAAAATGTTCAAACTTTGGTATTAATAACCATTTTATTTTCTTTTTCAAGTTTTAAGACTTGGGTAGTCTCAAGTTTAAATTGCGAATTGCAACAACGTTATTTGTTGTGTTCCCTGAATTTAGTTTTCGTCCGGCATGAAATTTGTAACAAAATCGTTGCATCATAATGGTAAATGTTATAAACTGACGTGCAATACTCGTGCATAAAAAATTAGGCCAATAACTATGATTTAAACTTTGTGCCGGCGCAAATGCTTAAACACATGGAGTTGATTAACAAATTATAATAATTTAGTGTTTTCATTATTATTATATATTATTTAGTGTCTCTCATGCAGATACTCCTCGACTGTCGAGTACTCTTCTCGTAGAAGTGTATCCGCATCTAAACCGTAAGTTTTCATTTTCTTATGGTTTCATCTATAAACTTTCCTAACAAATTTTTAACAAAATTCTACTATTCTTAGCTCAAAATTAGCTCGTACATAAACGAAAAAGTAATATTTTACTGCAATAATTATTTCACTGCATAAACGTTTGTTTACCGAATGTAGAGAATAAAGAATAAAAAATCGGTGAGATATAATTCCTACTATGAATTTTCATTACCTTTACTTAATTTTAAAATAGTTATGGGAAGTATTTTCTTCACATAACTTCTAACGCATGGCTTCATAGAACGGAAGAAAGTCATGCTCGATTCCAGCTTTTCTTGCGATGAAATTGAATACTGCATAAAATTTTTAATGCTGTCATCATGCATTAGAGAAGATAAAATCCCTTGCATCTTATTTAGAAAATTCCATTCAACTGACATTGTCTTGACTTAAATAAATATAAATACGTTTCTTTCACCCTGTTGACAATTCATGCTTTGAACATCGGCGGCCAACCGTCTGTCAACGAGTGGCCAAAAATATCACGATATTCCTGCGTGGACTTTTTAACGAGCTCTACATAAGGTTGGATTTTGGCTCTACTATAGAACTCGTGTTTTCGAAATCCTTTCGAAAGAATGGAAGAGAATTCTCCGCTCTGTGAGGAGCCTTTCTTTCTTTGGCCCTTCGACCGTTGTGAATTAGAGCCGTCGTAACTGTCACCTACACTACAAAGTTCATTATTGCCTTGACAAGCTCAAGTGCATGCGAGCACAAGCTGTGCATCGCTGCATTATGTACAAGCGGTCATTTCTTTGCAGGAATGACCTTCCGCGACGCAAGTTGCGCAGTATGCAAGGGCCAATTAATTAGCACACTGACAAAATGTTTTAAATTTTATTCATTTCGTGTTAAAGTAAAAGTGATGAGAGTCAAACACATTTAGAATCGAACGAGTTTAATTAGGCATTACTTGGTTGTGCATGTGCTTCATATTTTTAAGTTTAAATTTTGCTGATTATTCATGAGCGCTTGAAGTTTATCATATACACTAGTCGACAACAGCCTGCTTCAAGTTAAAATTACACTATTTTTTCCAATATCAAAGACGAACTGTGAAGAAATTTTTTAAACAAGGCAAACACGAAAATAAAGAAATTTTTGTTCCTTCACTGAACGGAATGAAATTGACTGAATTAAAAAAGCAGTCCGAAAATCGTCAAAATCATCCAACTGAAGGAGGCCAAGGGCACATTTTTTCAATTTGTGTTTCTTGTAGTAAAAAATTCTTTCCCAACATATTTTTTCGAATAATCGCGTTTTTTCGGCCTGGTAAAATGCAGCGCAGAAGGATTTTGTCAATAACTTGAATTAAAGCTGCCAAATTCAGAGTATTGATGGGATATAATAATTATAAAACTCAGATATCTTCGCTATTTTTAAAATGACAGATTTACTTACAAATAAGTTCATTATTAATTTATAACTGTATTTTTTCAGTGATTTTCCCGAGCATCCAAACGCTGGGCAACCGTTGGTGCGTGTTCCCGTTCTCGTATAACAAAAAACTGTACACTACCTGCACCCAAGCACCAATCATCCCAGGCTCAATGATTGGCGGCTCAATGCAAGCATATTTTGACCAAAATACTGACAGTCACCGCGGCCATTACTGGTGCGCCACCTCGCTGGCTCTCGACGGCAGCCCTATAGAGTACGACATTTGTGACCCGAACTGGCGTGAGTATACGTACGTACAGTTTATTATAGCTGACGCAAACACTAAGGACAGTTTAATATAACTGACACGTATACTAAGTATAGTTTATTATAGCTGACACATATACTACGTACAGTTTATTGTAGCTGACACAAATTACGTATAGTTTATTGTAGCTGACACATACTGTATATACAACGTATAGCTTACTAAACCCGACACATATAGTACATCTAGTTTATTATAGTCGACAGCAAAACTGTTTATGTGAAGAATTAGGATGCGGCTGAAACTTTTAGATTTATAAGATGTTATGATATATTAAATGAAGTTATAACTCTTTAGGAGAAGTTAGGATGCATCTTGAGATACTGTGATATGTTTTGAGATGTTTGGATGAATGAGGAGAACTTCGAAGGTACTTTGTGAAGTTAAGAGTAATTGAGGAAAGTCGACATCTGGAATAATTAAGATGTATCTAGGGAAATTAACATGAATCGGGAAAGGTTAATATTCTGCAGGAGTTAGGTTTAGTCGGAAGAAGTTATGATGAATCGAATGAATATAAAAAATTCGGGCGATAATGATATACTTATGGCCGCATAAAAAAGAATCAGAAGAATTATCTCAATTCCACTTTTTATCATACAAATTGGTTACAAGAACATGCTGATTACATGATCATGCTGATTACGTGGTTACAAGAACATGCTGATTACATGATCATTTTAAAGACATATAGCCAATCTGATTTCTGCTTATTGATGATTTATGCTTCTTACTGAAATTTAATCACAATTATTGTCCACAGAGGCCGTTTATAAAAACTTTACTCGAAGTCTACGGTATAAAACGAACTTAAATCAGCTCGAAAAAGGTGAGTTTTTTTCTTTTGCTATTCACACTCTAGTTGACGTGCCAACTTACCTAAAATATTCATACTGGTTTTTCAGGGTTCAATAACTTTTCAAACAAAAGATTCAGCTAAAGCTGCATTAATATAACGATATTCACTAACAAATATTAATACGGATCTGTTCAGTTAATCAACTCAACTCAACTTCGGTTAATAACAAATAAAATAAATAAAATCAACTTCGGTAAATAACAAATAAAATAAATAAAATCAACTTCGGTTAATAACACGTTAAGTGCGGCGCGACCCACCGGTGAGTTGCAGGTAGTTTTTTCCGGACAAAGTCCGCGTTTTCGTTTTTTTTATTGTGTTGTCCGTCAAAAATTTATGATGTCGGCACTTCCTTATTAAAATTTAAAAAGTACGAAACAATAATAATTTAATATATGCACCGTAACCTAGAAATTTACTCGTAAATATTGAATTATAGGCTTTTTTTGTCCGCGGACTTGGTGGCTTCAATCAAAATTATCAATCCCACTTTGGACGCATCATTGTATCATCACCACGAAAATCTCGAATTTTTAGTCAAGACTTCGTTGAGTTTCGATTTGGCGGTGAAATTTAGAATAAAAGAAACTCTCTCGTTACCTGGCAGTGAGGAAGAGCTTGCATTGTAATCCCTCGCCAAACAACGGTAACTTTAACGCCTCTTGAGATAATCTCCTCTGGGGGACCGCTTCGTTCCCTTGTGGTCCTTAGGGGCGATTGGAAGACGTGTTTACAAAGATCTCGCAGGTGGCCACAGTCCTTTGACAGCAGACGTTAACAGTTGCAAAAATCGTGTAAAAATGTTTAGAATTTTGAAATACGTCATAAAAATAATTTTAACTAACACTTACGGCACGTACAATGTGTGCTTATGACGCATTTACGAATACAATTTGAACTATTATTAAATATATGAATAAGTTTGTGGATTTTCAACGAACGTTAGGTACTTGAGCAACATTTTACCCTCAAACTTCCATCTCCCTATTAGTAAAGATTTTATTTCTTTCCTTAGATGATTTTGAATGTAAAAATCCTCCATTCTTCTTGTGTGCTAGTCAATTTAAACTTTATTACAATTATCATAACCTCTGACAGCAGAATTGCAATAGATTCGATTGGTCGCTGGTGTTTCTTTGTACACGAGCCTGAACATCGGAAAGCTTTTGTTTTGTTTCAGAAAGCTATGCCTTTTCACTTCGATGTGTTTGTAGAAACACTTCGCAATAGAAAAACAATGAAGACCTGGAATTTACTTATTTCTTTTCGGTGCCTCTGCCAACACCAGACGCAACTTTGCATTCAGCGCCGAGCGTAGCCGATGTTTCGGCTGTTGTGGGCCTGGCGAGTATCAGGAGAATGATAGCGAGGCTCAAAACCTTCCTCTGGATGTTTATTTACATGGAAATGGTAGGAAAGTCTCGGCCATCGATCCAAAAGCCCTACGCTCCCAAAAACTCCTGATTTTTGTTCAATAGAGTGACATGTTTATTATTTTCTTTTGTCCGGAGATAAGGCGCAGTGTACTCTTTTTCGTGGCTTATTTTTGCTAGAGTTTTCCACATAGTCTCTCCTCTGGAAATTGACGCTTCATAATAGCCATGCTCGATATTTTCTGGTCCGGAAATGGGACGTCCTCAGAGTGCCTCATCGAATCCGGCCGTCACATTTTTCATTCGTGCATTTCTAACTTTCTGGAATTTTTAGATGAAAATGTAGCGTCACCTTTACATTGCGCATCCCTCTGAGTTGAATTTGTAGCATGTAAGTCTACATACCTGCAACATTAAATAAATTTTTTTCACGTATATTCGTTTTCAATGGATTTAACTCGGCGATTTCTATTCTGCTTTATTATTGAAATCGGTTTCTAAAAACGTACAACGTACAAGTGCAAATTGTTGAGATAAAATTCGCATTGCACTTCAAGCATAACTGAGAAGTGAAATCGTTAGTTTCCAGCGTAAAATCAGTTGTACATGGTGAGATTAATCTTCAGAATCAAAGCACACGTGCCGAATATTATCTTCAATTCACTTGAGACCCTGCATAAAACTAAAACTTGAGACACTAATAGGTTTCTATTCAGAAATTTTATTAATAAAAGGTCGACTTTGAAGATCGTAATAAAAATGTGAAATTATTTGATTTCAGAGTCGGCACTCCCAGTTGAACAGACGGTCGCCAGTTCGTTAGCGAGCTGTCCATGACTCTTTTATTCAATGCAAAAGTGTAATGAAATTTTAATGGAAATATGCTACTTTAACTAAGGGGATGCCGTTTGTTTTTCCAAAGTTCCTTTCGCCGTTTATTTTTACGGTACCATTATTACGGCAGCCTCCAATCCCTTTCATATTAAATGGTTTCACTAACTCTGGTTAAAATGGAAATGAAAACATATAACATTATCATTTCACGCTGTTCTCTGAAAATGGTCTTATTAAATTGATAGATGCTCATAATTTAGATCTATGCCATTGACCAGCTAACTTTTATGATATTCTCCACGCATGAAATTACTCATGCGTCTTCGGATTCCATCTACCAAGATTTGTATGTTGAAAATTTAAATATTACTTTTTGGCGCATTTTTTCATTTATGGAAAAAATGCACTATTGTGCTAGTCATGTCCGTCCGTCTGTCTGTCTGTCCGTAACTTCACGTTTTCGTTGACGAGAAAATGCGCTCTCTGTCACTCACTGCATTGAATACTGAGTTATATTTTTTAAGATGTTAAGTTGTTTTTTTAACAGACATACTCGTGAAAATCGAGACGAAAAAAGGCCACTTCTGCAGCGTACCGTTTGTGTACCAAGGCTTGCAGTATTACGGATGTGTCACAGTGGAAGCTGGCAAGTCTGTACGCCCTTGGTGTGCGATCTCAGTCACAACAAAGGGCTCTCCTATTCTCACTGATGAATGTGTACCTAACTGGGGTGAGTAATTAAGTCGGTAATAATTAAGTCAGAATGAATAGTTTGTGGCGCTCTTATTTGGGATAACGAATATATTTTAATTCAAGTATTTTTTGCCAACAAACAGATTCAAATGCATGTTTATAAATAATGCACAAATGCGTGGCAATGCACCACTTTACGTAATAATATTCAAATGGTTTTAATTTTAAATTCGATATATTTGGTTTTTCAACGCTGTAAAATTCATTTATCTTTTGTCGTTACTTTTTCGTTTTCAGATTTGAACTATCCTGCTTCAGCTCTAAAGCCACTGCCAGTTCTTCCACGAGGTGATTATTCGGCTCAATTTCGCCTTATTTCGAGTTTTAATTCTGTCTCATCTTTTTATGAAAAAAGTTTGTTATAACAACTGCAAATTTATGAGTGAAATTAAGCTTGGGTGTTGTGTTACTTCGAAATGGGTGCTATAAAATCGAGGAGATAGGAAGCATTAATCAATTTCAGCATTCATTCAAAATATTTTCCGATTTGCTGTCGTACTCCGGCTCATGTGTAAAGTGGCAATTCTTCCTTTACGAGGAAAAAATATCAGCTTCGAAAAATCATGTTTTTTAGTGGATTTTTTCTCAGAATATCAAAATATTTTATCAGTAAATCACGCGAAGGAAAATATTCACCATCTCAACTCTACTCTCTAAATCCCTTGTGAATACTAAAAGTATTTCGAAAACACAGAAACTTTGTCATTAATTAATTTTTACAGTAAATTTTCACGCCTCGTTTTTTTCTGCATTAAGTATTTCGTGCATTTCTCCGTATAAATTTTCTACGTTAAATTTTATTAGAAAAAGCTAATGGCTAGACGTCCGGCTGCACTGGTTAATGACATGCATCTCATTATTATCGCATGATTGATACATAAATTAATCGTCGTAATTGAAAGCACTCGTTTCATTGAAATTGGCAAGCACGTCTGTTACCACAACCGTGCATCAATCTTATGAGCTCATAAGTTTTACGAAGATAATTTTCTATATTTAGCGCATTTTCTCTTTATATAAAAAATGCACTATTGTGCTCGCCATGTCCGTCTGTCTGTCTGTCCGTCCGTGACTTCATGTTTTCGTCTACGAGAAAATGCGCTCTCTGTCACTCACTGCAGTGAGTACTGAGTTATATATATATATTTTTTCAACTTTACAGACGCTTCTCCTTCATCGTCACTCCGTCAAACAACGGACACCATCATCACAGCCAGCGGAGTCCCTTGCATCATCCCATTCCTCTACCAAGGACTCGTCCACAGTTCATGTATCGGTGATACGAAACCCTGGTGTCCGACGCAGCTTGATGCAACTGGGGCTCCTTTAGCTTGGGATTATTGTCCAGGTATGTTGGTATTAACAACGTCTCATTTCATTATAGGCTGTAGTTCTGCTGACTCGAAATCATTGGTTCATATGCTTTCATCTTCTTTTCACTTCACTTTAATATATATTTACTTTAATGCAATTATCACTTTAATTAATGTATACATAACACCAAACACTATTCCCGTGTAACATTGCTATGGTTTGGATTTATAGTGTAGCGGGCCATTTTATGTCCGTGCTCTGGTTTTAAAATCGCCGCACTTCTCTAAGCAAGACAAGAAAGAAAAATTGAATGAATATTTTCTTGGGAAGAAGCTGGTAGCTTATGAGTAGCCCATTCCTTCCTGAACTATAAATGATAGTTGATTCCTTTTTGTGACAGTATCTGACATTTCTGCATAAGCTAAATCTGCTGTATAACTTAAAATCTGTGCGCTAATTAGTATAAACACATAGATTTGCTTGTATGTAATCACTTAATTGATGTTCGCGAAGTTTTCCTTGAATCTGTACTTTATTCTGACGTGTATTGAAATATATTTGTGCTCTTTTCAATTAGTATAAACACATATATTTGCTTGTATGTAATCACTTAATTGATGTTCGCGAAGTTTTCCTTAAATCTGTACTTTATTCTGACGTGTATTGGAATATATTTGTGCACTTTTCAATACTGGACGTAGTTCATGGTCATCTTCGTTTACTAGGGCCAGCAGGCAGAAACTGAGAATGATGATAATGTAGAGCATTTGTCCCATCACAATAACATTTAATAATTATGTGAAGGTTTTAATGCACTCCTCATATTGGTGCGATTTTTAAAACATTTCTTAGAATATATCGGACTTATTACTTTGTGCTAGAGGAAAAGTAACTTAAATATTCAAACTAAAGTCCGTGGATTTTCTTCAGAAATGATGTTAAAATGTGGAACATTTGCCGTGGAATTTTTTATATATTATGAAAGTTTCGCTACAGAGGTAAGTAGATTTTGGTAGCAGAAAGCTGACTGTAATGTAGCGTTTACCATCGAATTTTCAGTGATTCATCTTCCATTTAGAGTGTAAAAAGTTAAAAACACATATTTTTTGGAATTAAATGTGATCTAAAATAATGAAATATAATATAAATTTATTAATAGCAAGTAGTATTAAATAACGATATCCAGCATAGATCCATTTTTTGCAATCTTTTTGCTTTTTTGCAATCCACACAATCTTTTCTTAATCCACTGAGACCCTCCATTCAATGTCCATATTTCAGTACAATGGCCTCGCGTTTCACAAATTGCACGTACTTGCTTTCGAAGCAACGTTAAATTTATCGGAATTTAATCGGGCCATTTCCAGAATCGCTGTCTAATGCTACCCGAGGGAGAACAGATGGGTTACCCCCCGCCCCATTGCAAGGTGTGTGCCCCAGTGCATGTGTGAGATTAATGCATTTCAGAGATGGACAAATACTGGTAATGACGGAAGATATGTTCAATAATACTGTGTTAATGTCAGTGCATTGCAGGAGTGCCAGAATGTTGTGCCTGAATTAGTATTGATGATATGTTTCTAATAATATCGCTGGTATTGATTCAGGATTTCATCAGAATTGTCGAATATGGTGTAATCTAAGCCCGTAAAAAAATCAATGAATGATTTATTAAATGAATATGAATTATTAATAAAATATCAAATACATAATAAAATAATGACCATATTAAAAATATATATTTCAAACATAAATAAACTACATTTATTCAACAAAAATTAATCTTACTATCAGCCGCGCACACGTTCACGGTGAAAGGCCTACGGTGCGTGTTTCCCTTCGTCTACGAAGGCGTCACGTACGAGACATGCGCGTCTGTAGGAGGCGGCCGCCTGTGGTGCGCTACAGAGGTGGACGTGTTCGGCGCACCTACGTCTATTGATGACTGTATCACGAGTGATGGTGCGTTAGCTCAATATTTGGGAATTGTATTTTCATTAAAAGAGTTTTACAGAGCTTATGGGTATCAATGTGTGAACAGTAAGAGGCGATTACTGAAATAAGTTTCAATTAGCAGCTTAAACAAGTAACTCCGAGTCCGTTTCATTATTATTTTTTTTTCAAGTTGACCAATTTCATTTTACTGACTTGGTATTTTTGGAATTCATATTTGTGTTAATGTCAATTCATATTTGTCACATAATTAACATCTTTAACATAATCCTAATTTTTATTCTATCGTTACTAAAATCAATTGTCAGGTTGACAATTGACAAGATGTACAAGATTTAATTATAGTACTCGATGGCAATTCAAAATACATCTATTTCTCTTTCTATGCTTGGTCATGTCAATAACCTAAGTTATACATTTTCCTTGCTTATTTGCTAACTGCAATAACTTTCAGATTCTTCAAACCGAGCGGCAGTAGTGATGACCCGAAGCGGTTTTCCATGCATCTTCCCATTTTATTACGATCAACACCACTTTTCAGCATGCACATACTACTCCACCAACCGTTTGGACTTGATCAAATCCAATGTATTTAGCAGCTTTGATCCAGCAAAACTTTCTTCGACCCCCGGCCACTTCACGTTCACTCCACCTCATGGGGATGGCAATAAATTTGCCCCGGGCGTTTTACGCGACACTGAACGCTTTCCTCGCTCCATGCTTGACGGAGGACATAAAGATTTTGCGGCTATCTCGCAAGCTGAAGTGGCAAGATTATCGGGAATCAATTCCGGCCGCCATGCTGTTAAAGAAGACACTGCCTGGTGTGCCGTGGCCGTGAGCTTAGAAGGAGTGGTCACCATGAAGAGCGAATGTGTTGGGAATTTCGAAACAGGTAAAAATGGTTAAAAATATATAATTTTTAAATAAATATCTGAAATTCTACTATCTTGGATTAATCTACTATCTACTATATCTTGAATTAAATATGAAATCTCGTCGGATGAAGATTTTGCTTCAAAAAAAGACAAATATTAGATCAATAAATGGAAATCAAATGGAATACAACAAAATATTACAACGGTTTCAAGGAACTTTTGAACGAAATAAGTCAATCAACGATAAATGAAACAAGATTTACGATTTTCAGTTTTAAGTACCTTGGTTCCATTTTTTCCAATATAATTTTTTGTGGCTTTGCATTTTGTTAGCATGTAGGTCGCAAATTTCAGACTATTTAAATCTTAACAATGGCTGAGTGCTAACGATGTATTGTGTGTGGCAGACATTGGCGATCGAACTTTCCAAGCTTTCTACACGTCGTCACTGCAGGAGAATTTCGGCAGACCCAAGACTCATGGTAAGTATTGCGGAGGTCTTTTAACGCGTTTGGAGGGTATTATGGAGGTAACTTTACGATTATTGATTAATATTGCGAAGATAACTTTACGATTATTGATTAATATTGCGAAGATAACTTCACGATTATTGATAGATATTGCGAAGACAACTTCACGATTATTGATGGATATTACGAAGTTAACTTCACCGTTATTGATGGATATTACGAAGTTAAATTCACGATAATTGATTAATATTACGAGGTTAACTTGACGATTACTGATGGATATTACGAAGTTAATTTCACGATTATTGATGTATATTACGAAGTTAAATTAACGGTAATTGATTAATACAACGTGGTTAACTTGATGATTATTGACTAATATTATGATGTTAACTTCATGATTATTTATAAGTATTACGATGGTAACTTCACGATTACTGACGGATAATACGGAGGTAACTGAACGATTTTTAGTGAGTAACTTCATTCGATTGATGTACGACTAACGCGGCGAAACATGAATCGTGAATTTTATATATTTTTTCCTTCTAATTTGTAAATATGAGTGCATCCATTTCTTTGTGTTTAATTTAAAATTATTTGTTATAAATTTAATTTTATTACTCGTTTATATTGATAATAATTTTTTATAATGAATTGCACTCAATCTAATTTATATATACAACTTCTTTCACTAGCATGAGTATCTGCTCGATGAATGGACAATGGACACACTGTTTTTTTATCCGTGAACCCTGAGCCTATTATCCTTTTTCAATTATCATATACGTCAATCTTCTATTTCCATGAATATCTTCACTATTGTTCTCCTCGAACAATCAACACTCCAAAAGTTGATTAGCACTTTGCGTTCTTTAAGTTTAAAAACACTTCAACTGCACGAATCGACCGTTTTTTCCCATTTACGAATATTTCACATTACTTCAATGCACAAAATTATTAATAAATAATATTTATTAAATTATTTAAATAATAAAATATTAATAAAGATTAGGCTGAATTATTATTAAATAATTTACCCTCCCTAAGTTTTTAAACACTTCACACTCCATGAGCTAACAAACTCTTCACAAATTGTTGTGTTACGTACCCTTCACACTCCTCCAATAAATAACCCTTCATACCACATGAATTTATGAACACTTCACACTCCCCTAATTTACTAACACTACATGCTGCATGAATTTAGGAGCACTTCAAACTCCCTCAATTTAATAACTCTTCACGCTGCATGAGTTCACAAACA
The DNA here is from genome assembly GCF_000764305.2 of Hyalella azteca. NCBI lineage: Eukaryota > Metazoa > Arthropoda > Malacostraca > Amphipoda > Hyalellidae > Hyalella > Hyalella azteca. The sequence continues at coordinate 344,141 of NW_025936893.1, read as the reverse complement.
CTTTACACTTCTTGAGGTCACGAACTTTCTACAACTCTTCAATTTTGATAAGTTTCACACGCCCTCAAATATCAAATTGCCTCTCTCTATAAAATTCTCGAACCTTCTATTTTGTCCTCCTCAACACAACAGCCTTTTTTTCTATCATCTTTCAAAGACCTTCGGAGAAAAAATCAAAATTTCCGTTCGCTCTAGAATTATGACTCGCGTGTAGGAAGCTTCTCATCATTGTTTACATTTTTTGCAGATGTTAACTTGATGGAAAAATTCCTGAAGGAAGATGAGTCCGCTTGGTCCAGGGCCCTGAGGGGTAAGTGAAAATTTTCCCTCTATTCAAACCTGTATTGAAGTTAGGCCAGAAACTGTTATGTTGTGAAGAAACTGGTGAAGGGGCTTGTGGATGAAAGGGGCTTGTTGGTGAAGGGGCTTGTTGGTGAAGGGGCTTGTTGGTGAAGGGCTTGTTGGTGAAAGAGCTTGTTGGTGAAGGGCTTGTTGGTGAAGGGGCTTGTTGGTGAAGGGGCTTGTTGGTGAAGTTTGTTGGTGAAGGGGGCTTGTTGGTGAAGGTGGCTTGTTGGTGAAGGGTTTTGTTTGTGAAAGGGCTAGTTGGTGAAGGGGTTTGTTGGTGAAGGGGTTTGTTGGTGAAGGGGTTTGTTGGTGAAGGGGTTTGTTGGTGAAGGGGCTTGTTGGTGAAGGGGTTTGTTGGTGAAGGGTTTGTTGGTGAAGGGTTTGTTGGTGAAGGGGTTTGTTGGTGAAGGGTTTTGTTGGTGAAGGGGTTTATTGGTGAAGCGGCTTGTTGGTGAAGGGGTTTGTTGGTGAAGGGGCTTGTTGATGAAAGGGCTGGTTAGTGAAGGGGTTTGTTGGTGAAGTGGTTTGTTGGTGAAGGATCTTGTTGGTGAAGGGGCTTGTTGGTGAAGGGGCTTGTTGGTGAAGGGGCTTTTTGGTGCAGGGGCTTTTTGGTGCAGGGGCTTGTTGTTGAAGGAGCTTGTTGGTGAAAGGGCTTGTTTGTTGTTGGTGAAAGAGCTTGTTGGTGAAAGGGCTTGTTTGTTGTTGGTGAAAGAGCTTGTTGGTGAAGGGGCTTGTTGGTGAAGGGTTTGTTGGTGAAGGGGCTTGTTGGTGAAGGGGCTTGTTGGTGAAGGGCTTGTTGGTGAAGGGCTTTTTGGTGAAGAGGCTTGCTGGTGGAAGGGCATGTTGGTGAAGGGAATGCATCAGGTTACTTGTAGCGAGCATCACGCATAATTGTGTAATTATTTGGAATACGGTCAACAAATGAACATTCAATCGCCCTAGGCCCACGATTAATCTTTTTGGTTAAGCATATTGTTGTGGGAGAGCTTACAACATATATATGCTACCCGTCAATATTGTGGACGTGATAGTGAAAAGGGGAAACTTCAATTACTAAAGCTACATAGCTTTATTGAGAACTTACAAAAAAGCTAAACCTTAGCTGGCCTAGAGTATCATACATTAGTCCCTATATACAAGACATGCTAAAAGGTGTATACGACAAAAAAAAGACCCAACTCAAAAAATACATAGATGCTAGGATGACGCACTGCGAAATAATTACACGACAAGCAAAAATAACCATTTCAGTTACGAAGACCAAAACCATTGTTGAAGAATTGGTCTGTACGTCAATTCGCGGCAAGCGGGAACTCCCGACTACACGAACTATAGGGTTCCTCCTCCAGTGAAGTTTATTCGTTTCAGGTTTTCCATTACAGTGGGAATTCCAAGGAACTTCACTTAAGTTCTCTGAACCTCGAGCCAGAAGGTAAATCCGGTGCCCACGTCCACCTGGAACATCCATCAAATACACAAAATAGGTTTAATATAATAGTCAAACTAAGCTGTTCCACAAAATTACAGTCGATCGGGGGATGTTTGCCAGTATTTATCCTGTGCATCTCCACATGTTAGAAATGTGCAAATAAACAGTGTAGAACTTTAAACCAAGGTAATCGTTAGGTCGTGTACCATATATTCACAAGATGCATAGGCTTACCCGCCACTTAAAGAGATCATGAATGTCACCTCTGCTGTATTCTAATAACAATAGGAACAATTTTCGGTATTGAATCTTAATAAAATTACGGAATAATTGCCAAAGATTCACGCGACACGAGGTTGCAATCACCACCCCACGCTGATCATTAAAAAGAGACAGGGCGAATGCAACGCATCCTACTCGTTGCCAGCGTGAACCTGGACAAACAAAAGACAGACGTATAGCGCAGCTACAATATGAAGGCCTTTGCAACATTAGATCAGAACCTTGGCAAATAATTACAATGCATAAAAATTACAAGACATTGATGCAAATTACCGAAAAATATGTTGATATACTCTAATTAAAGATGGTCCGTAGATAAAATCTTTTAAATGGAACTCGTAGAATAACTTAGGAAAAGATTATAACTATGCGTTGAACTGGGACGAAATTTTGGAGGTATCTGGTAGTTGAAATGTATTTTAAATCCTACATGCTAGATTTCCCGTCAACACTTCATGTTAATTAATACCTTCTTTTTACAAGAGACTTGTCTCAACACTCAATTTTTTTTATCCATATGAACTTCCAGTTTCATTGATGTATTTCTTGTCCTTTATATTTTATGGTTATTAATGTTGTCTCTTTCCATTGTTCCTCAATATTCATTTATGCACACAAGCTCATTTGCTACTATCATCCCAAAGTTGTTCCTTTTTGGTTTCATTTCCTAAGGAAATTTATTTACTCAACATTTCAGCATTATTTTAGATTTTCCTTATTCTCTTTATTATTCGAAGAGTTTATTCTCTTCCCTACCTATCCACGTTCGCACTCGAATTCTTCATACTTTTCCCCTTCTTCTTCTCTTTCTTACGCTTTCTTTCAAGCTACTCTTTCATCTGTTTCATCCGGCGTTTATTGTGGTTGCACTTTGAGGTCTTCCTTTCCCATATGATTCATTCATTTTTTTTTAATTTCTCTCATTTTCCTTTCGGCTTTTCTTCATTGCTGGTATGTCTCTAATTTCACTTCCTTATTTGTTCTCATCTCTCCTCACCTGTCCAAGATGCCGTCTTTCCCTCACTTCCGAGATGCCATCTGAGCGACAATCACTTCTAAGACCTCGACGCTCGCACCGCCTTTCTTGTTTGCCGAGTTCCTTTCGGGGGTGAAAGCTGCGTGTTTTCAAGGCAATGTTTGTGTCCTGACAAACGCTGCCAAGGCCTTTGATTAATGGTTACTCCCGAAATGTTGACCTTTTCTGACAAATATCGGTGGTTGTCGTGAATGGAACTTGCCCAGGGATCTTGTCCCGAGTTCCTACGTCCCAGTGAAAATTTACAGACGCGTCAGCTTCTGATTTGGAGTACCAGAAGCTGGGGCGACTCTAAATTTTGCTAAGGTAGCTGCTGAAAACTTCAAGAGATCTTGAATGCGACCCGCTGGAGTTTACGCTGCCGGTCTTGATACCTCGAAATCCTAGATTTTCCTGTTGACATAACGTGACCAAGAAGTCGTGCATGCGATGATGGATGAGACTCATCAACTCCGCGACGCTCCAACAACAATTGCCTACATCTGATGGCTTGATAAATATTATGCTGATTGACGTTGAATTTTTTTGTTGAATATTTTTTAATAATTTGGTCCTTCGAACCTCGTAATAAGACACAACGCATTAGTGTTTTTTCTAATAAGGTAAATTAAATTTGAAGTAGCATCGCTGAACGTGTGAGTTTCATTGACATGCCGCTCTAATGCGTTGCATTTTACGATTAGTTTTATTATACATAATCAAATGAAATAGCAATTAGTCTCATTCATGCGTTTTTTGTTGAAATTTAATGTACATAAGAAAAGCACGAAGGCGCATATGGCATTCCACCTCATTACCTCACAGCACAGATTGTTCGTAAGCGCTTCTCTTCAGTCATCCCAGGTTGAAGATATTATCCATCCGCTCAATGTCCGCAGCACATGATTTACTAATGATTAAAAATAATGAATAATTTTTAGTGTTCAGGATAAAATCTGCAACCCTTCAAAACTCAACAGTTCATTTAATTACGAGAAGGGAAATTGAAATTATTTCTTCACTTGTATGATAAGTAACTGTGAACAGCTTCAGATATATAATTGTCAACTATTGGCTATAAGAATTCTGGTTGTTAATTCATCCTAATTGTTTGGTTATTTTTCCTATAAAAACACAAGTGACTAAATATGCCATTACTACTGCTAGCTCTTCATTGCATTATTATTATATGAAATTTAACTTTCCTATTAGTAAATTAAATCCTACGCGGATAAAAAGCGTGCGAATATCATTCATTTGCGCCGCATACAGATGAATATCATTCATCTTCTGCATACAGGATGCTTGCGTCTGCTATGCAGCGCTGCGCTCTATAAATTCATCGCATAGAAGTCTGCATAATTTGGTTGTAAATCAAACGCCGACGAGAAAATATTCTAAACCGTGACATGCAGACACTAGAACTGTAATTATAAACGTGACTTGGAGATGCTTGCATGAGAATGACCAGGTTCAGGATAGAAGATGTGGAATGCAAATTGACTTTGCTTGTTCTGTGTGATGTCTACAGCGAAGAAAAGCTCAAATTTAATTAATTATTCCTAATCGCATATCAACGGTCAATCTTGATAGAACTTTTCAATATAATACAAGACTATGAACTCCGTATTGTTGTTATAAATAGTGACAACAAAAAATATTATAAATAATTTTATAAATATTATTATAAAATAATGTTATAGATATCATTAATTTGAACAAAAAATAATTTTTTAATTTTGTTGGTCCTCATGTTATGTAATAAGTTGTCCAAAACACAATTGCTTCAGTTATGTTAATAAGTTATAATTAACGAGGTTTTGAGTCTTGTTAAGTACTCAACCGCGGTTGTTATTTTGATAATGGTGCGTTGAAAGTCTTTGGATAATTTTTATCAGGAAAGATGGAAGAGGAAAGCTTAAAAAATAAAAATATAATCAATTGCAAGAATAAATAACTGAATAGTCAGATTTTGCAGTAGCTAACATGGCAAATGCACGCTTAATATTAACGCTAACCTGGCAAATGCACGCTTAATATTAACGCTAACATGGCATATGCACGCTTAATATTAACGCTAACATGGCAAATGCACGCTTAATATTAACGCTAACCTGGCAAATGCACGCTTAATATTAACGCTAACATGGCATATGCACGCTTAATATTAAGCTAAGAGGTTATGCCTTGCCCAGCAATGACGTCTCGGATACCCCGTTATCCCTGCCTCCGCACCGCCCCCGTCTTGCATGTACAATACATTTTGCCCATTCAATTATTTTTATAGGCCTTGTAAGAATTTATCCGCGGGCTTGATGGTCTCTGGCGAAATTGTTTCACTGCCGTTGCAGCGAAACTCCGTCATCTAGCGGGAAACTTTAAGTTTCTCACACACGAGGTCGTGCCATCAAAAGTCCATGCAACTCCAGTTGTGACAACTGAACTGCATCAAATAAGAATATAGTGGAGATTTCTCTGTCTCATAGACTGCCTTCAAATACAAGTCGTTTGGGCAGGCATTCTGGCGCGAATTTGGCGTCATGATAGAGCCCATTTAGGGTAATTCGATCCTAGCAACCGAGATGCTGATATATTTTGGGCGATGATTAGCTTCCAGTTCCTGGAATGGCAAAGCATTTCATTCCTGTGAAATGAAATTGATTTGGAAACCGGAAAATTTTGTGCAAAATTTTGGGATCAGAGGAGACTGGAATTTAGTTGAGATTGTAAATGGGAACATTGGAAAATTATTATAATTTTATAAAGGGTTTGATGCACCGTATGACAGTTACTCCTTCAGTTAAATATAAATATATACAGACACGAAAAATTTTCTAGCCTAAAGGACCTCAAAATAATAAAATACTTATCGCAAAAAGTCTGGGAAATTACAAAGTCACATAATAAGAGAAGAAATTATTGATATTTCTGAAGTTTCATTTCTAATAAGAAGTTTCATGCAATTCTCAAAAACTAAGATATAAAATATGGTTGAAAATTTTCGTGATAATTTTCTGCTACTGTATTTCCAGTCTAGTGTCCAGTCCAGCACCGTCATTCGTTCACTATTTATTGAATTTCCCAAGCCTACATAGCAGAGAAATGCGGGGTCAGCCTTCACAAATTCCGAGTTTTCCAATCACCTGAATTATAGCTGCGGAGAAAATTACTACACTGCTTGGTCGCACGCCGGCTTGGAAACAAAGCAAGATTCACCGAATATATTTTTCTTTTCTTGTTGTCTTGAAGGAAGAAGATCGGGGGCTGTTGGTAGCGGTCAGCCTATACAGTAACGTACTGTTACTGTATAGGCTGTTACTGTTACCAATATATACAGTACTGTTACGAATATATATCTGAACGTACTATACAGCCTGTACGTTCAGAAAAATGAGTGGGACTTGGTCCACATAGTGAAGTGATTCATATAGCTATCGTTCTGACCCAACGACCAAAATTCTGACGCAGTCTGTCCTGTAAAAAGGGTGTATCAACGCTACGAGTAAAAATGCGTCACTATTCTGACAATACAGCCCAATAAAATTTGCTGGGTGAAAAATATAAGTGACGTTTTAATGGTCCCGGAATAGAAGCTTTACTGCAACTTACCAAACAATTAAGTGAATTCATTGCTTTAATATTTTTAATGCTATATATAGCTTCATTTTCATGAGCATCTACTTTTTAATAGTATTATATGAATATACTTTATTATTTACTGATGAAGCTTTTTTAATCTATCAATTTATACTGATACATAATTCAAGTACTGCATAACTTGGAAAATTCAAATTATTAATGCCTAATATTTAACTGATAACTCATACTTCTGTTGCTCGAGAGAAACAAACCTCAAATTGAAATTCTCACCTCCGTTTGAAAGAAGGATTCATGTGTTCGATTCTTCTAACAATAATTTTCTTAGTGCAGGAGAACTTATAACCACGTCAAATTTATTAATAAGGTTCGCTAAAATCAAATTTAGACAGAGTCTAACAGGAAACTAAACTTAGTACCGACATCTTCCGTTAGCTAGAAATCTGACCCTATATACCTTCTCACACAGCGACGTCATGAGCATAAAACAGGAGTCTGATATGTCGTCAACTCTTGCAGTGAATTACTTGCAACGCTGAAGGTTTTATTTCCGTAGTGCTATAGCTGCCTCAATACCAACAGCACTTTAGCACTCCACCTCGAGTGTTCCTAGAGCCTGCAAACGCAAGCACGCGAGTGAAGAGTCATTCTAGGAGCTGCAACGTGCTGGAGAGCTCGACAAAAAACGAATCCCAGTCCTTCGTGAACAAAATAAAATCTTTAAGAATTTACTTGCGTACGAGGAATTGCCTTTGGTTAATTCTTGTGAAAGTAACGTTGAAACGAGCCAGTCGTTAATTTGACCACGTAGTGCAGCCATTTTCAATTTTTACTTAATAAAGATAATGTTCAATTGTAAATTGGAAATCAAAATGTTCCTTTGTTAATTTGCACTAAAATTCTTCCCGAGTCTCTTCTCATTAAGAATAAAATTTGTAATGCATAATGCAAGCAAGTTTACAAGAATTAATGCCAAAATTTCCAAGTTGTTTGCATAAGCTCAAGCTTCTCCTGACAATATTCAGACCAAGAATGTGATGTTTTCAGTGTGGAGAACATCTCATTAGTAGAGAACGAGTACTTCTTTGCCTCCCGTGGCCGGCTTTGCTGTGGCTTTTCTTCCTGTTTCCTGTTCATTTTCTTTTGCTGTACACGTCTGATGATGGGGGATTTTTTCATAGCAGGGATGTTTTTGGTCGAATTGTCTGCAACGTTTCGGATAGATGATAAGTAAGTAAAATTATGTACATGAAATCTGATTTATATTCAAAAATAGTCTGTTGCTTTGGAGAAGCAGGCAAAACTTTGCTTGCTTGGAACAAATAATTACCTGGGATTCTTCGCAATCAGAATAATTTGTTGCTCAACGTACGCGAGTGTTTGTAAAATTAAATGCGACTTTTACTCAATAATAATCAGTTTATACGATGAAGACGCATGCATTTGTTGCTGATTACTCCATTGGTTGCTTTATTAATTCATTTAAAATCTTATTGTTGTTACTGTGTTTGATCATCTTATCGAGAATTCAATAAATCGAAGATTTTAAAACTGGATAATATTTGAATATGTAGGAGTTCATAAATTGCTGCCTGCTTCCATAGCCTCTCTCGATTTTTGAAAATTATTTTACCTACTGCGAGCGATAATTAATAAATGAAATAAAAAGTATTGCATTTCAATTTCGCCAATCTTCTCCCGCAGGAGCGGACGCAGCCGGCCAACCCGTGCAGACTCCACCCTTTCCAGCGGCCAACAGAGCGAACATCTCAGATGCAACAATTAACATCCCCAGAACAAATCGCAACACAGAAACAACAGCTAAAGTTGACGCACTGAAAGCACTTTATTCGGCAACTGACCTGCAGCATCCTAAGCGATATGAAGGAGAACATGAGTCAATACTGGAAGAAGGGCCACCTCATGCTCAGCTCTCGTCAACATATCCTAGTGAAAGTGACACGTCGTTTGAAAGTTGGTTGAAGAATGCAGCCTCAAAGAAATATATCCAAGAGAACGCACACAGTGCTGATAAGTACCTAGATTCCTATCCTTATTTCAGACAGGACCGTGCGTGGATGAATACACCCGCTCCTGTCAGCTTGGTTAACCATAATAAAGAAGATCAGCGGCCCAGGTATTTTTAAAACAGCGCAGCCCAGATAAAGTCATGCAACACAGACAAAATTACTTACTACAAAAAGAAGGTTTTGTACTACAATTACTACAAAAGAAAAGGTTTCTACGTTCGAGTAGTTTAAGTGAACAATATCAGGATCATTTAATTAGCGATTAAATATTTTTTGCTTTGTGTACTCTTCACTCATGCATTTTTCATTCATGCTAACTATTTGAATTGAGGTAACAGTTTTCTTAGAAAATTTTAGCAATTATCCATTGGTTTACTATAAATTGGTCAAAAAATATTAATTAAAATAATGGGCATTTTTTTACTATTATTTTGTTGTTATTTTACTAACATTATGTGCGTCTGCCTAACAAAGACGCAGAGTTCTTAGCTCGCAGAACTAGTGGGGGACGAAACAATGTTATGGGTGACTACACAATTTTGGGTGAACAGGTGCGGTGAATAGAAATATTCATGGCGAATTTACTCTTCGATAGGCTACATTAATACACTTTTGATACGATTAGGGTAAGTCGAACAGTAATGAGTATATGAACTAAATTAATTTTATTGATTTATAATAATTTTAAGTACACTTATGAGCAAGCAGAAATTCATTTTAATTGTCCTTGAATTTAGTTATTTATATAATTTATTACATGTTAAATTCACATCTATTCCAATTTTCTTACTCTGCATCCGTTTCTTAAAAGCTTCATATACCACACAAAAAAGAAATAATTGAAAAGAATATATGTTGAGATTTATACTTCTCTATTAGACCGTTAGCGAGGGAACTAGAAAGTAAACTCGAAATTTGGTTTAAAAAAATAAGATCTTCTTTACTGGTGGCCTTCCGGTTATAATAAAAACAGTAAAGCTGTCAAGAAATAACTTAAATAAAAATAGTATAGACATTTATCCAAAATTAGAAGAAGAAATGACGTAACTTATTGCAAAAAAATCAGAATAAGAAATATCGAAAAATGCCAAATTTTTCATTTTCTTCGAGGTGTTAGAAAATATTCTCACATTTCTAAGCCTTCTCCTCAATATTCCGACGGTAAATTAATTCAAATGTAACTAAATTTGAAACAATAATGGCTAGTTTTGTGAAAATGAGTCAATGCATCTATAAAGATTTCATTGACAATAAAATCAGATGATTTATAAAATATTATTATAATATCCTGACCAATGTTTAGATATTACGCTGATTTTTCTGCGTCAATCTACTCTGCGTTTGAATTACATGTTACTTATGTATTAGATTCAATATTAATTCCAGCATAGAATACTTATTCTTATGTCTTTTATGTTGCTCTCCTTGTAATTCGATAATTCACAATATTGCATTTGAAGATAAAATCACTCAAGTGGAAGAGGAGTGAGGGAGTTCACTCAGCTAGATCAATAAGTAGACTACATTATGGATAATATATCAGTGACGGCACTTCCTATACACCAGATATAAAACTCAACACATCACACTATCTGAAATAAAAATGAATCAGATTGCACTTCAATAAAAAAAATATCATTCTAAAAAAGTTTTTAAAATGCTCGCAAAGTGGAAAATTTACAACAAGAAAATAATTATTGTTTGAAATTTGATGACGTATTTTCAATTCGAAGAATGAAATGCTAGACAGTTGGGCTGAAGATGTATTATCACGAAACCCTATTTTTTTTAAAGAATTCAGCGTGTTTTTTTTTTTTTTTGACAAAATTTTAAGCTGCAGAACTTCTGAACCAATTGTGTTGGTTGAGCACACATAATCTAAATGATAGCTCTTAAACATGAATTATTATCAGTGTAAATAAAATTGAAACTTTGCGACTTGCACCCAATAAAGTTTCAAAAATAAAACGACCTGCTGCTATTTACCGTATCGCTAAGCCCCCAACCCTCACAGCAATCAGGTCTCGATACCACAAACCTCTAATGTAAGCACATAACTTTCACGCCGATTATCGTCTTGTAATTTGCATAGACTAACCACGGGTGAATTTTTTTAGATTTAAAAAGAGACTGGAACTGTTGCTTAAGTAGTAATGAACTAATTTGCCGATACGGCCCCCCGCTGACCGCTATGGAGGAACTTGCAGCTGGCTTTCTTAATTAGAGTGGCCCTCTTGAGGCTTTCTGATGCTGTAAGCGTTTCAACTCAAGATTAGCAAACTATTTATTGACAAACTTTCTATTGGTGATATATTTATAATATATTGACACGAAATAATTAAAGGGGTTAATAGTTCTTGATTACTCTGACGTGGAAATTGGTGGCTGAGATAATGATTAGTGCCCATCAGGAAAAAGATTGTAAATTAGCTAATCATCTGAATAGTCTTGATCATAATGCACCGTATACAAAGCATGCTAGCTGGCAAGAAATTGGGCATGAAATGACAAGACTTATCTCAAAATAAATGCATTAAATTAAGTTCAGATTAAAGCATCTGAATCAAAAACTTGAATCGTATTATTTAATTTTTGCACCACTACTTTTTAACGATGACCGAGCATTTCCATTTTGCATTAAACTTTTCGATCCATTGAACCTGACCCATGCATTGACGAAAAGAAACATTGATACCCAATGTAGCGTTCCTCGTGCATGTATAAATATGAAATGCGACCAGCAACTGAAGTGAACTTTTCACAGGAGATAAAAGTTTCGAAGCAGCATCAGTTTCGATATCGCTTTAAAGAACGAAGGGGATCGATTTCTTTAAAAACTTCTGCACAGAATTGGAAGGTGTCCAAGCGATACTTTTGAGTCAACCAAACACGATTCGCAAACTCTCGAAACATCTTGCCCTTTTGGGAGGGAGTTCCTGAATTGGAAAAGTTACTTTTTTAAGAGGGACTCTTGAGCTCCTGCGATGGGAACTACATCTGGTGGTGAAGGAATTTCTCCTAAATAAAAGAATTGGCAGGATACCATGGATAAAAATAAATTCTGCGAGCTGCTGAAAAACTCACTTCTACTATGAAGTGTTTCAGGTACAACGGATTTAATTTTATTTCATGCCAAATATGGCTCGGTAAGTGTAGTAAACTATATCACAGAAAATATATGGTTTATTCTTTCCATCTGCAGTATGTGTAATATTTTTGTATTAATCTTTAAGATTCCACAAACTGGAGTCTTAGGATTGAATATCTTCGAATTTCTACACAACGTCTGCAAATATCTCACGCATTTCTGATTTTCCGTTCCAAATCGCATTTATGCTTCAGCCTCACGTTCAAGTCACGTAGATGCATGGGAGGCTCAGTAGTAATACTAATGGCGTTCTAACCAAACAATCTGCATCTCATCCCAAACGGGCCCATCATGGCATTTGAAATTGCTGAACGCATCGTAAGCAGAAGGAATAAAACCGGAATTTGGTTTCGACCCGGCCCATTCGGTTAGTTTGAGCTGCCACACCATATGGGGCTATAGCATGTGTGTGGAAGTGGAGGACAAGACTTTCAATATTTCTGTATATTGAAACGGCAAATTTACTGGATCCAGTACATCGAAAAATGTTAGAAGTTTTAAGAAAAAATAAATATAATACTTAGTTGCGAATAAATAATAGTACTTGGGCCCTAAAATTAACAGGTTTTGTCGCTTCAATGAAGCTAATTCACAGAGAAATTAAGGAATCATGATTTTTCATATAATCTTCATATAATCTATATTTTTTCTCATAATAACATCTTAATCTAACCCGGGAATCAAAGTGTTATTATGTCTTCCATTTCGGAATTAAATTATTACTAACTTTTAGCTGATGCCAGAAGTTAGTTAATATGAAAAAATTACTAATAAAAAAATTGGATAATCCAGAATCAGTTCTTATTAAAAAGTCATTACTAAAAAAGCAATAATAAAATTATAATAATAATAATAATTAATAATATTTTATGACCAGTTCATTTGCAGTCCTTCGGTCGAAAATCGCAGCATATGAGCTCCGAATACAGAAAAAGAAAATTGATATTAAATTATGCGAAATCCCTATCAAATTCCAGCAAAAATCCTCAGAAGCAAATTTCACGGAAGCTTTGCCCTGGCCTAAGAATAGCAGGCCCTCAGCCGAGCAGTTAGAGACTCATTCGCAAGTGATGGCATCGCATAACACTTAAGTTCGTAACTAACCTCCTGAGGTACCCGTAGACAAAGGCCTTTGCCTTTCTCATTCCGACTCCAGAGGCCCTGGCGCTCCTAAGTCTGCGCCGCCCTGGGGAACTTGGAGCAAGGGTTCCATATTTTGCTTGGAGCACTCAGAATCGCGTCATTTTGCGTGACGTACGACTGTAAGCCATTAGTAAAGACAAGGAGTTAATGGCATCGTGTACGCTAAGGCTCCTCTGATATGGCGCCATATATTGACGTCAAACGATGGTAACGCGAAGCCACCACAAGATTGCTCCACTTATTCTCATTGATTGACGATCGTGGTGGATGTATTGGCTTGCTATCACTTGCGCTGTAATGATCCTCTTACCACGATACAAAACTGCGCAGTCGCCAAGTTGTCGGTTGATGGAGTCTCAATTCGACGAGTTACTTAGGAAATGTCGACCGATGTGAAAAATTGCCTGATTATGTTGATGTAGGAAAGAATTTTCAAATTTTATATTTAAAATGTAAAAGAACATTCATACCGACGGAAACATTACTCAACAAAAGTAATCTGTATGTACCAAAAAATTTGAAGTTACGTATCCTGAATCATTTCTTATTTATTTTGGGGAGCTCTATATATACAGGCACAAAACCCTTTGAATTAGATGAAATTTGATCACAGTCGATTCGCCGGCTTCGGTATTGATGATATTTACCTACAAAACTTTGGAGAAGAATTTTTCATTTCAGTGACTAAAAATTTGTTAGCGCTAGCGTTGCCACGTAAATTTTTAACAGCAAATCCTGAAACATAAAGTTAAATTGAACAAAATGATTTTCAACAAACGCAAAAATCTAAAATCTTAAATGCACCTTGTGGTAGGGAAACATTCTTAAAATAGCGGGACTACGTTGAACAAATAAGCTTCACCGCCAACAGTACGCATATTATATTTATTCGAAATTCGAAGCATGCACCTGAATTAAGTAAGTAAGTCACATTCATAGGATGAAGCCTTCGAGAAATTTATTTATTATTTGAGAAATTTATTTATTATTTGAGAAATTTTTTTATTATTTATTATTCTGTCGAATAATGATACTTTACAACTTAGTTCAAGTTATTTTTCGAGTATGTCTCCCAGTGCGTAACAGATTTATTTCTCGTCAAGTGCGCGTCAGGTTCGCGCCTCGCCGGCAATGCGCCTAAAGCAAGCAAACTTCAAAGGATGAACGAGGCTTTGTACCCACGGGCCCCAGCCTTCATATCGCCAGCTCGCCCAATGGGAAATTCTACTTTGGTTTAACTTACTATGGCTGTCCCGTTAAATTGTCCTGCGGAAACTGTGCGGATTTGCTTGTTATGGATAGAGCTGAGCTAGATGGCGCGTGCCAGCATACCAATTGTTCACTGGAACAGCTGGTCGACGCGCTGGCTTTTCCGAGGCGTGAGTTGATTTGCCGCTGTCGGAGTTTTATCGTTAACTGGAAGACAAGTTTTTAGCCAAGATTTTTACAATACCATGTGGTAATACAAAACATTCATAAAAAGAACCCAATTTTCCATTTTTAATAAAACAAAATTCAACATCAAATGCATCAAATATATGAAATAAATAGTATTGTACTTGCCACACTTAATTACGATATTATATGCTAAGCCATACGCGGATAATGTAAGAAATCGGCGGGCACATGAAAAATAATTGTCATTTGGCTAGATTCATAATATGTAATAAAAATTATTACTTTATTTTAAGCGCATTTTCTCATTTATGGAAAAAACATAACTCAGTACTCACTGCAGTGAGTGACAGAGAGCGCATTTTCTCGTCGACGAAAACGTGAAGTTACGGACGGACAGACAGACAGACGGACGGACGGACATGGCGAGCATAATAGTGCATTTTTTCCATAAATAAGAAAATGCGCTCTCTGTCACTCACTGCAGTGAGTACTGAGGTATATTTTTTTACTTAGTTACCTATTGAAAACTTTTATGAAAATTTTGCAAGATCATCGCCCGACATTCAAACCTTTGTGACGTTGATAGAATTAAAATAATATTTTTTGTAGCTTACGCGTCAAGAAAATTATTAGTTGTTTAATCTCTAGAAAAATAAATATAAATACCTTAAATCGGCAATATGCGAAATAAGCGGAATGCCAATAAAATTTACGAGAAATTAATTTAAGATTAAATTTATAATAAAATTTCTAAAAACTAATATCTATCATTGCCTGAAAATTCATGAATGAAATAAAACGTGTAGTGATAAATTTTGACGCAAATAGTTCATGCTCACATGTTCTAATATATTATAAATTCATAGCAAATTAGCACGAAGAAAATTTTTATAAATAAGTCAAGCGGATTCTCGCAAATGTGACTTGCCGTGAAATTTGTACTGTAGCACATTATCTCAAAAATTTTCGCTTAAAAATTTTGATTTGATTCGCTGGAAATAAATTTTCGAATGAATTTGTTTACCACTAGGAATTTTTCGGCATACGGACATGTAAAGTCAGTTTGCAAAGGCTTATAAGGCACTCCTCGAGCTCGTTTCTGAAGGTAGGCAGAAACGGAGCATCGCTAGGCAGTCCTGCGGAAGCTCTAAAGGCCGACGAAACTGTAGGAAAAGCTGCAGTAAAATCTAGCCAGACGAGCTAACTTACCCTATTGACCACGATTTGTGAGCCTCTTTAATAGTTGTCCCGACAACTTTGCGACAACTCGAGAAATGTTTCGACTTGAGAAGACTCGAGCGTCAGCCAAGCTTTCACTTAAGACAGCTAAGTGAATCCTATAGATGATATATTAGATTCCATGTTAGGATATGCGACGCTGCTACGCTCGAATGACTTCGGTAAGGCCCACGAGATAAAAATGATCCCCAGAGCCCAGTATTCAATGCTATATGAAGAACTTATTGTAATAGAAAATCCAGCAACGAATGTGAATGCATTTAGATTCTGACAGGGGAGAATTGGTAAGCGTGCAACTCGGAAATTTTGTGAATTGATATGACTAAATCACACCTAGACTGGAGACAGCAAAAAAAATAAAATTTATTAATAAAAATTATCTGCCACTTCCCTTATAAAATTACGAAACAAATATATTTTTGCGTGGGAGCTTAGGTTGTGTTTTAAAACTTTAAGAAGCAATTTGCGAGTTCCAAAATTTCAAGCAAATGCAATTGATGATTAATAAATCCATATAAGATTTACAACTGAGCAGTGATTAAGTTTTGATAAATTGCAATGCATCTGGTCCATAATTTTTGGATACCTGTGCAGATAATCAAGGTTTTTTTGGATCGTGCACGAATTTGCAGCAAAGCTTTGATGTTTGAGGAGATTTACAATAAATATTTATTTAAGTAAAGCGTAACTTTTTTAATGCTGTCTTTAAATAGCGAGAGATGAGCTTTGATGTATCGGATTTCATCGAACTTGATCCATATCAAGGCCAGTCTTGAGAGCGTTTCAATGTCGCTTTGATTTCAACGGTTCAATAATCATCCTCAGGTTTTTGAAGAAAACTTTGAACTAATAATGCATTCCACTTCTTCAATGACACTTCGGAGTGAAAAGAATCTAAGGAAAAATACGAAAAGGACCAATTTAGTGACAAAACGACAGAAAAATATAACTCAGTACTCACTGCAGTGAGTGACGGAGAGCGCATTTTCTCGTCGACGAAAACTTGAGGTCACGGACGGACGGACAGACGGACGGACAGACAGACAGACGGACATGGCGAGCACAATAGTGCATTTTTTCCGTAAATGAGAAAATGCGCTAAAAATGAAGAGACATCACCCGTATTGATTGAGCTGGAGGATGCAAATGACGCAATGACGATGCAGATACAAAATAAGATTGATGTGAGGAATTTGTTATGACGAAATAGCGGGAATCCGGCATTACGGTAGTAATTGTATTGCGGACCAGAAATATACTGGGGACGAGTTTTTTTAGGTATTAAGGGTTGTTGACTTTACACTTTCATCCTCGTCGGAAGTCTCCTTCTGATCGATATCTTATTTGTACATGCTGATTGTTGCTGCTGTAATAAACTATTATGTGGGAGTGCGTGATCTATCTCCTATGGATGAGCCAAAGCTGAGTTTGAAAACCCAAGCGAAATACTATAATAGACAACAGTCAAAGTACATCGAAATATGAAAATGTCTTTGTATTTACTCCATGCAGCGTGGTAGCGTGACATCAAAAAATGCAAAAATTACATAATGATACACAAGAAACGTTCATATAAGACATTAGAGAGAAATTTAGTGATGTTTGCGGAAAGGATATTAAACTAGAAAAATATTATTGCATGAAAAGGATATATGTTTTTTAGCACTTAGTCAAGTGGCCGAAGTTCATATTTAGCTTGTTATATTGTGATTCTACATCAGTGGTTCCCAAAGTGGGCGATATCGCCCCCTAGGGGCGGTGGAAAGATTTTGAGGGGCGATAAAGAAGAAAAGGGCGATAGGGGGCGATAGGGGGGCGGCAGTCCGAAGTCGAAAATCGAACGTTTGCTTGACGATTTGTACAATACCCTTGCAGCACATGACTCCCAGCGATGGTTTTTTACCCAGATCTGTTTCTAGCGCATACCCAGATCTGTTTTTAGCGCATTTTCTCATTTACAGAATAAATGCACTATTGTGCTCGCCATGTCCGTCCGTCTGTCTGTCCGCCTGTCTGTCCGTCTGTCCGTCCATGACTTCACGTTTTCGTCAACGAGAAAATGCGCTCTCTGTCACTCACTGCAGTGAGTACTGAGTTATATTTTTTAACCTCTCCTGGGTTTACGTCACCGACAAATTAACGGCCGGACTCGCGGCCGGTCTCACGGCCAATTTCCAAATTCAATGATCAAGAAATATCTTTCAAACTAATGAACTTATCTTGATGAAACTTGGTACCGTATTCATTAGGACCTAACGGTAATGTAAAGCTCGTGAAAAATTTTTGAATTTTGCCTTCAATTGTTTTTGCCATAGTCATATGGAAATACGGGCCGAAATTCACAGTGATAAAGGAATTTCTTCCAAACTACTGAACAGATTTGAACGAAATTTTGAATTTACAGTCCTAACTACCGAACGGTGATGTTTAGCTCATGAAAATTTTTTCGACTGTGCCTTCGTTCGCGAGTGCCATTCGTGATTTAAACAGCAATACGTGCTTAAATTCGCAGTAATAAAGAAATTTCTTTCAAACTACTGAACAGATTTCAACGAAATTCATTATTTTATTACCTATTCTCAGCAACGGTGATGTTTAGCTCGTTACAATTTTTTCGTTTTGCTTTCGTTTGCGAGTTATACGGCTATACGTAAACGGCTCTTGGTTAAACCAGCCGGTAGAAAAGCCGGTCGTTCCTCCTATATCTGTATAACTTGCGAACGAAAGCGAATAAGGGAGTGTGAAATCAAGAATGAGGGTGAAATGAAAAACAAAATTTCGCAAACGAAGGTAAAATCAATAAATTTTTAGAATCTAAAAAACACCATTTGGTAGTTAGGAATGTTTATTCAAAATTTCATTCAAATCTGTTTGGTAGTTTGGAAGAAATTCATCGATCACTGCGAATTTCGGCCTGTATCGCAATATAATTCACGAATGAAGGTGATATTTAAAAAATTTTCGCATGCTAAACATCACCGTTAAGTTTTAATGATTACATGTTACAAGTTTTATTGAGCTGCGTTCATTAGTTTGGGGGATATTACTTGATAATTGATTTTGGAGATTGGTCGCGAGACACGCCACAAGTCCGGGCCGTAAATTTGCCCGAGACGTGCTAGGTTTCTAGTACTGAAACAGTTAAAACAGCTGAAAAACATATTGGTTCAACAAAAGGGGTTCTATTTATGAAATACACATTTGTGTTTACCCTTTATCTTTTAAAATTGCAGCGTACTAAATTTTATATAAAGAGGCGCATGATTTTATTTTTTTCTGTGGGGGCGCTAGAAATTCACTAGGGAGCCAAAGGGGGCGCCAGCCTGAAAAAGTTTGGAAACCACTGTTCTACATTAATTAAAATGAGAGCATTTTATATGAAAAACACATATTTAGATGGTTTTAGCTTACAACTATTGCCATTCTAGCATGAACTAACTGACCGTATAGAGCATTAAATTCTGTATTAATATACAAGACGTTAAATTCGAATTGCTTCTGAAAAAGCGAGTAAAGTTGAATTTTCGTTAGAACACAATAAAATAAAACATTAGCTTAGTACGATAAATCCGGCATTGCTCGCTCACTAACTATACGCAACATGCTATGCTCAAAATATTCTTACTTGTTGGAGATTCTGGGTCTAGTTGGGGTGATATGAAATCGCCCGAGGAAAGTTAGCTCATAAAGAATAATCTAGGATTCGAAGCCCAGGCTTCCGTCGTAGGCGGCCGCCGAAGTTTCGCCTATAAATCTTCAGAATCCAGTTCAAACCGACGTCGGAATTGCCATGGTGCAAAGTTTCTTCATGCACTGTAATGCGTGCCATTTACTGTACCCAAAAATTTCTCGGTGCTTGCGAAAAATTCCAGAATACTTCCTTGCCTGCTTGATATTCGACGACTGAAAATCATTCTTAATTAGAATCTGTCCTGTAAACATATTTTTTATACATATTTAATTATTGTTTTGATGCACGGCGAGTAATGCTAACAGAAATAAAAAGTTTTCTAAAGACCAATTTCCAAAATTGAGAAGTGTTCGAAATTTCATCAATTGATTCACCTAAAACTTTATATGAAAGTCAAATAATTGGGAATCGCATGTTATTTTGTCCAATGACAGCACCAACCAAAACAAGAGGTTGAATTTGCTTCACTTGAATTTTATAGATACACCACGTCTCTTTTCATTAATAAATATCAAGATATTAAATTGATATTATGATTATGAACTGCAGCCATATGAAATAACATGAATATGATGCATCATAATCGAATCACATTGTTAGCTAGGACTTTAATTAGTATTATTAGCAAATAATGCTAATCCTAAACTTTACTAGGATAAGTGGAATAAATTGTTGCCGAGTGCTCTAGTCGTCACGTTGAAATTTTTTTGAAAAAATCGTATGAAATCTTCTTTTACTTTTGAAAGTAAAAGAATTCAAGTGTTAATACTTCATTACGTATTTAGTAAATAAAAAAATTATAGTTCATTCAGAAATCACCGAAATGCTTGGAATAGAGAAGTATCTAAACCTATGTGAGTACTACTCGATGTTAAAAAATCTGTTTTCATTTAAAATATTTATCCAAAGTTTGTGCAGTACAACATACCTAAGAAGCAACGTTTTCATTCACCTACAAGAAGTGCATTTTCTCTATCCAACACTTACATAACTTTCCTGATTAAATTAGCAAAATTTTACTACCGATAATAATTCATTTATAGTACCATCATCAAGTACGCGTTTTATAGTGCAATTACGGCACTAGTGCTTCCAGGCATCAATTACTGACACATCAATACATCATTGCTGCATCATTAAAAATGTTTACCGATACTTCATGTATAGTGTAATTATGCCGATAATGCATCAAGGCATCAATTACTGGCTCATTAATGCTGCTTTTAGCACCACTCTAATTGTTTACCGATACTTTATGCTAGTGTAATTATGCCGATGGTGAATCAAGGCATCAATTAATGGCTCATTAATATTGCTTTCAGCATCGTTCTAAATGTTTAATGCAGATTGTAATTACCGATACTTAATGTTACCTGTAAACCGATACTTACTGTTAGTGTAATTACGCCGATTGTGCATCAAGGCATCAATTACTGGCTTATTAATGCTGTTTTGTACAACTTTCGTCTGACGCTACGTCGCCTCAGCGCCTCGCGTCTTCACGCCGGCAATAAACGCGCTCGTGAGGTCGTCAGGGCAGAGCTTCCGCAGACTTGCCCTCGTTCAGCTTTAGTGAGGCTTATGTGGGTTTTGGGCTCGTGGGGCTAGGGAATAATGGCGCCAGGCTGAATTGGGGCTAGGGTACAATGGCGCAAGGTTGAACTGGGGTTAGTGCAGAATAGCGCCAGGCTAACTGGGGTTTAGGGTACAATGGCGTAAGGCTAAATTGGGGTTTGGGCACTGTGGGGCCGAGGCTAAACAGGGGTTGGGGAACAATAGCGCATGGCTAAAATGGATTTACGGCTGCGGGGATGAAGTACATAAGCGCTATGCTAAACGGAGTCTTGATTTCAATGTGGCTTTGGTTTCAATGGGGTTTTGGCCCACAAAGGTATGGTTGTAGCTAGGCTACAGTGGATTAATTGTTCTGTAGGTTCAACAACAACAAGTCTATATAAAACAACTATAATACCAATTATAATTTAACCAAAATTGTCGGTTGTCGTGTTGAAGCTTCGTCAACTGATGTGGACAACAATCTTGTGTCCTTCATTCCATTGTGGCTATGATTACTTGTCCACTAAACAATAATGATCCACCTCGCACAGACGAAGTTTGGCTTTAATAGTTTTGCTAATAGTTAACTGGACAAATAATAACTTTAATAGTGTAGGACGTTGAAGCGGATGGATTTTTCCGTAAATATTTATTATTGAATCCATCAAATTGTTGTTGCTTTATCAAGAATATAGTGTTTTATTAGGCAATGCAAAGAATGAATTTTCTAGTATAGCGTGTTTAATAGTCACGTGTCTGCTAGCGCGATATGTAGCAATATCCGACCACGGATTACGACAGTCTTGATCTCATAGGATTGGATATATAAAAAAGCGTTTAATGTTAATGTAAATAGGAATTTAAATTACTAATCAAAGAAGAACCTTTAAAAGTGTTAATTATTATTCATGACCATAATGACGTTCCGAATACATTCCACCCTTAAACGGTAATTCAAATAAGATATGTTATTTTAATAGTGTGATAAGTTAATCGTGAATTCTGTATCACTCTCAGATTTTCAAGATTTATTAGTCAATAGTAGAATAATGTACAAATTGAACAAAAATTATCATAAGTATAGCATGATGTTCCATCATGCGTTCTATATAGCATAATTACTGAATTATTAATCGTTTTCTTCCTGAGAACATTAATCATGCATATTAATCTCGGCGTAACACAGAGTCTAATGATGAATAGCTGATCACAGCGAGCCGTGATCAGGACGCTCCTCTTGGACCAATGAGCTGACGACCAATTGAATGTCAGGCCGACATGATTGATTAGTTAACAAATTATCCGCGGGCTAATTAGCTGGCTCGCGTAGTTGCATCTCAACGACCTAAGCCTCTTGCCCTTACTAAGCCCGTTGAAAATTATGGCCGAGTTATCGGAGGCTTACATTTGGCGGTCGACGTGCGACCGATTTTTACAGATTTTATCTTGAGCAAAAGAATTTAATCTTTTATTTATTTATTATTAGAAAATTGAGCATCAAGAACTGTGACTTGAATTATTAATTAGTTTATTTAATAAATTGTTGACTGCAAATAATAAATTGATCAATGTATATGATCTAGACAAATCTTGGATTTTCAATGACTAAATATCGGGGTTACTGCAATGCAGGAAAATTTCTGGTGCGTTATATTGTTATTAGTTGACACTACGGCTGGCAATATAAACTATAAACTAATTACGCAATACTTATGACTAACTAATAACGCAATACTTATGACTAACTAATAACGCATACTTAAGACTAACTATATATAATAACGCAATACTTATGAAAGTATTGTGTTATGTAAGGCAGGCAATATACATAAAGAACACAATACTTTCTTAATATAGTTCAATGAAGAATTCTTTATGATAAACGTGCTCTAAGTGTTATTCACAGAACACATTTAACAATTATGAAGGTAATCAACAATACAAATTTCCAGTGTTAGAGCGACGAAAAAAATACGTGTAAAGCCAACACAAAGGAACTTGGTGAGTTGGTCCAAAGTTCATTTGTGTCGGCTTCACAAGTATTCTTTCCTCTAAAAATGTTCCTTTAAATAAAATATATAACTCAGTACTCACTGCAGTGAGTGACAGAGAGCGCATTTTCTCGTCGACAAAAACGTGAGGTCACGGACGGACAGACAGACGGACGGACAGACGGACGGACGGACGGACATGGCGAGCACATAGCGCCTTTTTTTTTCCAAAAAATGAGGAAATGCGCTAAAAATATTAATGATATACGCCACTATCACATCGATTAACAACACTTAGTAATTAGTATCTATCCCATGATCAAGCGCAAGCCCGTCGACATCTCAAAATTATTAAAAATATAGGATAAATCGACTTGTTTTGATTGAATACAAGCAAAGATAGGCTGAAGACTTCAACCAAGCATTGAACAAGCTTCGCCAATATCTCTTGTTCTAATAAACTTAGTATACTCGATTTAAATCTATCAACAAAAAAGGGCAAGACCAATAATTTTTGACGAAGAAAAGCGTGTATATACGCTCATTTTTCACTATCAAGAAAGCGCGGGTACGTCGATATACAGTGATAAAAAAGTGAAACTAGGCCGATAATTCTCATCCAGTCCATGCAGATAACATACAGTGGAAGAAGTGAGGCCGTCCCGATATAAATCGATCAGGAAACTGAGGCTAAGCCGATAATGATTGTCCGTGAAGAGCGAGTCTAGGCAGATATTTAGAGA
This sequence comes from Hyalella azteca, assembly GCF_000764305.2. Lineage (NCBI taxonomy): Eukaryota > Metazoa > Arthropoda > Malacostraca > Amphipoda > Hyalellidae > Hyalella > Hyalella azteca. The sequence goes on along the minus strand of NW_025936893.1, from coordinate 320,533 downwards.
TCAAGAAAGTGAGACTACGCCATTATAAATTGATTAGGAAAGTTCGACTACACCATTATAAATTGATTAGGAAAGTTCGACTACACCATTATAAATTTATCAAGAAAGTGAGACTACACCATTATAAATCAATTAGGAAAGTTCGACTACACCATTATAAATTTATCAAGAAAGTGAGATTACACCATTATAAATTCATTAGGAAAGTTCGACTACACCATTATAAATTTATCAAGAAAGTGAGATTACACCATTATAAATTCATTAGGAAAGTTCGACTACACCATTATAAATTTATCAAGAAAGTGAGACTACACCATTATAAATTGATCAAGAAAGTAAGACTACACCATTATAAATTGAACAGGAAAGTGAGACTACACCATTATAAATTGATCAAGAGACTACGAGACTACACCATTATATATCGATCAAGAAAATGAGACTACGAGACTACACCATTATAAATTAATCAAGAAAGTGAGACTACGAGACTGCACCATTATAAATTAATCAAGAAAGTGAGACTACGAGACTACACCATTATAAATTGATCAAGAAAGTGAGACTACGAGACTACACCATTATAAATTAATCAAGAAAGTGAGACTACGAGACTACACAATTATAAATGGATCAAGAGAATGAGACTACGAAACTATACCATTATAAATAGATCAAGAAAGTGAGACTATGAGACTACTCCATAATAAATTGATCAAGAAAATGAGACCCATTATAAATTGATCAAGAAAGTGAGAACACGAGACTACACCTTTACAAATTGATCAAAAGAATGAGACTACGAGACTACACCATTATAAATTGAACAAGAAAGTGAGACTACGAGACCCATCATATAAATTGATCATGACAGTGAGACTGCACCATTATAAATTGATCAAGAAAGTGAAACTACACCATTATAAATTGATCAGGAAAGTGAGACTGCACCATTATAAATTGATCAAGAAAGTGAGACTACACCATTATAAATTGATCAAGAAAGTAAGCCTACACCATTATAAATTAATCGAGAAAGTAAGACTACACCATTATAAATTGATCAAGAAAGTAAGCCTACACCATTATAAATTAATCGAGAAAGTAAGACTACACCATTATAAATTTATCAAGAAAGTGAAACTACACCATTATAAATTGATCAAGAAAGTGAGACGAGACCGATTTCCATCTACCAAGACGAAGTTATAGATCTTCATCTTTGTCTCGAACACAAACAAGAATGCGCATACATTACCTCGATATGTCTTGATCTTGCATAAACTATGTTGGCCTGCCCGGAAAAGCTTCCAGTTGATCAACTTGACGATAAAGTTTGTAGACTTGCCAGCAAGTATCATCAATAAACGATTACCTGACATAACTTAGGCCAAACTTGACATTCTAGGCTGACGGCTTGCCTCAAACTAATAGCTTAATACAAACTAATCGAGGAAATTGGGACGTTATGGTCAACTAAGCATGACTATCCCGTTCACATTAGTTACTCTAGGACCACTCACATAATGGAAAATTGCTGAAATAATCTTTGTTTTATCAAGGAAATATTTTCCTCGAAAGCATTTGTTGTAAAAATGAACAAATTTATTTGTATACCCTTTTTTTAATTTTCAGATAACGTTTTCAAAATCAAACTCAAAATTCGAAAAAAACTAAGTGATATTTCTCAAATATTGATAGCAATAAGATATCATTAGTCGTTGGTAATTTTATTATTATTATCAGGTGATTGATAATTTTCTCACCCCTGACGGTTCCTTCTATTGCTCAATATAAGGTTAACAAAATGCCTTTTCAATTGAGAAAGAACTCCCTCACTCACAAGAACTCCCTTTAATTAAACTAAATGAATGCTTTCCATCATCCAAAAGCCAATCTGCACCACGTGTCTCAACCTCAAAACCGCAAATTAAAGGCATCACGAGATGTAATCATAACAGGCCTTGCCTTTTCCACCCTGGCACATCGTAAGAAACATTTTTTCCTTTTCCACACCGAAGCAAAAGTCGATACCTAGGAGGCCGTAAGCTGGAAGCCAAAGAGACGCTCATTACTGTTCTATCGGAAAACGGAAGTCATCAGCAGACGCGTTCTCCAGGCGACACGATATTTGAGACCAGTGAGAGAGAGATGCGCGATGCGAAGGTGGATGTTTAAGTAGAGCGAGTGATAGCCATGGAGCAGTGGTGCCACGACAATTGCTGTGAGTGCAGACATGGAGCAGTGGTGGCACGACATTGCTGTGAGCTCAGACATGGAGCAATGGTGGCACGACATTGCTGTGAGTGCAGCCATGGAGCAGTGTTTGCACGACATTGCTGTGAGTGCAGGCATGGATCAGTGGTGGCACGACATTGCTGTGAGTGCAGGCATGGAGCAGTGGTGGCATAGACATGGAGCAGTGGTGGCACGACATTGCTGTGAGTGCAGACATGGAGCAGTGGTCGCACGACATTGCTGTGAGTGCAGACATGGAGCAGTGGTCGCACGACATTGCTGTGAGTGCAGGCAAGGAGCAGTGGTGACACGACATTGCTGTGAGTGCAGCCATGGAGCAGTGGTAGCACGACATTATTAAGGGTGGTGCGATTAAACAGCGAGTATGTGCAAGGAAAGCAAATAAACGTATAACGTGAGGTTTAGAGCGGGGATTTCTTGAGATTGCGATACAAACAAACAAGATGCATTGCACGCACAAGAATATTCTGTTTCGCCATTAATGAGTATATATTGGCACTGGCGTGAATTGCTGATAAGTGCTGCTTTAAATGTCCACGAGATTTTTATGTTACTCGTTAATATGAATATTTATCGGTACAATGCACCTAAATAAGAATATTTTCTTGCTACAAAGCATCTGCAGGCAATTAAATCTTTGTTGGCAGAGGCTGAGTGCACGATGTAAAGAGATGCCGGCCATTCGGCTGTCCAGGTTACAAGGTTAACCAATTCAAACTTTTATTTTGGTGGTAAATCCACACTCATACTGAGCCTAGCATTAAGTACAACATATGAAATAATTCATGTACAGAACCACTTCACAAGTAATTTTCTTGCTTATTAATATGCGAGTAGTGAAAAGACTTCCTTTCGTTGTCGAACATTATTCGTAACTATCAAGACATGAACCTAAAGAAGCAACCAATTAAGAGGCAACTACTGAATGATTTCGCTCAGGTCAACGCGTCTATTGATTGCGAGAAAATTGTAGAAGATTGTTCTGACCTGGTTTAAACTGTCATATTGCCCAGGCTATTTAGATAATATCAATTAGGATTTACTCAATTAAGGTATTAAATGGAATTTTGCACATAGCTTTTAGCTGTTACCAAGCCTTTATGTACAGCCGGGCTTCATAGCGCAAGTCAAGTTTAATTTTATTGTTCTAATAGTATTAATCAGCAATATAATAAACTGGTATCAGCAATAAACAATAATGTAATAATTAGAATTTGCTTTACTTCTCATCATTGTTTACTCCATTTTATGAAAATTTTATCGGGTTTTTCAGACCCCAGAAGTTGTCCGCTAATTACCTTCTAGCTCAGCAGTCATCGAGCCCAGACTTCAGGTGAAGGTTTTAAAGCCGCAGGTCTAGGATGGCGAGGCGAATATCATATCCAATAATCGCCGGAAATTGAGTGCGGATTACCCTGCGTCGATGTGTATGTGAACGGGGATTACGCGGGACTACATGTTCCGCATCCGGATTTTGAAATCCATGCGGATTTTTGTGCTCGTGTAATAACGTAGCATTGTGATGCTTCAGGGAATGATTGTGCGGGATTGCGTTGTTAACGCGAAACTTAATTCTTCGATATTTTCATGCAGAAAAGTGTTTGATCGTGAATATATTATTGATTATAACTATTATGGCCAACGCAGCTGCAGTGTTTGTTTACAGAGTGTACACTGTACATAATTGAACTAATTGACTGTTAAGTAATAGATTTTAAAGCGTATCGAATCAGAATTTCGTGGACAGTCAAAACTTAACAGAATTAATTTATAATAAGCATTCGTTAATTCACGAAAATTTGGTTATTCTCTCGCACGAACGTAGACTTATGAAACATTGTACAAAGAACTACGCCACCCACGGCATTTTTGAAAAAAATAATTTTTAGCGCTGAAACTGAAAGCCACAACATCGATGAAAGTGTTATGATTTCCTTAATTTTGAAATCCGTAACACAAATAATTGCTGAAAAAACATTAGCGATATGAAAAGTGATGGGAAAATGCTAACAATCCAAGTGCTGCAAATTCAAAAATTCTAATAAAAAGCCAAAAATGTTCAATATTTTAATTTGAACCGTCTTGGAGGTCCGTTCTGCTCTCTGGTTAGGAAATTGAAGAATTCAAATATGACCATGAGAGAAAAGCCAAATAAATATAGAAATACTAAAACCAAAATAATTGCTAAACGCGTGAAGGGATGAACAAATGCTTATTGACAATTTCAAGTAGATTAGTATTGTGAAAATTGTGATAACAAGGCTTCCCTTCTGAAAATAAGCATCGATTTAAAAATCTCCAATCAGAAGCACCAGAGATTGAAAATGTAATCTTTAGATCATTCTCAGACACAGTCACGTTGCATTGTTTGGCATGAGGGCTCCGATGGGAATGGGGGTGGTGAGCAAGCTGAACTCTAAAACGAAAGCTCCTGCCACTCATGATGAAGAAGTTCGCCACGTAATTTCAACACAAGTACGTTGACGTGCACTGCACAGATTCTTGCGTAAAAAAACCTAGAGGACTACATCCGGGCAAAAATGGAATCCACATAGCTGAGTAAAGAGTCAATGTTTAAATCGTATCTTCCAAATTAGACGTTTCTATATATTTGGTCACTCTGTTGATAATACTTCTGTTAATTTATTTTTGAACTGAAAATGGAGTTGTTTTAAGAACGTTTATAACGAAGGGATGGTGGATTCACGTAGCGTTTTGTGAGCTTTTAAATTTACGAGGACTCATTACATTAATCGTTCTGAATTAGTTCTGATCCACTGCGCACTGAGTCATTAAATAAATTTACTAAAGTTCATCATGGAATGCGTAAAATATCGCGATTGCATCTATCGCACAGTTTCAATGAGGTTGCAGTCATCAACATCATCATTGATAGTTGGTTCAAAACTTTAAATGAATAGAGAAATTACAAGATGATATTTCAACGGCACACAATACATATTTTTGACAGTTTAAAAAGACTGCCGGTCACTATTTAATTGTTTAAAAATTTTAGGTTTATTTGACCAATAAGAATCATGTCTTTTTTTAAGCCTGTTTTGTGTCCATAATCTCTTTGGCTAGGCCATAGTGAATTAGACCCGAAAAAGTAAATATGATTTTTATGTGAAATCAACAAGTGAAAAAGAAAATTACATAATTTTTGGTGGGAGCAATTGTGGAGTCTATTCAGAAGATAGCGATAGAATTTGAATATCAGCTTTCCTATATGCGAAGATACTGGCAAATCAGTAATATGAATTGCTATAATAACAACATTCAGTTCGATTATTTCCAGACAAAAGCTGAGAATTAGTCTATTATAATTTATTTTTATATTAACTAGATCTCTAGCACTATTTTTCTGTCCCTGACCAGACAAAATAATTAGTAACAGATGTTATTGAGACCATAAAAAACGAGCATAATTTCCACAATATTAGTTATTCTTTGCACATATGTTTGCTTAAAAATCATTATGTCCTATTCGTCAGTACCTTATTTTGCATTTATTAAGTTTCCTTAAATCACATCCACAACATTCATGATTGCAGAGCTCCCTGGACTTCCCTGAAATGTTCAGGGCCGCGTCATCAGCCTGCGTCGTGCGACTGTAAAGCGAAGAGTCGCAGTCTCAGCCTGCTTGTTTCCCGTCAAATTTCGTATTTAATTTCCCTCGAGTGGCGAATGCCCTCGTAAAAGCATGGCTTGTTTAAGTTGCCGACACGAGAAGCGTTTTGTAGCGATGGCAATCTCGGAATTTGACGCATTAACTTGATAAGTGAATTTTGTTTGTTAGAAGGTGGCGTTATAACGCTGTCAGTTGACGCATGGCAGTTACACGGAATCTCTATACAATAATGAAATGTTGCAAAATGAATTTAAAGTGAATTCATTTGTCATGAATCAACTGGAACTGAGGAAAAAATTATTTCCTGAAACGCATGAAAGAAAATCATTTTTATTTTGATGGATGGTTTTTTTAAATATGCAATCCCAAAATAATTAATTGCCTATTTTAAATGACAATAAATCAGTTATTTTATAAAAAACAATAATGATTGTTATACAGATCCAAAAAAATCGGATTCAGATGTCACTCTCAACAGGATCAGCAAGAAAGGCTAATAATAATAATCAAAAGATGAGTCATCTGTTTCTCATCTCAAAGAGAGCATAAAAGTAAAGCAGTTATGAACTTCTCATACATTCCAGAGAGTAACGATGCGATATGGAACATCGAGACCGCATCTCGTCAGTAAAACTGGAATTAAAATTATGCAAATTAGACGCGGCTGACAGAAAAGAACAATCGCCAAGGGAACGCCGAGTGTTGCCTGATTAATCACCCAGATTGTGGTGCTCGAGGGGCTTCCTAAAATCTCTGCATTTTCGAAGTGATTATCTCGGAACCAGGGTAAGCTTTGCAATTTGCCTTCCGCCCTACCACAAGAGGGGGATTTTTCAGCCGCAATAAATTTATGTGGCACGAGAATTTACGGTAAATTTTCATTTTCTGAGAAAACGGCACAAGGTTAATTTTAGGATTTTTTATATATTCATTGTTGGCAATAGAAGATGGTTTTTGATATTGCCAAAATCAGGCCGGTATAGTCAACCTCTTCTATAAATTATTTCATTCGATATATGAATTTATTTGGAACAGATTTTACACATTGAATTACAGGGATAGTAGTTGTAAAATGTTAACATACTCATTGGAATACAATTTGTTGAAACAATAAAAATCTTAACCTACCTTACATACGATAAAACTATGTACGTTCCTGCATCAGTAAATAGATATTGAAAATACACACTTTATTCACCCGGGTATGACTATTCCGTAGTGGCGTTAGCCATTAACATTGCACAAGCTTCACAAGCTCATAAATAAATTTTGAATTGTCTGAAAGAACATTAGTTTGTTGCCGCACTTTTTTTTGTTGCTGCTCGAGATAGTGGATAATTGGTGCGTAGAGATCATACAACCATTAAAGATAGTTGTTGTATTAGTTGGAAACATTAAGAAATTTTAGAGTGACCAACAATAATTGTGTTCTATTTCAATTTGATCTATACCATTTATTAGAAACACCCTGCAGCAAAGCCGTTAGCCTAAAATTCACTGCACGAATAACTCGAATAACCTCGTTTACGATCACGTATAAGAGGTTTTCCATAATATATTCATAATAAATACATTGATCATAAATGATAAACCTTAAATAAGCCTTTAGATTTAACTTCACGTTTGAATTATTACAGTTATAGCTGCCTATAATGATGAAAATTTCCTATTTCGGCCAAAAATATCCTCCTTTATGATTAGATACTGAAGTGTGGTTCACAACTAATTAGTTGGGCTTGTCCGATTCAATGGTTAGTTTTCTTTTACGAGATGGAAATCGACAGTTAGGGTCAAAAATGAAGCCAACGTCACCAATATAAGGCTGCATGTGATAACAATCCGTGACAGAGATCTGGCTGAAGGATGCTTCTGTCACCAGAATTAGTCTTAAAACCAACTTAAAAAAATTGAAACGATTATTGAATGCTACCGAGAACATTCAATTGAAATGCGTGAATATAATTTATACCTGCAAATTTTCTGGACACATTTTTGTCAACGGATGCAATATATACTGTCAAAGCCGTTTGTATTTAAATTCCAGGTTAAGAGAGATACCGTCAGCATACTGCGCCAACAGAATTACAGAATACAGAAATTGTGACGTTATTTAAAATTAAATTTAAAGAATTCGAAGGGACAGTTCTCTAGAACTGAGAACATGGCAGAAAACCAAAAATTAGCCAATTAACCAAACTGGAGGAAAAAATTGAAAACCACAGAACCGTTGTAAGTTTCCAAAAAGATGTTTTATGGAAAGACTTTAACTGAAAAAATTCCACGTGAGAAGATCGAGCTCCAGCTAAGAGAATAAAAATAATATAACTCAGTACTCACAGCAGTGAGTGACAGAGAGCGCATTTTCTCTTCGACGAAATCATGAAATCACGGACGGACAGATAGACGGACGGACGGACATGTCGAGCACAATAGTGCCTTTTTCCATAAATGAGAAAATGCGCTAACAAATTTTTAAGGTAATATATGCTAATTTTAAGCTAATCTCGAGTTTCTATGTTTATTGCAAGCTTCGAGACGTTCGTAAATTAATCGATGTTTGTCCGTTCCATGATGACAGATGGTAACAGATGACTTGTCGATCGCATCATCATCGTCTGCATGTGCCTGAATAGGTTAGGCCTAAATCACGATTAATGACAAACCATATGATACTTATTCATCAATATATTGGTCGGGATTCTTTAAAATATTCTTCGCGTCCAAAGGGTTTTACTCGATCAAAATTTGGGTTTTAAGCCAACCTGTAACCGTGCAAATGAACAACAGCCATTTTCTATCGTCAGATCGGTAGCGAAGCGGAAGTTACTCGTATAACGACGTGCGGGCAAATATCTTCATTGTTTGGGAAAGGCTCACGCGTAAGGCCCAAGACAAATATTTTATAAAACCTTCTTATCTTGGAGTGATGCATGAAGGATTTAAATTGAATTACGTAGTTTGATTTGTAAAATTTCATGACTGAAATCACGGAATTTCTGTTTTCTGATTTGAATTCATGAATTTAACAATTAATTTGAAAATTATTTCATAATCTGCATTGATAATTTCCAGTCAATTCAATAGTTGAATCACTGACTACTTTGTGAGATTTCGTTCACAATATCGATGGATATTCGGAAGTAAGTTATGCATTGGGCTGGACAACTTTAATGTTCGAACACCTTAAAAGCCCGGGGCCGTACTGTCATAAAAAAAAGAACAGATGCGTGTCCTTATCTCCGTCAGCCAATCACTGACTGCTTGTCAAACCGAAGCCACCATCTACAGACGATAAGTTGGCCGCTACTTATAATTATGAAGTTACCTGTCCTTAATCGAGATTATTTTTATAGTACGACTCCTTATATAACCTCTTCTCTACCTATATCGCATGAGCATAATGTGAATTAAACATCATATTTTGAGAAAATGCCACGAGTTGATGAAGCTATGCAAGATTCATCTCATCACATTTCTTAGAATTAGGTATAGCACTCGCTTGAGAAATTTACCATGAGAACTCGTCCTTCTCCAATGCAAAGTTCATTGGATTGTAGAAACATCCTCAAGATCCTGATTATGTAAGAGATTATCCAGAGCTGTTGAGTCTTTGTTGATGAAGAATAATTTCAAACGGGAATATCTTGCGTCAGCGCGATTTGGCCTGTAAATTATTGTTGTTACTGAGTTCAATTTCAGTCGGCAACACCGTCTCACATCGGAAAAGTAATGGTTTCACTTTAACAGCTGAATTATAAGAGTTAAAGCCGTGAAAATTTTCTATGTGACATCCCTATTATTGTATAAATATTTGAACGAGAAGTTTTTGCTGTTACGTTGGTCGCAGGTTAGCTAGGAATCGCTACAATTTTGCAGGCCAACTTCTTTAACAGCTAGTGTTACATATTACTAGAGATATAGCGTTGAACATTTACCGGTGTTTAGGATAGTCCTGCTCGAAAAAATGAGATGAGCCTCAGGCATAAAATGCTCAAAGATTCATTTTAAACCTAGAAGATCATTCACGCTTAAAATTCTCAACATCGTACGATCCAAGGTTTTTGTACGACAACACGGCAGGCGTCGCTGCCATCCGTTCAGTTGACCGATGAGAGTTGAAGATGTAGGTTGTGTTCAATTATCGCCTTGCCGGCGCTGGAGTCTTCTCGCGTCGGAAGTCGAGAAATGTCTTATTTAAGACAGCTTGACGCTGATTGAAGTTTTGTGAAGATTGTTTTGGATGAAACAATTGAATTTTGATTGTGTTTTTACAATAATTTTACCTAAATTCTTCGAAAAGGTACTGAAAACATGATCCACGAGCTTGGAAATCGAAACGAAAGGTTCAATTATGTTATCCAAGATCCATTCGCCGGGTCATGTTGAGAATCAGTCGGAATTAATTCCACAGGTGCTAGTGAAAGGGAGTCGGTATAAAAAGGTTGCAACTTTTGGTCGATTTTTCCAGTCTGTTATTACATCGCATGGATAGGAATTTACAGGTGATTGTGTCATACGCTTGTTTTTTTCTTAACAAAATTCGTCAGGAAAATGAATTATTCTTTTTAACAAATAATTGTTGTTAATATTGTAACTTTTGTTGCCATATTTTAAAATATTTTGGTTCATAAAATCTAATTGCGCCTGAACGGTCGTAAAACTACGTAAAATGAAACTAAACAGCTCATTAGGAAATGTAAGTAATTCACTAATAAGAAAAAAACATAAAACAGTCGTATATTTAATACAATAAATCATCCATACATTGATATCTTTCGTTAAATTCATTCATTTTATTTTTTGATTACTTTGCGTTTCAACTTGATAGCCAAAAACTTCACTGAGAGAATTGCTTCGCTGAGAAGATCGTATTGGTGCCGCCTGCGCCTGCGAGCAGTGACTCGAAGTGCAGGTGTACAATAAAGTGATAATGGTGTTTCCATTTGAAAATATATTGATAATATTTGGTAATCTAGAGTCAGGGAAAAGTGCTTTAAGGGACAATAGATGCTTTTTGTCAGCAATGTCGTCGATTATGCCTTCTACAAAATATCTACATGCCTTCTGTAAATTATTATATATGTACGCTGTAAAAGTTCGGCTATATTAAAGAGATATTTATCAATGGTCTCGTGGGTTGAATGATCGCGTATTTTTAACAGCCTAAAGTATTGAATATTCAGCGGTCAGGAGCCTTCGAGTTTATTAGTAAAATATTTCACAACGGAAATCGGCAACTCCAGCTAACGGAAATCGGAAATCGGCAACTCAAATAAGAAAAATTTATGATGGCGCGTGACTGCCGGGAATAGAAATGAGTTATTACTGAGCTGTGCTGGAAAATTCGGTCACCATGAAGCATCTGCATTCGTAAATATTTTATTTTGACAGTAAAGGGTGACGACTTGAAGCTCGGGTGATGACTTGAATGAAGGTTGGGTGTTGATTTGAAGCTTGGTTGATGGCTTGAACGAAGGTCGGGTGTTGATTTGACGCTCGGTTAATGGCTTGAACGAAGCTTGGGTGTTGATTTAAAGCTCGGTTGATGGCTTGAACAAAGGTCGGGAAACGACGATTTGAAGCTCGGTTAATGGCTTGAATGGAGCTCGGTTGATGACTTAAATAAGGCTCGGGTGATGATTTGAATGAAGCTCGGGTGATGACTTAAATGAGGCTCGGGTGATGACTTGAAGCTCGGGTGATGACATTATGTACAAATAGAGCCTGAACTTGTCAACTGATTCTAAATGTTTCAATAACATGGATAAGAAACGTTTGATTTAAAAAAATGGTGTAACGGGCAGAAGGGATTCAAATAAAAGATAAACATTGCAAGTAGTGAGAATAAATTTGAAAGTTTTAGCAGACTTTTTTTGAGAAAATGCTTAACCATGCAAATTTTCACTCATCTCTTACTATATATCAATGACTTGATTTTCTTCTGGTGAACCTAAGATTCCTTAAGGAAAAACCGAACTTACTTGGTATTCTGGCAAGGTTCGAAACCATATTGTCACGCCTTTATATGGTTATATTGAAACCATATGAAGTCTACGGTGATCGTTAGTATTGATTGTGTTGGCTAAATGGTGATTCTATAACTCTGCAGTCTGAATATGAACGAAGACGAATCGTGACGCAGAATTCAGGATGAAGCCAGGGAGAGGTCAGGGTGAGGTCAGAGGTCAGCAACATCAGATTTATGTTTCAAGTGAGCTTTATTGATGAGCGCAACCGCGACTTGAGTTCAATTGCGCCAGAAAAATTGCAGACCGCTCACGATGAAGACCGAGTCTCTTTTTTTTTCCTGTGGGCTGGAGTTTTCTTGAATATTTTCTCCCCATTAGTGCCTGAATACAAGTCTTAAGTTCTCTTTTTGGTGGCAAACATGTTAATTGTGCTTGATTCTTTAATATGTTCTGTTCACTGTCTTATCTACGATTATTTCAAAATAGGCCAAATTTTATCTCAACGGTTTAATGGTTTTTAATTCAAGATATTAAAGTTTATATAGAATATATATTAATACTTCGTGCTAATGTTGCTGAAAAAATTAACACATTATTCTAGCCCTATATTTGATATTTCATATCTTCTCGTCATTATGCTTTGAGTTGTTCATTAGGAACGAATATTAATTAATACACTAAATGCAATAAACAGAACAGAAATATGAGGCGGTGACCCTCGAAAAACAATCCCAAAGTTCACTTCATCAGGTCATGACGTTGTGCATTTTTAAACATAAGGCCAAAAAGTCAACTTATGTTTTACAAAATGCATGAGTTATTAATCATTTTGAAAGTTACTCCGAAGCCAATAATAAGGTATGTTGGATATAGTAATGTTTAAATTAGATCGGCAATATTTTAATATACCTACCAGAAACCGGATCAACAAAGATAACCGTATTATATGCTACTCTACTTGATGCATGATTCTTTTGTGAAATGCAGTTTCCTGGATGCACAAATTACTATAATATTTAATATTTCACGTTTTGCGGCTATTTAACTCATATATTTATTAACTCATTATTTAATTATTATTAAATTATTATTTAATAATATTATTATTCATTATTAACTCATATATTTAACTCATATAACTCTTTAACTCAGTTTCATATGCGTGTTGGACTCTTTACTTTAGAAGAATCGCATTGCACTAATGTAAACGGTGGCCCAATGTAATGTAGCCACCGTTTGCATTAGCCATTATCAATAATCTAGATAATGACTTAAGCAATCATTCTTTATAGTAAAAACTTATCTATGTTACGAAAAGTGAAAATGATGCGTTAATTTTCCAATGTATAGATTGAATTAACTTATTAACTTCATAACGTACCATTTAATCTTTAAAATAAATCCAGGCTATTATGTTCTCATGTTACTGATTCTATTAAAGAATATATTCATGAGCGGAATTCCACTTCGAAAATATGAATAATTCTAACCGTTGGCTGGGAATTTTTCATTTTTTCAATCTTTTTTTAATGGAAATAAATATAACCCTATAATGTCAGATGAAATTTCAAGACGTTTTTATTTTACATTGATGTCGAAACGTAACTCAGACATTTATTTCCTCAATATCTGAAAAGTAAAAAATAAAAAATACAAAATATTGTAAAACAGTGTTTGTTTCGTTTGACGCTAGCACCAGCTTAGTGCCACTGAAGGTCAGACTGGTATCTGATATACCGTATCCAGCCCGGTCTTCTGTACATACTTTCTTTGCGGTGAATAATGGCTTTGCAATTACCAAAGTTAACACTGCAAAGACAAGAGCCTTTGTTTCGGCTTTTAGAAGTGGTCAGCTATGCGAGTTTACTTGTTGAATGAGCAACTTTTTACTTATCAGCACTCATGATGATTTCGGTACAGCTCAATGCGATATAATATTACTTTAACGTTATAAAAATAAATACTTAAAAAGTAATTCAACTATTATGCACTGAACATTAAAAAAAAAATATTATATCTACGTACATCTGATTTCGTTGTTTCTTCAGTCGCCCTAACTTGTACTGGATAATGTAGACTCATAAGAGTATTCTACTCCAAAGCCACAATTATCCGTGCAAGAACTTCGCTCGACATTTGCTCATTTATTATTTCATCGCAACAATAAATCTCGGTTGCACGTCCGTTTGTATTTTTTTACTGAAGCGATACTGCGCGTGCGCAAGAAGTCATTTCAGAGTAACTGCATGTTTTTTCCGTGCATGATCTCACTTAGCGTTAACCAAGACCGTATTTTATCGGTAATCACCATCAAGTTTCGAATATTTTTCCCTTAAATGATACGGGATTCGTGCATGATTGCGCTCTTTCATTGAGCTGTTTTAGCGTCATTCATACGTCACATTCATGCAGTAAAACGCTTCAGTCTGAACTTCATCCATCAGTACAACAGCAACACTTATTGCGTTCGCTTGCCACGATCACAGCCTTCAAACATAAAGCTGTTAGTGAAGCTTATAGTGAGGTGTCCGTCCTTATCTAGTGAAGCTGTTAGTGACGTGTCCGTCGTCATCTAGTGAAGCTGTTAGTGAGGTGTCCGTCGTTATCTAGTGAAGCTGTTAGTGAGGTGTCCGTCGTTATCATATGAAGCTGTTAGTGAGGTGTCCGTCGTTATCATATGAAGCTGTTAGTTAGGTCTTTGTCGTGAGTTTTTTTATAACTAATCTAGCAATTATTTTTCGCTCAGCGGAAATAATACGAACGTCGTCTGGCGAACTATTCGACGACTATTGACGAATATTCTTTGAACGATTATATATATGGTGTTTTAGTTATATTAAGTACAGTATCTAAAAAGATGTACCGTAAACCTTCTTATATTGTACTTGCATCCAATCAAGTACATTATTCTGCCGACTGTAGTTAATACAAAATATTTTTCAAATTCAATTCCTTCAAAAATATAAATAATTCAGATAAAATTGAATTCTAAATACGCAATAGTAAGAATTTATGTTCCCTATGTGGAACAGAAATTAAAATTTACAAAACTGTTTTTTTTCTTAGAAATGCAAAGGTATATGAGTGTAGGAGTTTCGGTAAATTTATTTTAAGTGTATTTCGCACGCTTCAAGTGCTGTTGTGTAGAACTTCCAACATCAAAGAGTGACCCCAGATTGAAACTGTTTGTAAATTACTGTTTGTAAATTATTTTTTCTTAGAAATGCAAGAGGTAAATGAGTGTAGGAGTTTCGGTAAATTTATTTCAAGTGTATTTCGCACGCTCGAAGTGCTGTTGTGTAGAACTTCCAACATCAAAGAGTGACCCCAGATTGCGTGCATTCACCATATCGCAGCCGCATGCAAGCTACGCCAGTGAAATGACATTCTTGTATTTTATTTTGGGGCTTTGGAATGAAACGAGAATTTTTACTCGGGAAATAGTTTTAACTTGATTTTATAGGCGTTTGTAAGCAAACCGATTTTTTCGCATGTGATATAGAAAGTTGATCGTTGGGTTTTGAAAAATGTTTAAAATAATTACCTACATTTTCCTGCAATTAAAAAATAGTGATTTTTTAAAATCTCGGCCACTTCTCACCTTCACGTGAGACTTATTTTTCTTTGATTAATTATAACAATTATCAGCAATTAACCAAGGCTGACAATTAGTTTAATTTAGGTCCGTCAGCCCTAACCTTCCTCCAAGCAAACCATTTGTAGTTTCAAGATATCCAGCTTAATTTCGTGTGTCATTTGAGAAAGTCAAGCCTTGCCACCTGCCATATTGTGCCGCAAGCTTAATGAGACTCGCAGCAACGACTGCGTGGATGACGGACATTAATTTTATGGGGGACTCAAGTGTGATGAATGCAGCTATGAATTCCAGGCATGACATGATGTTATCTGATGAATTAATTGCTTACTGTTTTATGAAAGTAGGAGCAGAATTTTCATGGATGTTTGTGTAATGATTTGTATCACGAATTACAGGGATAAATAATGAACAACTTTACAACAACTGCTTGAAATATTCATGCGAAATATTTTATGTGAATTACTGTGAATAATATATAGTGAGAACAGTGGATAATTGTGTAAAATTCGTTTGTAAATATTATTCGACTACAGTTTATTTGAGGCAACTTATAAATAATTTGAGTCTCTATGATGTTTGGTGAAAGCATGTAAAGATGTGTTAATAGAATAAAATTTGCTGAAAAAAATAATTTGGAGTATCATCTAACTTTATGAGATACATTATTCCAATGTGGATCATTCATTTTGTATGCTGCTTTGCCCGGTATTAATATGTATGTAAGTAATAACGATGGTTGAAGTAACAAACCTGTGTGAAAATACAGTGCACGTACTAATGATAATAAAGCGTGAAAATAGCAAAAAAATTTACATGCATGTATTAAAATTTAAAGCTTGCAAGAAAAGTTGATGCTGAACCTAAAAGTTCTCTTATTCAAACCAAACACAATAATTGTTTAATATTACAAGATGGTGCCTCCGAAAGTATGCAGTGGACGAGGATGAACTGAGTGATAACGTTCAAGATAGTCTGAATAATAATAGTTATTATTAAACATTTTACAAAATTTAAAAACCTGTATTACAACCACCGGCTTCGAGTCTCATGGTGAGTTTGAATGAAATACATTAGCCTGCAGTTCAATATTCTGTGAGAAATAAATTCTTAGTTTGATTTGTCTAACAGAATTACTTTTGATTTTCCCAATTGTTTGCGGTTTTCGTCCTCAGCTCAGAACTATTCGAACCTTTCATTTTATTCTCTATTTAATCGTAAAAATAATAGACACAAGACACACATCCCGCCAGAAATCAGAGGAAGTTCCCATGTCACGCAACCTCGCTTTTATTCCCGACCAAATAACGAAGAATCAAAACGTATATCTATCACGCGATCTGTTGAGGCAATCACTTAATTCACAATGCTCTGGTCATGACATTTTATTTATTTAGTTTTCATTTATCTTACCATAATAAATATTACGACCAGCAGATCTCTTTGATCTCCAACGGAGGCTCTGGCCACCATGACCACGTAACGCCTGCTGACACAAATACGATCGTTTAATGGACATTTAAGCGTCCTTTGCTGATCCAAGCTACGCCTTTTACGCGGACTAATTTTATTGCGTCCATTTTTAATTTGCTAGATGGTCCATTAGCACGCGTGTTCTGCCTCGTAAATGTCGCATGTCAGCCGTACGGAAAACCATAATTCCGGTTAGGGTCGTGCTGATCAAACGCTACTAACAACAGGTTTGAAGTCGTTATTTTTAGCGAATGTCTCCGCTAGAGCTGTATTGGTTTGCAGCAGTCAAAGTTATTAATGGAAAGTTCAGACATTCATCAAAGCTGTTAATGAAAAGTTCGGACATTAATTTTTTGTAAGTTAACTTCGTTAAAACCACGTGTCTACATCAGTTAACCTTATCAAGGACAGGTTTACAGGCCGTTATATATTGCGATTGAGTTCGTTATATAAGTACTGCAATACAGCAGTTAACGTTATCGACGGCTGGTTTAAAGTCATTATATTTTAGCGAATGGCTTCTTTAAAGAGGTTGTGGTCTAAATTAGTTTACGTGAGTAACACAGGCTCAGTTATTATTTATTTAGCAAATGACTTCGTTAAGAATATTTGGTAGGCAGCAGTTACCGTTATCAACAACAGGTTTAAAATACATTATTAATAATATTTTTGTTGGCAAATGACCTCATCAATGGGCATTGGGTCCTCACTACAGGTGTAAATTGAAGACAGAGTCTGGCTAACTATTTAACTGATTTTCCATTAAATTTAAGATTTTCAGAATGTTTATTAAAGGTATTTCGGATTTTTTGTTAAACATTTCGTTAGTTCCGCTTCAGCAGCACAAAAAAATTATTTTCAATCATAATTTCGCTAAAAAATATACATCACAATACTTTCGAAACTCATGAAACATTTACGTCAATTATGAGAGAAAAGTGAATTTAATACATCCCCGCAACCACAAAAATGAATTTACAAAATGTTTGAAATGTTTTACGAAATACTGCATATGTAATGTTCAACAAAATATTTGAAGCCTTTTACAAAATATTTGAAATGTTTTACAAATTATTTAGTTCTCTTTTCGAGTCTTCATTTGAAAAACCAAGTTAACTTTTAACTGCGTTGTGTTCTACGATAAATTATTTAAAAACCACTTGCGAATGATTTATGTTGAACGATTCAACTTCATAGCAATTACGAGTGCTACGTTACAATCTTTTAGTATAAAGTACATGCAAATTTAAACACATCAACGTGTAGATTTAACTTGCGTCACTTGGATTGAAAACTTTCTCCTACCCGCAATTCTATTGACTACATATTTGAACAAGTAATTTAAATTCGGGCAATCCCACTACCAAATATTTTGAGCGAGTCTTCGGCGGCCACTCAAGTTCTACCATAACGCATTCTACGTGCCAGCCAAGATCCCAGTCGCGAGTTTTGGTCGACATCTGGGAACCATACGGCTATTTTGTCTTCATTTATAACCGCATTAAATTTGCATGGACTTCTCGTTCAGTTTATTCCAGTCACGCGTTCTAATATAATGATGAACGGCCATGAAAAAGAATGGCTTAGTCATATTAATGGATATATGCAGCTTTTTGAAATCTGAATGAACAACGGTTGCCACTCATTATTTATTATATGGATTACAATTAGTAATCGGGAGAGAATATTCACTGAAATTAAATTACATTTTACAATACATAATTGTCCATGATGTTGAACTTGGACATTTTTATCTGAATGAAAATAAATTTTTATGAATGTTTAATGCTGCAAACTTTGTTTATTGATACAACAAATTTCTTGCCTTATTGAAATAAAATGACTTTATATGGGAAAATCGCGCTATTACTTTTGGAAACTAGATTATTTATGACGCCTGAACTAGACATGGAGAGAAAATCTTTCAGTATAATCAATAATAAATGGAGTAAATAAATTATTTCATACATGGTCTAGTGTCTTTTCGGTACGAACAATAGAACCTATAGTTTGTTATAAATTGTTATACTTAAATATAAGTCGTCTCCTAACCTGCAATTTACGTGTCACATTTTGACGCATTGCGTGTCGTCCAGTGAATCGATTAAGCTGTACACATTGAATGGCCTTATTAACATTCCATTTGCATTCATTACCCTTCAACCGTGCATGCAATGCTTGCTGCAATATACTTAGAATTGTCTTATTTATTTATATATAATATTTGTCTTGAAGGAAAGCGAATTAGTTGACTGAGATTCGTTGGATTTGTACTTGAAATTAAAATATGATCAATTTGAGGAATTGTAAGTAAGATTTGTTAAATATTTTAACGAGTAAAATTAATATTTGAGACGAAAATAATTCAAATAAAACAAATGAAAAATTTTGAAGAAACTATAACTTCTATCACGTTAACTGTGGCATACGTATAAGTTCCGCATGCAAGAGGGTGATAAAAAATACAACTTACACGTTTTTTTTTCAACAAAGCCTATGGCAGCGACGGACGATCAAGGCTTAACGTCCACTTCGTTACCGCTTGACCGTCGAGATAGCCAAGCGCTTGACCGACGAGATGGTCACGGCACGGACAAGATGGCGTACTGGTCAGTAAAGGCCGCCAGTTAACGGCCGTAGTCTGAGCGTGGGCCGTAAACACGGCCGTTTGCAAGGAGTCGTCAAAAATATATTGACGTCATTTACGTTTGATTCTTTTTGAACGTAAGACTTACATTGTCACCTTCGAAAGAGTTGTCTATATGCTTCTAAAAAATTGTAAGCATTTTCCGCTGAAATAACGTGAAATTCTTCAATTTTGCTCAAAGTTTAGTTCACACAATCCATAGTATTAATATCATTAGTATGTTTAAATCGGAAGTTCATTAGGTATTTAAAAATAAAGAAAAAGCCAACATAATTCAATGTACCTTCGTTGAAAACGTTTCGGAAACACGCTCCGTCACCAATTAGAAAATATCTATGGATTAAAAGAGCAATAATCTATATAAATATAACTATACACAGAAGAAATATTAACGTATGTAACGAGAAAACGACAACAGAAAGAAAACTTTTCGAGTCTCAGTTTCAAGAGGAGAGGAACTGGACACGTTGTTAAGAAAGGTTTCCGTGTAAAAATATGCAGCGATTCCAAAATCCTTACATCCGAACCACCAATATTGGAACCGAGTATACTGAAATCGCTCTGACCTTACCTTATGATGAGTTCGGGACTTCATTGTCCCCAGTCACGCTGATGCGCCGCCTTCGTCGTCCTCCGTCTCCGAGTCGTCGCTACGCAAGGTTCCGGATGCAACGTTGGCCGTGTTCCGTCTATTTGCCCTCCTTTGAGCTAGCTGATGCAAGATGCTGTTGCTTGTCGCTTGCTGAGGGTAGTTTCCCATTACTGGACAATCCAGGATCTTTTTCAACCAATTGTCCAGTCGTCTCTTGAATGTTGCAATGGTGAACTCCACTCCTCTCAGGGCTTTTGGCAGGGCATTAAAGAGCCTCGGTCCTACCACGGACAGTGATTCCTCTCGGAGAGTCTGTACTTTGGCCGCGGCTCAGTTATTGAATGGGGGAACCTCGCACAGTCTCCCCTTCTTTCGTTATAACGTGTCACTGTTCTGGAGGTCTCACTCTCAAAGTTGGAAGCCAGTCCGGTTATCATCAAGTATCAAGTTATCATCCAAGTGTACAGTATGATATACCTTTCTCTTCTCTCCAGTGAGTACAGTCCCAGGTGTTTCAGCCTATCCCAGTAGTTCAGGTTCAGCTCCCTCATGCCGCTGATTCTGTACGTGAAGGTCCGCTGCACTGCCTCTAGTTTCCGCACCGCACCCGCCTTGAGTGGTGACTAAAGTTGGCAGCAATACTCAAGATTGGGGAGCACGAGGGCTCTGAACAGTGTAGTCATTGGTGCTGCTTCTCTCGTTCTATATGTCCGCCATATCTACCCCATCTGTTGCCGGCTGCGCGCGACTTATCCAAAATATGGGCATCGAACGTGGCTTCAGTACTCATCAAAACTTCGAGATCTCGAACTAGTTGCTTCTCCTCAATTTCTGTGCCATCTGATGCCAAGTAGCGATGTGGCTTCCCGATCTCTGTGCGGACTCTGTATCTCATTACATCGAACTTGGTGCCGGTAAACTGCATATTGTTCACTAGGGCCCAATCGTAGATTGAAGATAGATCATCCTTTAACCTCTCGCAGTCTAGGACATCTGTGATCTTCATCAGCACTCATGTATCGTCCACAAACGACGATGTAGATGCGTGGGTGAGTTCCGAGTCAATATCGGCAATGTGGATGAGGAAAAGGATCGGTCCAAGCACTGAGCCTTGCGGAACTCCGCTTTTCACCTTCGCTTCTCTCGATTTCGTGTTTCCAATTGCGACAGCTTGTACTCTATCTGTAAGGAAGCTGTGGATTCACCTCAACAGGCTTTCTCCTACCCCCAACAGCCTCAGCTGTCTAAAAAGTCTTTCTTCCTTCTTTCCGGTCCGCGCGGTAGCGTTGGAATCCTTCCATTATAATTTTTGCATCGAGGATATCTTTTCTTAGGTACGACTCCATTAGTGCAATCATAAAGTGATAAAGATCCCACCTTCGCCAGCCATCTCACGCAGCACGCCAATCTTGTGACGCGCTCTCAGTGGGAAGAGCCCCTCGATGTTGGCCAGCAGAATGCCAGACTCTTCCCTTATTGGTGCGCTTACCTGCGTCTCCACCACTCTGCCAGGCGCCCCTGGCCCAGCATCTCCTGCACCTGGTGTTGAATTATTTCCAGCTGCTACCTCATTTCAAAAAAAGCACCGTAGGTAAACTCTTCTCCCCCTCGTGCGTCCATGTCCCATACGCTTGGACGTATACGCACTCCTTGGAGTAGCTAGGTCATCTCTCCTTCTCCAAGAACTACCCTCCCCACCGCTACTTTTACCAGTGTTTCTCGCAACCCTATCACTGCCCTGTCTTCCCTGTGATGATGAGGGCTGTGAGTGTCAGGGAGTGGGCTGGCGTCCAGCAGGAACCTTTCGTTGTGGGGGTGAATCATTGATGCCTCCTCTTCTGTCGACTTCTTCTATTCGCTTCCGCGATTTTATGTGAAGAAACATGCAGTTTTCATTCGTGTAATCTTCTTTCTGCATAACACTCCAGTACAACTTAGGGTGATAGAACGCGCAGTCCCTTCCTTTTTTGCACCGTCTGGAAGGAAGGGCAAGGGAAGGAATGCATTAATGCAAATGTGGACGACGCAGAGACAAGCGAATCTCTGTGCTGAGACAGAGACTCATCTCTGGTAAACATCCGTGCGTGCAGCGTGCTGCATATTAGTGCAGCATGATTCTACAGTGTGCTGCAGTCGATCAGCACATGTGTGCAGCAGCGTGCAGCACGTGAGTGCAGCAGCATGCAGCACGTGAGTGCAGTAGCGTGCAGCACGTTAGTGAAGCAGTGTGCAGCACGTGAGTGCAGCAGCGTGCAACACATGAGTGCAGCAGCGTGCAGCACATGAGTGCAGCAGCGTGCATCAGCAGCGTGCAGTACATGAGTGCAGCAGAGTGCAGCACGTGAGTGCAGCAGAGTGCAGCACATGAGTGCAGCAGCGTGCAGCACTGTGGTATGCACAGATATCCGCAACTTGGATACCAAAAGAAACTTTGGCCACTGAAGTAATATTGCATTGACGATCCGCAATATCCGCGATGCTGTAGAAAATATTTTGCAAGACACACTACAAAAATATTGCATGTCACGGCTCGGAACGAGGCTTATTCAAACGATGTCGTGGCTTTGATGGATTGACAACAATACAACATCTGTGATAGATTCCTCATAATTTTCTTGTGTACTTACAAATCCTCATTTGTATATTGCAATTAGGTCCACATGTTCAGTATTTCAATTTTTATCAGCTGCAATCGGATTGCAGCTGATTAAATTGCTTAATCGTAACGATCAAATTCTAAGGAGTCAGGCGGGCGAAATATTGGAATTCTGTTTCAAAATATTGGAATTCAGCAGTGTGAGAAGGCTTAGAAGGTAGCATATTTGAACGAAAGCTTAAAAATCAATGTTCAGAAACTCACTGTTACTAATATTTTCATGTGCTTTCACGAGGTTCCTTGCTTGGTTGATTGCCCCTTTAAGCTGATTTTTACAAGAGATATATTGATGACAACTTTCTAATCTTCAAACTACCTTCTCATGTGGGTGTTTTATTTCATCATCTCAACCCGAAATATTGATCGATAAATTTACAATGGAGATGGGAATTCACAATAATTTGTCGTTTCCCGATTGTAATGTGACTAAATCTAATCTAGCGGTCGCTTTCAGACAGATTTCCGTTTATCGCAAATCGTCATTAACCGGCATAGAAATGAGCTATTCTAGCTTCTGTTCATTTCGTTTTAAATTGAATCATTTCAAACCTTGACACACTACGCCTACATAAAGAATTTGTTCCACTTCCCATGAAATCCACTCAGAATTCGAGTTCATTCATAAAAAATTTAAACTGAACTTGTTTCCATGTATTACCCTCGTGAAATAGAATTTTTCATATTAATAGATATAGTAAGAAAATATTTATTGTAATTTGCCGTACTTTAGTAGTTCGTGTGAAATAATGCAAAGAGAATTGAAAAACTTGTTTCTGAACTATTTTCCGAATGTTAACTCGCTATTTACTAGCATGTTTCGCTAGTGAATAATTTCTGAAGTGGTTCTCTCTTCTAATATAAGGATGCTTTTCTTGCCTAGATGCGTTATTAGCGAGTATATGAATATAGTTGTGTGCTTTGTGCAGCAGCAAACATTGGAATGACGTCATGCAACCTCTCTGGATGTAGAGTGCCGGTTTTTTTAACACCGCGGCAAGAGCTTTCGTTCGAACCTGCCACTTTCTAAGCTTTTTTTCTCTCGGCTATACGCCTTCATGCTGGACGATCATAGATACTGATAGATACTGAGAGCGATTTCAAGATGGTTCCACCTTGGGTTGTTCAGAGATAAAAATTCTTCAATAAAAGCATATTTTAAAATGGGAAATTTGTCTTAATAACGCGAACAGTCCTTTTCCTGTTGAAATAGTATATTAATAGATTTTTCTCCGTTTGCGTTTTCTCATTCTTTAGATATTAATCTCTTTCGTATATATTTTAATCCTACATAGTGAATTTATTTGGAGTTTCCTCTGCTTTTAAATTCGTGGTGAAATATTCAAGTTTTGACCAAGTTTTTAAACTATTCTATAAAATAGTTAATAGTTTCCCCGGAACACTACCGAATTGATATATTCTAATAAAAACGATTCGAAAGAATTTTTACTACCATGTTTAACATGAATTCAAATATTTCCACATGGAGTCCAGTGGCTTTTCTTTAATGCATATGAAACTTGCATAAATTTTTAAATGAAATGAATGAACTTCCCTGAATTCATTTTAAGTAAAGCGAAAACTATTTCATCTAAATTAAGATTTGTAACCGTAACGAAGTCATCAAGAATATTCAGTGAATGAGTAATAACTTTTGTGCTTCATGCTTCTTTCATTTGGCCTGGGTGAGATATCACTAAAAAGTCTCTAAAATTAAATATCAATCAAGTATTATACCTATACCGTAGATTGAGATAAAATTAAATCCTTTTCTAGCTCATAGCCATTAAAGTAAAGAATAATAAGGAAATTATTAATGCTTGAGCAAAAGCTTTTTTAATGACCCGGAACATTGTGTTCCCAACAGCAGAAGCCTCAGCATGACTAGAAAATCTGATTATTGTTCGCGTACGGTAGGGGCTCGGCAGAAAACATATCTTAACGACCACGCATCTCAAAAGGAAGCTAAGGAATAGTTCAAAAATTGGTGCAAATTGTGTAAAAGTTGATAAGTATTCGTGTTTTTTCAAGAGTACTACGAATACGTCTCTCGAAATATTACGAATACGTCTCCTTATGCGTTTTACATTTTCGTACAAGATGGCTACGCTCGCAGCCATGGCTGGAATGCATGGGTGTCTCTTCTACGCATTGCGTTCTTTGTTAGTGAAGGGATTTGCGTCGTAATTACACAGCCATTGTTGTCAATCCTTTACGAGATTGTAAATCCTGAGTACCAGCCTTTATCTTCCAAGAATAATTCCCTTCTTTTGTCAGATGACTTTTGTGTCGCCGGACGTGCATTGTGTTTCTTCAGGTCCAATTTTGCTATGTATTAGAAGGATGGCATTAAAATTAATTTTTCTAAATCAAACATGCCAAAGAGCTTTTAGTTCGCAGTCAGAATTTTAGAACAATAATAAGGTATTGAAAAAATTGGGTGCTGATAATATTTAACGTTATTACATTATTCTTCATTCTTCTTAATTAGAAGTGAAAAATTCATCATTCAAAACAATAAACCGATTTTACTTCCTGTTTTCCTAAATATTTACAAACTTAAATTTAAATATCAAAACTGTGAAAAATATTTAAATATTTAAATATTGCAAAATTTTTTCGAAATACAGTTAAAATTCTTGCGCAGAATTCCAATTTGTTGCCCGATTGTAACTCCATAGAATTTTACCCTCACGATTAAGCAATTTAATCAGCTGCAATCCGATTACAGCTGATTGTTGAAATTAAGCTACTGAACATGCGGACCTAATTACAATAAACAAATTAGGATTTGTAAGTACACAAGAAAATCATGAGGAATCTATCCCAGATATCTATTGTTGTCAATCCACTAGCGCCACGACATCGTTTGAATAAGGCTCGTTGCGAGCCGTGACCTGCAATATTTTTGTAGTGTGTCTTGCAAAATATTTTCTACAGCATCGCGGATATTGCGGATCGTGAATGTAATATTACTTCAGTGGCCAAAGTTTCTTTTAGTATCCAAGTTGCGGACTTCTGTGCATGCCACAGTACAGGGGCGAAAGTAGACTCAGTCGAACATTGCTGGAACTTACTACGCGATATAAATCTAGAATGTGAATGCTATTCAGCAGTGTTCATGAGTTTTTCAACTTATTATCAACTATGGTTTGAAGATTTTTATTGAAATAGTAGAAATTGAAATAATTATTTTTCACGTGGTCTCAGTATAACACTCACATAGTTTCTAGTCAGTTTGTTTCATTGAATTTTTGTTATGCATAATTACTGAAATATCTTCAAAAATGTATATCTTTCGAGTAAAGATTATTTTTTGAAACTTAAGAATCTAATTGACGACAATGTCGAAATCTTATTTTACTTTTATATCAAATTCATCAACAATCAACCAAAAAATTTACTGAATCTGGGAAAATTCAAGACCTTGAATTAATCAATTCGTAGACCGATCACGTAAAAAATTTTCTGGCGAAAAATTTGTCGTCTTATGATCATTCGGGCGCAAACATTTATCACTCGCATAAAATATTCCATAATTTTGGAGCTAAATATTCCATTTATCTTGTTCCGGAAGCAATGGAGTCGTTGCAATTATTAGAATTCGTTCACCGTGAAATTACATCAGTTCGTTACAAAAGACTTGTGTGCAAAAATCTAACTCTCGGATGGCGACTAAAATTGCGAAGTCTGATAGGCGTCGGTCCGGATGTGGCTTTCAGCCACACCTCATAATAAGGTTAACTATCATTTTTTAATTTAGAAGCTAAAAGCTTAGGGACGAATTCCATTCGGAAACATTTCAATTGAATACATGCGCGATGAATTTAATTATTAGATATATGTGTGAATAAAGAGGAAATGAGATTAGATTAAATGCAGACTGAGACTGAGCTCTGTGGAAATAAATGGAAGTCTTGATTGGGTTGAAGCTGCGAATGAGATTCCCAGTTTAGTTGTCGACTGCCTAGCGGGAAAAAGTTGCAAACTGTTCTGAAGGGAAATAATTAAATTTACTCAGTCGGAAAAGAGCTCCGGACAAATTCAGGTTTTAAGTTACAAATAAATTTAACTTGTTAAATGAGCATTCAGTGTTGAGGATACTGAAAAGATCGTAACCACATCAATTTAATCTATTTCATATGTATTTTCCAAAAATTTTTACAACATAGTTAGGTAATATGTATGAAAATATAAGCTCCTGAATATATTGATTCCTTAGTTTAGACCCAATTAGCAATATTTTTTAGGATCTGCTTTTTTGCATCCGATTGGTGTTGCTTCACATGAATCACAATGCGCGCTTTCCTATAGTCCATTGCCAATTCAAATTTTCAACAAAATTTCCATCATTGAAAGAGTTCGTTATACAAAAATGTAGGATGATGATTACCTAAACGTACAAAACGGATCGCTTTGGTAACACATTGACGTGACGACGTGTTTAGTTGAGTTCGTGAATCACGCTTGTCGCTCAGCATTGTCTGTGTGTCTGTATCTTAACACTTGGGCGTGTCAGGGTCTGAATTCTAATTCTAGAAGCAATACACATATAATTAAGGACTATTCTCTTCAATTTACTCTATTGTGCACGCTGTGCTAATATCCTCGTACTATTATTGCACGCTGTACTAATATCCTCGTACTATTATTGCACGCTGTACTAATGTGCTCGTACTATCGTACTATTATTGCACGCTGTACTAATATCCTCGTACTATTATTGCACGCTGTACTAAGATCCGCGTACTATTATTGCACGCTGTACTAACATGCTCATATTCTGCTATTGTACAACAAGGCACTTACACTATTGCCCACAATAATCGAGCATCTTAATTACTAAGAGGATTCTATTCCCGCGCCTCACATTCTTTCAAAATTAGAAATTAATATATCAAATTTATGTTTGTGTTTCGTATTAATCTCTCCAGTAATTCAAATTATTTCTTCATATCTGTATAGACTTCACATGGATTTTTCATTAAAAAATTCCTTTCCCAACATATAAAATGTCAAATTTATATTTCTTGAATAAATTATTCATGATTTTCATAATATCATTTTAATGAAAGCAACGCTATTTTAATGGTTCATTAAATGTAGATACCCGGAATGGTATTAGTTAGAGGGGCAATTCAAATTTAGTTGATTTCAAAAAATTATTTTTTTTATTATGCAGGCAGTCTGAATGCAAATACTTGAAATTTGAATTCTGAAATCCCATAATTAAAAAAATATAACTCAGTGCTCACTGCATTTTCTCATCGACGAAAACTTGAGGTCACGGACAGACGGACGGACAGACGGACGGACAGACGGACAGACGGACATGGCGAGCACAATAGTGCATTTTTTCCATAAATGAGAAAATGCGCTAAAAATTATTACTCAAATGAAATCACTCTTTCGGAATTGAGAATGTTCTTTCATGAAATTCCTTGAAAGAAAACTATAATTAAAAACTAAATCGGTTCAGCTTCGCTACCGTCGGGATTAGTTTCTAGATAATTCCGACGCTCTTGGTGAGATTAATTAAACTAATCCATTCCTCGGGTGGCGTCATAATCAGCTGCTCCACTGGCTGTCGGAAAGCCATTTAATCTTTAAGCTTAATAATAATAATAATAATAATAATAATAATAATAATAATAATAATAATATTAATAATAATAATAATAATAATAATTATAATAATTCGAATTTACACTTGATGCGACTCGATTGTGAGTAATACCTGAGTTGCATTCAAATTGAGGTAAATATTGTAATAGGAAAAATGTCTGTCCATTTGACGACAGACCAAACAGATTTTTCGTTAACCTCTTGTGAATCAAATATAGAGATATTTACATGATAAAATTTTCAAGGTATATAACTACATTTTCAGAAATGCTTTGTTTTAGCACTCTATTTACAAATAAACCCCGCCGATCAGTAGCCTATTAAACATTTACTTATATGTTAAATCGATCCAAATTTCATCACATCACTCAATGCGTTTTTTAACTTGATAATGAATGATTGAAACATTCTAAACGTCGTTAACGAACTAAAAATTTGCATAGGTACCCTGATTTTTGATTTACCTGTGCAAACTAAAAATACTGTTCGATAAATTGAAAAAAATAAGAAAAAATTATCAATAAAGCAAATTGTTTGGTCTTCGACGAAACCTGCTAAACATTTATACACGTGCGATGAATGATCAAAAAATTCCTTGATTTAAATTATCAAAGAGTCGGACAATTCTTCAAATGACGTTGGTAGATCAAAAGGCAAGTTTCAGGAAGTAGTTTTAGTTTATTAACGACGTTTCGAATGCAACATTCATTCATTTTCAAGTTACAAGAAACATTAAATATTGAATGTTTTTGTGGAAATTTCAAATATGTACATAATATACGTAAATAGGATTCTGGAGTAAAATTTTAAACCAGAAAAATCACTCTGAAAACGATCTCAAAGTTCAGTTAAATCCGGTAGTTGGGAGATAGATGCTGGAGTTCAATCCGTAGAGATAAGGGCTTCAGCTATCTTCGGTCGGATGATGTGGGGACCACTGCTTCACTGTTAGAAAAAAACGGTGAAAAAACGGTCCCACTGGCGTTCTAGTGGCCGGTCGCCCGTGAAAATAAACTGTTTCGCCGTTTTTATCAGATGTTTTACGGATTTCTATTGTTAAATTTGAATAAATACGGCTACACGGTGTTTTTCCCATGTGCCGACTGGCCACTGAAACGCCGGTAATACCGTTAACGGTAATTTTTCTAACAGTGTTGATGATGATGCTGGTGGGTTCCACGCACCAGCGCAATGCGAGTGATGGTCTGGTTGCGAGCTTGTCTCATTTGCTTCACTTGCCCTCCAGCTTAAAGGTAGCAAATTATAAAAATTCAATATTTAATGATTCATGTAACATGAAAGTGAATGTTTGTTGCATTTGAAACGTTGTTAATAAACTAAAACTATATATACTTCCTGAAATATTCCTTTCGATCTACCAACGTCATCTGATGAATTGTTCACTCACTGATAATTTAAATCAACTAATTCTCTGGTCATTAAACGCACGTGTATAAACAAGCAAATTCTGCCATCTAATACCAATTTTGCATTTATGCAGGTTTGATTGAAGATTAGAACATGCTTATAATTGACAAATTTCTTATTGTTTTTTTCAATAAGCCAAACAAAATTTCTTGCTAGAGCTGGGAGAACAAAAATCATGTTAACAAATGACATTTAACTGAAATACAATGTTTCGAAAATTCGATATTCATTCTCAAGTAGGTGAAGAGTTCCACAACACTTAAAGTTCGAAATTTGTAACTGACATAAGTACATACAAAAGGTATCGTAGATGGAGTTTAAAATCAGAACTTGACATTATTCCGAGACTATACATCGAGAAAAATCACTGCGATAAATAGGCTGATATACATACATGAATGCACCAAATCTACCAAAATAATTAGGGTTCCATGAATATCTTGTGAAACTCAACTTCCAATGTAAAAACTACAACTTTATCGGTGTACCGTATAAATTATTTAACTGCAGTATCTGTGGTACATTTTTTCCCAATCGCAACGCGCAATACGGCTGCGCAATTCGTTCCCCCCAAGGTCCATTCGCTGGATTTCCGTCCGCCTTCCAAATTAGAAGACCAGCCATACGGTGCAGTGCGTGATTGTTAATTGGTTTATGTTGCCACTGATTAATCGACCTAATTAGCCTGTCCATCGGACCTGTATTGCAAGTCAATTATTTCCTCATTGAAACGTCCAATTTGCACGTTCATGTCTGTTATTGTGTCCTGTACAGCAGACCGATTGGCTATAGAACAGATAATATTATTTGCTCTGTTCATTTCCCCTGTATTAAGGCGACAATTATTAAATAATATCCTTCAATTGAAAATATTATTATATATTACGGTACGATTAATTGTTTTACCGTATTTGCAGACAATATAACACGCTGTACTAATATCCCCGTATTGTGCAAGCAATATCGCATGCTTTACCATTATCCCCGTATTATGTAAGCAATATCGCACGCTGTACTAATATCCCCGTATTATTTGAGCAATATAGAACGCTGTACTAATATCCCCGTATTGTGCAAACAATATAACACGCTTTACCATTATCCCCGTATTATGTGAGCAATATAGAACGCTGTACTTATATCACCGTATTATTCAAACAATATTACACGCTTTACCATTATCCCCGTATTATGTATGCAATATAGCGCGCTGTACTAATGTTCCCGTGTTATGCAAACAATATAGCACGCTTTATCATTATCAGCGTATTATGTATGCAATATAGCACGCTGTACTAATGTTCCCGTATTATGCAAACAATATTGCACACTTTACCATTATCCCCGTATTGTGCAGACAATGAAGCTGGCACGTGCAGCTGTTTTCCTGGTATGAAGCACGCAATATTTAATACGTCATTTATTTATTCGTTTCAAGCAGATAATTTATCATGCGCCGCTATTCTTCTCATGTTATAATTATCATTTATTAATTACGCATACGTTAATTATTTCTTCGTATACCGGGAACCATGTTTCATTTAGCGTAGATTTCTTAAATTAAATTGACAGAATTTTACGCTCCGCTTGTTTTCTATTATAAAATAGGCATAGAAAA
Organism: Hyalella azteca; assembly: GCF_000764305.2. NCBI lineage: Eukaryota > Metazoa > Arthropoda > Malacostraca > Amphipoda > Hyalellidae > Hyalella > Hyalella azteca. Next base: position 289,040 of record NW_025936893.1, on the reverse strand, counting down.
AGCTACACGGATAAACTACCATATCATATCATTATTTAAAAAATATATCTCAGTACTCACTGCAGTGAGTGACAGAGAGCGCATTTTCTCAGAGAGCGCATGTCACGGACGGACGGACGGACGGACGGACATGACGAGCACAAAAGCGGCTTTTTTCTTAAATGAGAAAATGCGCTAAAAAGATTAATGCAAACTTTTCATTTAATTTACATCTCACCTCTTAAAACGAATAGTTCTCTTTCATTTCAAATTCTCCGTCAATTTTTGGTTTTACTCATGCCATGTCAAGTCACCAGGGTGGATTTTGTCCTCTAGATTCGTGATTTCATTTTAAAATTTGGGATATTTTTCCAACCCCCTGCCCGGAATTCGGCGTTCACATCCCCGTACCTGGGGATTTGTTCCTGAAAGATTTGCTGGAGATTTTCTTTCATTTTTTGGTAGAATAATTACTCGTGCGCCTGGGCTTTAACGGGATTCATTTTGGGTGCCTAAAAAGGGAGATCGCGGCAGCGACTTATTAGCGATAACAGACTTTCTAATAATGCTGTGAAGGAGCCCGGCGAACTGCAAACGCAAGCAAATTTTAAAAGTTGACTGCGAAATGATTGCTTCTGATATTTCTGAGTGCCTGTTATCTAAATTAAAAAGCAGCCTTGAATTAACCCTTCTGTATGAGTGCAAGCAGTGTGATCAATTATTATGTTTTTCTTACTGGTATTTAGGGAAGCATTCGAGTTAATTAAATTCCTAAATATTATGAATTAATTATGAATCGTAGTATTCAGCTTTCCTTCATATAAAACGACGTTATTTCCGATTTTGAAGTTGAGGGTTGAGTGACGCCAAAATCACTCTCCTGCGCATAATCTCTTTATTCTCGCATATATATTAATATTTTTTAATGCTTCAAACTTGCTCCTTATTTTCATGCCGATCGTAAAATGAGTACAGTTAATGTTGCTGGGGTCAGTGTGTCTGATATCGTAGTTGCCCATACCCGTCGTCTTAAAGTTATTATAAATTTAAACCATACATAGCTTCTATATTAATTTAAACCATATATAGCTTCTCAATTTAAACCATAGCTTCTAATGCACATCCTGCGATCATCGAAGTTTCAAAGATTTGAGGACTAAATTATCGACACGTAAATCCAACTATGCCAGACCAGCAATGGCTTGAAGAACGGTAAGAAATCTTTCAGATTAAATTGCAAGTGACAGGAAATCATTAAAAAGATTTTAATTCGGATTTTTGGACAGTGCTACGAAATTTAATGAGGACCGACAAACCTCAGGGGCGAATTTTTCAAGCTTCAGAATTTTCTCATACCCATTGAGAACTCTAATTCATTTCCTATTGAAACTTTTATGAAATTATATGATACTTCAGAGTTTATTCTTCGGTATACATGCGATGTGAGTCGTAATTTTTAAAATTAATTTCCTATGAATGACTAATGTTTTTATTAGGTTTATCAGCCAGGGAAAGGTATGCAGATTATTTAAACAACAAATCTCGTTAATTTAAATAACAAATCTCCTAATTCATATAAATGGAAAACAATGAAATTGTTCATAATTTAAATTCATCAAGGAATAACTTATAATAATTTCTGAATCATTATGTAAGAGAATCAAGCAAACGCGCCTTATTTGTATATTAATTGGTATTTGTCATACATTATAGCGCTAACTAATTACAAAAAGTAAGAACATAGGCGCACATTAACACGATTTTCGCATAAAATGTATCGATATTACTCACACTGATAAATATCAAAATTCGTCCCCTACATTTTGTTACTAGCGGTCAAACCTTCACTAAAATCCCGAGCTGTATTTATTTTAACTTCAATTAACAAATTTTCTGAATTGCAAGCCTATTGTATCTCCAGATAAATGAGCGCTATCGACGTTCACAGATGAGTTACTGGCAACGGCATGGGTGTGAAAAATAGGGCTAAGCTTTGCGACGCTGGCCGAGCGAGACGACAAAAATACCGGACGGTTAACTGTCGCCTTCCGGCTGACCATGACACTGCGGACTGACGCGCAGTCGCATGCCACCACATGTGGCCACAATTGATCACTAATCGTGACGGGTTGATCGACGATCGTGCATAAATCAAGGAAAACCGTTATTATTCAGATTCTATAATTACGAATTCTAGAATAGACCGCACTGTGTTTTTCTGAACTGAGTTCATTTAGCACGGTATGTTTAATCTCTCTGGGTAGAATTTATGCTATGTTGTAAAAAAAGGTTCTATTGTCTTATGATTGTTATACATTATAGTATATTTATGTTACTATTCTTATCTATTTGTGCAATTCTTGATAACTTAATTGCACTGAAATTAACTGTCCGAATACAATTAATTTAGGCCAGATTTTACGTGGCCAAGTTTAATAGCAAAATTGAAAATTCAGCTGATGTTCCAAGCAAAGAAAGTTTTCCTTGGCCAAACTACTTTTTTCCAGTCTAAAAACAACCCAACATATTCAAATGATTTCAATTATTTTCAGAATTTTCTTTTTCGCATTTCATAACTTGCATTTTCACTGAAATTATAATACAATCACTGGACGGTCAGTGAGTTTAAAATGAAAACAGGCAATCATTTTTTAGAATTTTAATTTATATAATGATTCAATTTCATATAAAGATAGAACTGGCACCAAAAAATTCCTACCATCCAATTTTCTTTCTTACGTTTAGCGTAACATTGTTGAGTCCAGGACGTCTCAAGGAAGTCCGTGGTTTGCGTGACAAGTTCTATCAAGACGAATGAACTTCAAGTAGAAAAGAACGTTGCTAAACTCTGAGCGAAACGATCCGGAAGAACGACCAGAAAAACGTTCCTACTCTTGAACCGTTGCTGCAAGATTGCATCTAAAGAAATACAAGATGAACGTGAAAAATATATGCGAGGTTTTACGCGGGCATAAAAACACTAGAACAGAAACACAGTAATATTATTGTAGAGGATGCGATCGACGTTTGAAAATTTTTTATTTGGTACAAATTTTTTAAGAAGTCCTATGATCCTCAATGCAGAAGTAGTCGTACAAAACGAGTAAACTCGCTATGAATTCTCTGATATGATAAGTTGTTGGAAATTCGAAATGAAAGCTCAAATTAAGGTTGTATCAAATACTTTAATATTCAAATATAAAGTTAAGATATTAAATGTTTTTCGTTTCTATAGATATTTGACTTTATTTTTCCTAATTTTTATTTTCAATAATATTGCAGATTAAATAAAATTTTCTTGCCGACGACAAAGCCTCACTTTAGTCAACTTCAAATCTCAGCTTTCAACACACATTCAACAGATTTGTGTGTATACAAATAGGTCATGTATTTTATACAACCAGAATCATTAACATATTAGCTCAAATATTATAATGTTCTCATGAGCGAATACGGACTTTTAAGGGATTATAAACTATTGAAAAATTAATAACTGCAAAGAGATGGAAACAATAAATCTATGCATGGCCATTGAAATTTGTGGTTGCAAAATTGAAATCTCAATTTTTCCAGAATGCGCGTTTTTACTCAATTAAATCATTCATGCATGGACGCATTATTATCATATTTAAATCACAAACTCGCTTTTTATACACGCTCACTGCACGAGAATCTAACCCAATCTCAGAATTGGTGCTCGTAGTCTCAAGCTGATCGTTGACGTCAATAGCGTTCAAGCTGGCATTCTTATTCAAGTAGCTTCTCAAATCCCGAACAACATAAGAATATAAACGTTGAATGTTGTTATTGAATAGCTCATTCCATGAAACACTGGATTAGCCTGATATTAAATTCGCCTTAAAGCTATTGAATTGTTGTGATGTTGTATGATGTGGGAGCTACTGAATAGTTGTGATGTAAAATAGCCGTGATGTTGCATAATATAAGAGCTACTGAATATAGTCGCGATGTTGCATATTGTAAGAGCTACTGAATAGTTGTGATGTTGTGCAATATAATAGCTACTGAATATATTCGCGATGTTGTAAAATGTAAGAGTTACTGAATAGTAGCGATGTTGTATGATGTCGGAGCCACTGAATAGCCGTGATGTTGAATAGATTTAACACTAATGAATAGTAGCGATTTTGGGTATAACGTGAAACCAACTGAATAGGCTTGATATTAGACAAATATGGAGCTCCCAGGTATATAAAGATGGTTTGTGGAATTTGTCATTTTGAATGTTCGTATTAAGTTCTTAGACGATCGACTTATTAATTAAATCGATTTAAAAATCCTGATAAATCCTAACGTTTAAAAATTGTAATCAGGAAGAAATTGTTAAGAATATATCAAACTGTGTCTTACTGAACCTATAGAAAACTGAATTAAAAAATATTTCTGTATTAATTCATGGTTGCTATTCGCTCTGACTGGAGTCGACGTGGTGACATCGTTTCATATTTAATCTACTGGCAGCAATTCAACCCTGCCCAGTCCCCTGCTTCTTTTTATTTGCACATTTTATTTACACATCAATGTTAGCGGGAAATTTCCAAGTCTAGTGGCCAGTTAACGGATTTTTTCAGACCGAGATGAGTGGCATTGTTGACATTGTTTTCAGTCGAGAGTGAAGTTAAATATTGAAATCATTATTCGAGTGCAGAAAAGTTTAATCAGGGGATTGACGTGTATTTGGGCATGTAAGTAGTGTGATATACTTGGGCATCGCATGTCGTGCAAAAGTTCTATTGTATTTTGCCTTGCTTTAAAGCTTTTTTGTCATTTTATTCATGAACAAACTAGCTTATAGCGAACTGAACTGTTGCCAGTTCAAGCATTATTTGATTTACATTCTGTTCAGAGGGATCTATGAAACATTGGAAGATGAAATAATTTTAATTTAGCTGAACATTTTTCACAGAGAAAATGCACAGGATAATGAAAGCACCACAGACTTTTACTTACACCTATACGAAAGAAATTAAGCTTTTCCCGGACACTACCAGAAAAGCAAAAAAGACTTTCACTTTAATCTATATCAAAGAAACTAAGACTTTTACCTTAACCTACTGGAAAGCAAGAAAGACTTTTACAAACACCTAAAATATTGCATGAAAGAAGCTATGACATAAACCAACATGAATGCAGCTAACTCTTTTACCTACACCTATATTACTAAGACTTTTACCAGTATCTGCATTGAAACATCAAAGATTTTCACACATCCCTATACATGCTAATAAAGTAGTTTTAGCGCATTTTCTCATTTATAGAAAAAAATGTAGTATTGTGCTCACCATGTCCGTCCGTCTATCCGTCTGTCTGTCCGTCCGTGACTTCACGTTTTCGTCGACGAGAAAATGCGTTCTCTGTCACTCACTGCAGTAAGTACTGAGTTATATTTTTAGCTCATTCTCTCATTTATGGAAAAAATGCACTATTGTGTTCGCCATATATGTCCGTCTGTCTGTCTGTCTGTCTGTCCGTCCGTCCGTGACCTCAAGTTTTCGTCGACGAGAAAAATCGCTCTGTCACTCACTGCAGTGAGTACTGGGTTATATATTTTTTTTACTTTACCTTTTATTTTTTTTACCTTTACCTACATGATGGTAAAGATTATTAGTTTTATATACAATTTTAGAAACTCTATTATTTTTTAAAACATATTTTTAAACTCGCCTACTCTGCTCAACATTTTAAAGCACATCTGCTTGCCGCTTAAAACCCGCAGCCTCGCGCACCGCTCGCACGAGCTCAGGCAGTCAGACAAGCATGCACGATAGATGGCTCCTAGCCGACGAGTAAATCATGTCACGCTCGTTAGAGAGCTAGCCATCCATTCTGTACCTGCATCACTGAACTACAACCAACAATGATTTAAGACATTCATAATGCATTAAAGTTCCTAAACTTTCTAGTCACTCCTATAGATGGATGGAGTAACTTTTGGTTCTGAAACTTCCTTCTGTGATGAACTTGCCGACATAAATCTGACATAGGCCTCACTTTAACGTCGGCACGAGGAAAAACTAAAATAATAATGAAAATAGATATTCGAGTATGTTTCAACAGTAATTTTAATTTTAATACAATCTCTAACATCATATCAGCTGTAGGAATGGAGAAACCTTTTCATAAATGGCATGGAATTAGAATGTTTCAAGAATTTCAATTCGGGATCAATTTGAAAGATTTCTTATCGAGAACTTTTCTTTCGGTTAGATCGAGATTATAGCCATTTAATTTTAGCTTGAATTCGTGTACCTAGTTTAAATGGAATAAACTGCAAACCACTGAGAATTGACGCACACTCATGATGAGGACTTTTATTGCATGGCCGACCATGCTGCTAGGTGTAAGTATTATTTAACTACGGACCCATTAAAATCATCAACCCATTAAAATCACTTCAATAGAATTCCAGTGTAATGAAAGAATTTGTTGTTAATAAATATTTAATTAATAATAGTTCATTATTTATAGATGATTTTAGTAACGCAATATTACAGGCCCGTTCCATAAGCTACACCTATTTTAGGTCTCACGAATAGTCATGTCATATTAATTCACTTCCAGCGGCTTGCCGCCGTTGACGTTCGGGTCTCTGCTACAGGTTTTCCCAGCCGCCTCCTCTGGAGACTCCTGGCACCGATTGGGCGCTCCTAGCCTGCCTCAAAATTATGGAAGTGTCAGAGAAAGTGTCATTGGATGTTAGAGAGTCTCGGGAATCCTCGATGGCAGGAAATTGCTAAAGCGAAGAGGGACATTTGAGGCGGGGAATTTAGCGGGCTTATTCATAGAAACGTTGCGTCCATAAAAAAATCTGTAGCATAATTTTCATTTCGAGATTTGAAAACCTTTTTATTACTTACGAATGAAGTTCATGAAATAAATCAATAAACAAATTTTTGTTTCTACAAAAAATGTTCGAAAAATTCACGGCATAGCAACAGTTTGATTTGCATTTCGTTGTTATGATTTGGTTATGATTTTATAAGCTGAACGATGTTCTTCAATCTTACCTTATGACCTAATTACGAGTTTAGAACTTCCTTGTTCACGGTCACGCTGATGCACCGCCTTTGTCGTCCTCCGTCTCTACGCATCCGATAGGCAGGTCGCCTCGCCCTCGGATCCCGGAGGTAACGTTGAATGTGTTTCGTGTATCTGCCCTCCTTTGGGCCAGCTGATGTAAAATGTAGTTGCCTGTCACTCGCTGAGAGTAGTTTCCAATAACCGGACGATCCGGGTTCTTGCTCAAAAACTCGCCCTGTCGTCTCTTGAATGGCGCATGGGTGAACTCCCCTCCTCTTAGCACCTTAGCATTAAACAGCCTCGGCCCAGCCACAGACAGTGATCCCTCATGACGAATCTGCACTCTGGCTGCAGCTAGGTTATTAAATGGAGAAATCCTGCACATTCCTTTAGTTGTAATATGTAACTATTTTTGAGGTCTCACTTTGGAAGTTGAGAGCAAGTCCTGTTATTATATTCCAAGTGTACAGCATGATATACCTCTCCTTTCTCCTCTCCAGTCAGTATAGTCCCAGGTGTTTCAACCTACCCCAGTAGTTCAACTCCAACTCCCTCATACCGCTGATTCTAGACGTGAAGGTCCGCTAGACTGACTCCAGTTTCCGCACCGTTCCCGTTTTGAGCGGCGCCCCAAGCTGGCCGCAATACTCAAGATTGGCGATCACGAGGGGTCTAGAGAGCGTAATCATTAGTGCTGCTACCCTCGTTCGGAATGTCCGCCAGATCCATCCCATCTCTTGTCTGCCTTGTGCAACTATTTCCACGATGTGGTCATCGAACGTGGCTTCGGTACACATCAACACTCGATCCGATATCTCGAACAAGTTGTTTCTCCTTAATTTTTTGTGCCGTCTGTTGCTAATTAGCGATGCAGCATCCCCACCTCGGTGCCAACTCTATATCTCAATACTTCGAACTTGGTGCTGTTGAATTGTATATTATTCACTAGGGCCCAAACATAAATTGTTGAAAATTCATCTTGCAGTCTAGGTCGTCTGTGATTCTCATCAGCACTTTTGTATCGTCTGCAAATGACGATGTAGGTGAGTGGGTAAGTTTAGAGTCGATGTCGCGGATGTGTTTGAGGAAGAGAATAGGTCCAAGTATCGAGCCTTGTGGCACTCCGATTTCGAGTTTCCAATTGCGACAGCTTGTAATCTATCTGTAAGGAAGTTGTGGATCCACCATAATAGGCTTCTTCCTACTTCCAACAGCCTCAGCTTTCTGAATAACACCTCATGCATCGTTAACTTATCAAAAGCTTTACTTCGAAATTATCATAGGAATAATGTAAAAGAAATTCTCTCTCCTGTACTTACACACAAAAAACTTCGAACAATTTACCCTTTATTATTAGACACTTTAACTATGTGATTATGCTTTAAGTTATTTATACCCAGGAAAGAGATGCAAAAAAATTTATATTAGAAACAAGTAAAATACAAAGAAATGTTCTACAACAGATCTTGCTAGGCCCTGTGTTCTGGCAGGAGATTATCGCTCTGAGAAGTTGCCTTGTTAGAGCTGCTGGAAAACTTGACCGGCTTAAAAAGTTCCTGGAATGGACAAAAATCTGCGCACGAAAAGCTCATCGGAAAGTAGTTGTCTAATGGAGCTGAGATCTCATCTCGTCAGGAAATATTTCTACTCAAATAAGTTTACTTGTTTGAGGTTACGTATAGTGGTGTTTAAATTAATTTTGATATCGATTGATTTTTGCAAAAATTCATCTGCTGCTTTTACGGAAATTCATATGAATCAATAGTTAGTTATCTCTGTCAATAATTTATAGTGGATACAACCCTTATATATAATTATTTTCGTTCTTTTTTATGCTTTACTTGTTGATTGATAATTGAGATGTACGCCAATGACAATGGATATCCACAGGTAGTCCTGAGCAATTTATACTATATTTATACTGTGCGTGATTTATCAACATAACCCTTACATATATAGTCTCATGGCAACGATTCGACCGTTGCTTTATATAGTTCATTTTTAATGGTGTTTATTTTGATATTGGGTCGGATCAAGAAACATTCATTAAGACTTGAGAGCAATTAAATAATATACGTTTTAATGAGAATGCAAATCTCGATCATAAAAGATGAAAGTTTAACGTGCAATTACGGCATAATATCTAAAAATTATGATAAGCTAAATCAACAATATACTCAAACTTCGAACTAAGTTATTACCTGACGTTTTGACTTCTTCTACAAGCACAAATAATAAAATTATGTTTCTCTAAACGTTTCTGGCATAGCCTTGCACCAATATTATTTAACTTGCAACGTGCGCCATACTAACTATTTAATCGCTTCATCTCCGAAATATTTCATTCCTCTGACCTCCTCTTCTCTCCGCTAGAAATTAAGTTTGCAAGGTTCTAAATACACGAATGTTAACACAGAAATTATTCTGCGCTTAAACTCATATTTAAGAACAAAATAACCCTGTACATAACCACTTCTTATTATCATACGCTACGAGATACACGACGATAGAATATTTTCAGGTTACTAGGCCAATATTTCAATGTTAGTAGTCAATTTTTTCGTATTATTGAGCAGTACATAAAATCACGTTCATAGCATTCTTTATTTCCTAACATTAACATCTTGCGTAACGTTTAATAAGCTATAATGACTTATGTAGTGAATACACAATATTTTTATGCAGGTAAAAAAACTCAAATAAAAATGATTTCTCTCTACGAATATTGCTACACAGAATAACAATTGTATTTAATAATAATAATAATTTCCCTAAATCGATTTTCCTTAAATGCCTTCAACTTATTTATAAGTGAATATTTCCTGCAGTTTTCTAACTTTGGATGACAATTCCCTGTCTCCAAGCCGCGTTAGGCCCGGTGGCGTTTTTCATTAAAGAATACATGTATATGGTCCGCGCAAGTTGTGACATCCGCAGGCTAAACTTCTGAATTCTTGGAAGGCAACCTTTCCGAGTAATTCGCGTTTTGATCTCTTTCGAAAGTTTCCGAATATTTTAGCTTCCAATTATTTTTAGGAGGGAACTTCTTTAATGATATGTTTTTAGCTCTGTTAGGAAGAAAAGTCCCTGGATGTTTACGGTTCAGGAAGGTCCAGGCCACCCACAAATCATCATTATCATGCTGATTTCAATGGTTAAGTTATGAAAAAAATCACGACCTTGTGACCTCATTTTTAGCAACTTTTCTCATTTATGGACAAAGGCGCTATTGTGCTCGCCATGTCCGTCCGTCTGTCTGTCCGTCCGTCCGTCGGTGACCACGTTTTCGTCGACGAGAAAATGCGCTCTCTGTCACTCACTTCAGTGAGTATTGAGGTATATTTTTACAAGATATACTTGTAGCTGGTCAAACCTTGAGTTAGAATGTATATCACGTGTTTGCTTAAATCGCAAATTAACTAAGAATTAAAAAGCAAAGAAAAGTCCACAAAAATTCATATCTTTATAGAAAACGTTTCGGAGACCAGCTCCATCGTCAGTTCGTAAAATCTAGAATCACAAATCAGACGTCACAAATTAATACATTGAAAGCACAGAACGAAATTAAAAACCTAAATTTACAAGTAATAGATGGAACAAAAAAAAAAAAGAACTATCTATTAACAATTTCAAACCTTGAGTTCTTTTAGCGTACATGACAGGCATGCAGATCTTGTTGGCTTCAATCAGGCGAGACATTTCTGAGCGAACTGTCAATAATTACAACAAACGATTTTCCTGTTTCTTCTTCTGATATTTTGCGTGGAGTTTGCCATCGATTCCTCCGAGAATCTTGTCCTGAGAAAGACTTACATGACCTCAGCAAGATCCCATCAGGAATCTAATGAAGATTCTCTGAAGAAAGCGCCCTCAGTTCGACATGTGCCAGCAGCCGAGATTGCTGCTCCATTTTAATGACGTTACTCAATCATAGGAGAGGAATTGGAAGAATAATCGCTATTTGCTAAGGATTTTATAAACATCGAGTAATAATTTAAATTGAAATGTGATCTATTGGTTATGGAAGTAATCATAATAAATTATTCTGATTTAATGCAGATGAATAATTTTGAAGCACGGACTTCAATATGTTTGACATCATTCCATGGTGATCTCACGAATATAATTAGCCAAATTTATAATGTCCAATCTATCAATGCTTTGGCTTATAATGGTATGATTCCTTAGCGAATTGTTTGACATTGAACTCTGCGGAATCTTTCGATGCTTTTCCACTCATTATCATCCATATCTGATAAATTTCTGCCTCTTATATGACATGGTTGTTAAAGAAAAGGTTTAAAAAAATATACTAACTTAAAATGTGAAGGACAGAAAACGCAAAGATCAGATATATTAGAATAATATTATGAATGAACTGTTAAACCCTGTTATTACATTTTATTATAGACTATGCAATTACACTGCAGTTCAGTTGTTTTCAACTCCTTTCTCCAATGGGATAATTATTCTGTAACTGTAATTGAAGACAAATTTTCAAGGATTTAAACATGTTTGAAAATTTTGCTACCATCCTCTCAGTACTTTGACGATCCAAGTGACATTTGCAGCAAGTATTTTGTTACAAAAAATATAGTAACTCTTAACTTTACGCATCATAAAAGTAAAGGCTTTCCCTGGACCGAGGAAACGTTATGAAAAAGGCTGGGCTCATTACCGTTGCTCGCTCCGTAGCTTCGTATCAGGGTCCTAATTTTTCCCCTACGATGTCGTTAATTCGTTCCATTTTTCTCAAGTCCGAGCCTTGCTATGGCAAAAATAAAGAGGCCTATCAACGCTGCGGTAAAAATCTCCCCTGGCGCGTGAAATTGTCTTCATGATGTTCTAAAAAAATCGTAAGCCGCCCCTGCATCCTGGTAAACTTGCCGAGTAGATGCTTGCCTAACTGTCTCACAAGACGCAAATTTTACCCTTGGGTTTTCTTAAGGCAAACGCAAGACTATAAACAACGGAAAAGCTTTGCTTTCGGCTGAGAAAGATGTCATGATGTAGCTCGTTAAGTTACACGCTGGTGAGGAGGTGGTCCAAATTGGGTTATTTTTTTGACACTCAGTCAATGTTCCTATTTCGTTCAATTTGAACTTGGCCGCCAGTCGAGAGAGGCTCGGTAGTTATGTAGCTTATTTCGGTGAAGCGGTGTTATATGAAAAGTGATGGTGGCAAAAATGAATTTTATTAAGTACAGATTCCTTATTGTGTATTTTCACTCATGAGAGGCATATTGATAATTGATGAGAAGACCCGATATATACATATTCCCTTGGCTTTTACGTTGCACTATATGAGCAGGGTTTCTAAGTGCGTGACTCTTATTTGCATTGAATTTTTATCATCTACTGTGATTCGTTGACTCGTTTCGACAAGAAGCTTCTTTAACAAGCGCGGGAATTATTTTTTTCGGTTTCGTTACTAAATTCAATAAGACTACGAGTACTTTTGATAAACAATGTCACATCAGTAGCCCTAGGAACCTTCACCATTAGATGACATATGTAGGCGATTACGCGGACCAAATTCAACGCTTTGAAGTAAACCACACAGAAAATATCCAGGAAATACACTGCGGTTCCCCAGTCAACGAAGGAGCCTGCAGCGCGTTGCTGGACGGAATTGCAGGCAGTTCGGGTAGAGAAGAAGTTTCCTGAACAAACGTCCGCTGCCAAAGATGCGCTGTTCCCTGTGAGGTGAAAAGTTAGCTTCCAGTCGTCCAAGTTCAGCTATAACAACTCCTACAGTAATTGACACCTTCACCGTGCGCCGCAGGATTCAGGAGAAAGCGCCCAAATAACCCCAGCTTTCTCTAGAATTTCCGAACTTTAAGATTATATCTTCTTGCAAGTACATGAGTTTCCGGCAGAATTTCAAAAAGTCAAAACTAATTTCTTTTTATTAATCCATGAGCTTTATCATGACTTTGCAATAATCAAGATCAGCTTGTTATATACGAATGTATGAGCTTTCTCTTAATTTTCAGATAATCGAGAATTAATATCTTTCATGAGCAATGCACTTGAATATCTTATATTCAACACTAATTTTGCGGTCAGTACATGAGCCTTTTTAAGAGCGCCGTAATTCAATTAATGGAAATAGGATATTGGCAGCGGTTTTTGAATCACACTCAACTGATTCCAAGCAGACACTTGCACATGCTCAGTGATTTTTAACCCAACAATTGCTTAACTATGCCAATAATTGAATTTCATTTGAACGCATTTTTTCGTGAATTTTAAACGCAGCGTTATATGAAAATAAATATGTTATATGGTACATTGTCGATTATTTTACATTTGATTTTTTTCAGCTTAGAAAGGCTCTGGTCGATTTTTTTACACTCATGTCACCCATTCCATTACGGTTTCCATATGTTAGCCCGATATATCCTGACAATCTCTTAGGATTATGTGTTAAAACAAATGCTTATTAAATTAAATTTCTCTTTTTACTTTTACCCCATCGAAATACGGCACAGCTGCACATTAGCTCACTCGCTTTGATATAAAACATAAAACATTATGATCGTGTGAGCGGAATTAAATAATAAGTCTGACATGATGAGCTTATAATTCTCAATAGGGATGATAGAAGCAGGTGTATGGTTGTCTGGTTTTTATTTGATAGCATTTCTGTATGACTTAGTTTTATTGTTGTACGCTGACTTGTATTTTTTCTTATTTCAACTGCATCTGCTTTACAGGTGTTCTTCATTAGCACTCCAGCTATTCTAAACTTTTATGCTATTTGCTTTAGTTATTAGATTTTATTATACTCGTATGTTTCAGTTTCCGAAACATTAGTATACTTTAACATTACTTTTTCGAAACTTATTTTCATTGAAATAAAACTGCTGACTTGTACTGCGGAGTACATTAGGAGTTTTTCACGCCGCAGGGCGCACTCTCAAAAATTAATTTATTATTCTTTCGTCCATAAACCTTATCCAGCCTTGATTGTAGTATAGTCTTAGCCATGCCACGTCTTCTGCATTGTTCTCATATTTACTTTTCTTTTGGTTGTTTTTTATTCAGTTTCTGTTTTCTGATCTCGGAAGCCTCTCACTCTTTCATCTCATTATGTTCTCGCAAGGGACCGTTCCAGACGCTAGCTTGTCTCGTGTCCTACGGTTAATTTCCCATTGGGCCTTGTGCCGTGCTCTCGTTATCTACCTACCATCTTACCCTCACCCTGCCTTGTGAAAGTACCCTCGCTTACTACCTACCATCTTACGCTCGCCTTCATGTGTTTCACATTCATTGTGAAAGTCCCCTCGCTTACCACCCATTTTACCCTCACCCTGCCTTGTGAAAGTCCCCTTGCTTACCACCTACCATCTTACGCTCGCCCTCATGTGTTTCACATTCCTTGTGAAAGTCCCCTAGCTTACCACCCATTTTACCCTCACCCTGCCTTGTAAAAGTACCCTCGTTTACCACCAATTTACCCTCAGCCCGCCTTGCGACTGCCCCTCGTTTACCACCTACCATATACCCTCACCCTGCCTTGTGAAAACCCCCTCGCTTACCACCCATTTTACCCGCACCATACCTCGCGAAAGTACCCTCGTTTACCAACCATCTTACCCTCACCCTGCCTTGTGACCGTACCCTTTTTTACCACCATTTTGCACTCACCCCGTCTTGCGACCGACCCTCGTTTACCACCTTACCCTCACCCTACACCCTGCCTTGTGAAAGTCCCCTCGCCTACCACTCATTTTACCCGCACCATACCTCGCGAAAGTCCCCTCGTTTACCACCTACCATATACCCTCACCCTACACCCTCTACTCGCTGCTCAGCAGCATTACCTTCATCAAGTCATATTGATCTCGAAGCCTCACTCCCTCTCGCCTTGCCTTCTGGTCTTCTCCGCTGCAGCTTCTTGCGCGGTGTGGCCGCAAGAAATGTTTTACTATCGCGATCATTATCTGCGGACGAATAGTGACTGGCAACCTTCATTTCCACAGCAAATATCTGAAGCACATCTGCTTTTGCTGTAAAAAATATTTCCAATCACAATGTTGCCAGTTTCATTGCAGAAAGAATATTTTGATAAAAGTATCATATCATCATATCCATAAAACCATTTTCAGATAACATTTGCATTTGTGCTGAGAATATTTATTGCATAAACCATAATTTTAGCAAAAAAACATCTCATGCCTAACTATCATCTCCATGAAAAAATATATTCAGCACAAGCATTATTTCAATAAAAATTTCTCCGGCATCACTATCATTTTTAAAAATTAATATTTCATGCTAGACTTGTAAATTTCGAAAAAGTTTTCGCAAAATAAAACGATCAATAAGATTGTCTTCGGTTATAGAGATCATTTTAAGAAGGCGATCATTCTAAGAATCTGCCCATTCTTGACACAAAACAAATAACTTACTACTGCAGAATGTTCAGCATGAAAGTAAACTAACGATTTAGTAGATGTTAATGATTCGAAATTTGCGATTAAATTTCCATCATTTTACCATTCACCTTCGCAGTTTTAGTTTGCGATAGCAAATTCATCGTTAAACGTGTCGTTTTTCCTACCGATTTTGCGAGCTGCAAATAAATTGAGACAACCAAAATTGGTCCCATGCACGACACAAAAATTTTCTTCACATCGTATATAGAATGAATTCAAGCGAGAAGAATGCAATTGGAACAACTCCGTCTGATGTAAGCGACTTGGAAAAAAATTAGTTAGAAACGGAGGTGAATACTTAAGAGTTGGATAGTGAGAAAAGAACAATACTAATTTAACTTGGAACATTCTTTTTTCTACTGCAGCAGGCTTCCTCTCTGCCTTTGAATGCTGTCGTTTTTAGGTGAAGTGTTTATGTTTCTGTCTCCATGCAAAGAACCAAGGAATCCGCAAGCTTCAAAATTTTTATTTGACAGCTTAAAATAAAACAAGATAAGACCCTGGTCGTTGACAAGGCTCAGGAGAATATTCAATAAAACCTTGATCTATCTTGCAGTCACTTTTATTTTTTTCCCAGTCGAGCATTTTCTCTGGCAGCATCTTTTGCCAAATCCCTCATCTCAATCTCACTTCGTACAGGCTTTAACGCAGCTTTTTCTAGAGGCTCCTAGTCCTCTCAAGAAGCTTGGATGTAACTGCAAGCGCAGAGCTTCATAACTTACAACGCTCCATCTTTTGCGATTGCTCTCGAGCCGAGGACGCACTGGCTCGAGAGGTAGCCTCTGTGAAGGATTTGTTTGGGAACTTTGGTTTGGAGATTTTGGCTGTCAGACCGGAAGTTTACGGGGATATTCGGACGCATTTCTTTCACTCTACAGCTAAAAATTCGAGTAGGTTTTTGTCATACCAAGCGTTAACCAAATGCTAGATTGTGATGGACTTGCCTAACTCATTGTTTTAAAGTAAAGTCTTTCTAAATTGCCAAGTGCTGCTGACAATATCCATCTTCATCCACAAACCTAACAAAAAACTTAACCCAACTCGAATCTTTTCCACAAAACATTAAAATATCGTAATACATTTGAGTTTTCCTTTGCCTAAACAACGCAAGAAGGCGTTACCAGACAAAAAATTACAATAAAAATCTCTGGTGGTAAGAATTTCCAAATGAAATAAAAAAATTTTCCAGTATTTATCATTTTATTTGTTGGCCAGATTACACCTCAGAGATTTGTTACATTCACATTCAAATAACGTATTTGCCTAAAAATTGGTAGCGATCTGCCGTCTAAAGCAACTGCGCCATCAATTGAATTTGCGTCACATTCACGCACGTAAAACTTATACCAGCATTGGATCTAGATGAAAAATTATAGATACCTGATATAAATTTCAGCTTCGACACAAACGGCCATCCCAAGAGTTCTGATAATTCACAGTAATTTTCAATGTGATAAGAGGATGCCCTCGCACTGACATATTTTTACTGCTTTAATCGAGCTTCCCAGACTTTTTCTTGGAAAAGTCCTCATTAATAATCTTTGCCCCAAGTCTACGTCGTACAGTTAATCTCAGAAAAATGCCGCACTTGTTCACATTGAAACTTTCTGTGATGGCCAGTTAGTGAGCTCTTTAGAAACTCTGAAGTTTACGGAATTTCTTTCCAACTTTGGCTCTTGATTCAAGCTTCATCGAGTTTTTAGGACCATTGGACCATTTTTATGTGGGCATGCAAAGACTCATTGGAATAATCAGGATAGAGGAGAGTTTCCGCGTAACGATGCAATGGTTTATGTAATCTCATTCTCAAGTATTTCACCAATTTTTAAAATCGGTCTGGGAAAATTTTGTTACAGTCTCAACTCTTCCATCCTCGTGCTAATATTTGTGAGCATTCGTGTTTCGGGCCTACGCAATATCGATGGATTTGGATCGGTCATAACGTTCGACTGAACCTCGGCATTCCAGTTCCAGTCATTTTGTGCTTCGATTTTAATTCCTGGAATATTGGAAACAGCATCGGCGTTTCTGACTTGAATCATTTGTTTTATTTGGCCAGCATTTGCATTATGTGGTTGCAAATGCTACCGAAATGCTGGCCCATGAGAATACCGTGAATATCATGGCTCTTTACCCGTTATTCATGGAGTTAATTGATGCATAACGGTCAATTTTTGTTTCTAATATGTGTAAAATTAATTTTAAATCTACCTTATAAGAGTTTGTATATATTAATACATTGGTTTGAAGGACTTAATGTGTAGTGTATATAATAAAAAAAATTTTATTTCATTAGCCTAAGTAAATGACAAGTTCATCAGGAATTTAAAGCAAAAAAAAAAGCCAAGTATGTACATTATGCCTTCATCAAAACATAAATTGTATTGAAATTTCTTTGCAGTGCAGGCATTTTAATTTAACCTATTCACAATTTCCATTTCCTATTCGGGAAAAACAAGTCTGTCGTCGAGTAAAGAACGTATTCAGATCGTTCAATAAGACTCAGTCTTCTGACCGAATTTGGGGATTCAAAGTTAAATATTGGGTTGATGCGAGGGAAAAATCGTCCAGCTCAAACTTTGGAAGAGTTGCCGACTTGAATTGTGATAGTTTTTTAAATCAAAGAATTTTTTTACTTGCTTAATTTAAGATGAAAAGGAGTTCGGCTTTTCGGAAAGTTTTCTCAATTGAACGAGTTTAATTGATTCTTCATCCTTTGGGATTTAGAGCAAATATGTACTATGCAATAGTTTTATTGATGCTGTAGGATCAATTTCCCTCTTTATAAATTTGTTCACACAGAGGATAATATTTTTATAGAAATCGGCATGGAGGCCCTTTTTCATTGGCGGAATTGTGATCTCACTGTTTCTGCGACACTTCTGTTCGTCGGATTCAAGTCATTATTTAAGAAGTTTTTCAAAATAATCGGAAATATAATTTTCTCAAATGAGGAAATTTAACTTAGATCGAGATTAGAAGTAAGAAGGGTAAACCTGAATAACATACAAATTAAATAATTATTCACAATGTATCTTTTATGAATCAATTTTTGTAAATGAATTAATGCACGATTCAATTGTCTTCATTATATTTCCAAGATTAACTCTTCTTGTGAAATATTTCTAAATTAAATTGTTTAATTATCATGAACCTTCAGTAATTTGCATATCCAAACATCACTATCATCACTATGATCATTATCATCATTCTCATCACTATCATCACTATGATCATTATCATCGCAATCATCATTACCATCACTATCATCATTTTCCACAATTATTCGTATTATTCATAGTTATCACTATCATTCAAAATTATTTATAGTAACACGCAGCCTATGACAGCCCAAGTATCGCGGTTAGCTTTTTTTCATCGTATTTGAAATTTCCTACATGGAGAATTCATTATCTTCTTGCAATAATTGCATAGTTTTCAAGCCCAAATGTTCATTTCCGAAATTTTTCATTTAGTGCGCACATATTTTGAGTAATTTGGCATCCCTCTATTAATGAATGGAAAAATTTTAAATTTACTTCTGCACCTCGTTAGAGTATTGGCCGAGTCTCAAATGAAATTGTTTTTAAATTTCAAATCCTACTGATTTTTCTGTATTCTCAATTCACGCCGGAAAATTTTCTAAGCTGTGTCAAGCAGCGGCCCAATTTACTATTGCAACGAATTCATTTCTTAAATTTGCTCAAGATTTACAGTGGACCCGCCGTCAGTTTTTACTAGGACAAAAGGATTCCTATTTTTCTCCACGTTTCCGAGACAATCAACTCCGATTTGATCTGCTGAATTCAGTGCAGTGGTTTAGCAGCGAATAAAATCAAGCCTTTTCTGAAGCTACAAAATTTTTTTAAAATCTTGCCGTCGGAGCAGAGCTTATAAAGATTTTCTTCTTTTTTTCTACGAAGCGCCGTGGCTGGAACTTGCTTGGACAACTTATTGGTTCAGTGCAAGTATTTTTATCTGTGCATGGCAACTGAGCATTGCGACATTCATGCGTACATAAAAATTTCCTCTTTGCTTTTATTTAGTTTCCCTCACATCAAAAAATACTACTGATACCTTAATGTACTGTAATATGCCAATGTATCCAATATTTTCTGAGGGCTCAGTAGTCATTCAATCTCCGTTTTCAACAGATACAATTTCATATTCATGGTCATTTTTTAGCTTGGTCACCTTTTCTGAACAACATTGAAATTTTCTGGTAAGAGATAATTTTTTATGTTGAGTTACAAAGCACTTTCACCCGATACAATATTGAAGAATTGTGTTTTTTTTTTTGCAGGTCACCACAAGCGGACTACACTTCAGCAATTCAATACTTCATCTTGCTTCCAGACATCGTCCATCAAAAAATATTTCAATCGTCCATTTTCCTTCTTTGAAAACCTGGAGAAACGCCATTAACTGAGCCAATTGAACAAATATTCTATTAACTGCCAATAATTATGGACTATTGTGATCTACAGAAGGTAACTTGAATAACCTTGCTGCTTTATTCGCTAACAGTTCTGAACCTGTGCTTGATTAATTCACCCACCCGAACATAAATTTTAAAATTTTAATAAAATTACCCAATTTAACAAGAATTCATTTTTGCGATAAAATTTTTTTTTGTACCCTATTTTGACATTTATGGAGCAGGCAGATTTGCATGACGTTTGCTCTCTTTTTTACATTGTACAGAAAATATTGAACACTGGGATTTTCAGTGAAATTCTATCATTTTAATCTTCTTCAATGAATTTCAAACCGAACAAAGACCGACGAGTTTCTTTGATGGGATGTGCTTGAATTAATCCAGACTCTGCCGGCAACTTGTTTTCGGAATGTTTTTCTGTGCCCTGAAAATTGGACGTCGAATTCGCGTTTAGAAAAAAACATATCGGGATGGATAAAATTTGGCTTTGCGCAGGTTGGTAAGACGCGGTTATTCGCCACTGAATTTAGTGCTGAATAGCAGGAACTATTTTGAAAAAGATGAAAAACTAATTGAAAAGCAGTTGAAAAAAATGCACACTCTATTTCCAAAATACGTTGACGAAATGACATTTGTTTGAATTCCCCAGGATCAGGTCGAAAAATTTATACGCTTAATTTGAAAAACTGTGAGACTCGAAACTGATTTGTAAATCCCTGGCAACAGACGTGAAATCAGAAATGGAAGATGTACGTTTCCACATTTCTTATATGGATCTACTCGCTTAAGTTTACAAGTAAATGGTTTTCCTATACTAACGCACCCATAACTTGAATATATTTCGTACAAAAAATAAACACGACACAGGAATACCTAACATATCCCAGCCATTCATATTCAATAAATCCATAAGAGAAGTGAAGAACAGTGAACATTTCGCGACCCCGAATGTTCAAAAAAGATGAAACCTCGTAACGACAGAGATGACCCCGCCATTGAAGTGCTCCGTAAAAGAGTGGATTACTTTGAGACTTTCCGGTCGTGCCAAAAGGAGCACCCGACCATTACCGGTGACGAGGCATTGACAGATCCTCGAGGTGATTGTGAAACTATTTCCGTGAAAAAAGATGAAAGCATTCAGTGCTATCCAAAGGATTTATTTCATAAGTCTAGGATACACAAGGAATGTCGAGTGGACGAGCTCAAACTCTTGGTATATCTGAAAGATCCATCTGAATATTTACTGACGAATTCAAGGCATTCAGTAATTATAAACATGAAGCGTACCCCGACAAACTCTTGTCTTCCATCAAAGCATTTGAATTATCGTAGTAAATATTCTAAACTAAGTATCAGCAACAACCTGATTGGACAACACAAATCAATACATCCGAAGAAACAAGTCCATCTGCGAAATTCATATAAGAATAGCCAAAGATTTTATCATTTGAGACCGTCAAAAGAGATGGAAAACTTTGTCTTTCAAAAGTTGTCAAGCTGCAAGCAAAACGAAAAATATCATCGGGGCACGAGTAAAACGTTGTCGTTTGCAGCGAGGACCAAGAGTTTCTTTTTTCTTCAGCTTACGATAAACAAGGAGAGAAGGGACGAGGGCACAGCGGTAAGGCCTCAAAATCGAGTCAGAAGATGGGAAAGTATGGAGCTTTCTATCATGAAAACTCATCGTTGTTCTTTTGTGAGGGAATTTCCGCCGATAAAAGAGGTATTGAAGATCTGCGTCGATTGCAGATTTTGTGCCAAAAACTCCGAGAGCTTAAAGGTCAGAGAGCATGGCATGAGCAGGATCCCATTGAGGGATGCCCATCAAAGATATTGCATTGTGAAGAAAAAGGACGTAAGTCTGAAAACCCTCAGCTACAAAACGCTGTCAACAAAGCCCACTCCCAAGTTTTATCAATACACTGCAGCAGACTTTGGATTAAACCGAAAACCAAACATGGCAACGATGTTGCCCAAGAAGTTGTGTTCATCGACAACAAAACCTAAACACGGGACTTTCAGAGCTTGGCTTCTGCTGCGCCACATTCAGACAATGCGCTCAACAAAAAGGAATATATTTTCCATGCCAACCTCATTGCGGCTGAGAAAGTCTATTAACTTTCCGAGTAAGCGCACGAAAAAAACATCGATGCTGAAGCGTTGCCCTAAGCTTTGTTCTAAAGATGATATTGCGCATCTTCTAGTGCAAGTACCGGGTCAAACGAAACGATCATTCGTCTCTGTCAGTGAAATCTCACTTTGTTTGAGATACAAATGTGAAAATGTAATTCGCACCGACGAGAAGTTCAAAGAAATTTCCTCACCATTTCCATTCCCATTGCACCGAAAAACGATCTGCGCAATTCATTCTTTGACACCCACTGATATTCCGTTCTTCTTGCCATCAGAACAACGAACTGCTTGCCATTCGGCAACGTCAGGCTGCTCCCATAGGACTCGAAGCTCTGGCCGTAGATCCTTCCGCTCGGTCTCGCATTCCCAATCTTTTCAGCAAGACGCAGCTCTGGCCTCAATCTGTCCTATCCTTGAGCATTCAGCAGCGCTGGCACTTAGTGGTAAAGAATCTTGTCCCCAAGGGCCTATGATAAGCACTCTGGTGATACGAGACAGCACGATACTGGCTTCTGCTGAAACACCAAGTGCGGTTTCCCGGAGATTTATGGGCAGGCAAATGCCTAATCCTCTTGGACTGGAAACAACTAAAAATACTTCAAGCGATAAGACAGACGTCCGTGGACAGAGAAGTAGAGAGGACAGGCGAATTTGTGCATCGCAAAAAATGAAATTCAGGACTAATATTTTCACAAATGTTTTATCTCTCAAATACCTTGAAGGAAAAAAGGCTCGTGAATGCCAAAACTCCGGATGTTCAAATATTTCCAGTAATGATTGCCAAGCACAAAAGGAACAATTTTCAGAATCAAAGTCGGATCTAATACAAACAAGTTTTAAACTTGTAAAAAAAACTATTAAATGCAATCAATCTACCCAATGTGAAGTTGGCGAGAAACTATTTTTCAATAATCATGAGTGCTCCACAGGTGGAAAACATGACTCTATGCACTGCATTAAAGAATTTTCTGCCTCGGGTTTCGTGAAAAGTGTTTACACAACGCGTCACGGAACAACTGAGACTCACTCGCATTTTGAATTCACAAGATACAGAATTTTTGGGAAAAAATGCGATGCAGGAAGAGCTTCTATGTCGTCGCGCACATCAACTTCTCCCGCTGCCATTTGGAAGTCGCTCAAAATTCCGCGGCCTCTTTGTTGTTGTTGGACAGAAGCCAGAGGTTCATTTGAGGACCTCGAGGCAGTGGACGGCACGCAGCCCAGTCAACGAAACGTAATTTCACGTCCATGCAGCATTTTCCACAAAGAACTTCAACAATTACCTGCTTCTGAATGTGGCGTTGATTATCCAAACTGTGGCTGTTTTTGTGGCAATGGGTCGTCATCACAACTTAAGTGGCATTGGGAAGCTCCTGTCCTCATCAAGGCCACACCTATCATCAATGCGACAAGTTTATGTCCTGACTGGCATTTTTCGTTGCGTTCTTTTTCTTTCTGCCGTGAAGAGAAGGAAGAGCAAAAGCTTGTCATAAGAGAAAAAGACAACAGGCCTGCATCCAGTCCTTCAAAGATCGTCTATTGTTATGATGTTTTATTTCCGTCTTCAAAAATTTCGTCTACAAAAAGAATTGAAGCCATTGAGAGATTAGACCATGAAAAAACTTTTCGGTGCAACTTTTCTTCAAATCTCATTGAAATGGAGAGTGTAGCACGGGAGTCAAGACCCTCAAATTCCAACACTCGTCATCAGTTGCAGTTACAATTCAGCCAGTCTTCGACAGTCGCGTCGTCAAACCAGGTGGAGTATACGAGCAACACCTGCATTGATGAACCTGCTACTCTTGATGAAAATCCTTTCCACAACAATTCCAAAAGACAAAATGGCTTTTTATCTTCAGCAATAATTACTTTCAAACTAATTTTTTGCGCACTTGTCCAATTTATTGCTGAAAAGACTGAAAATTTGTCTGACCACTTTCCTTCTATAGAAAGTTACAGCAAATTCAAACACTTTATCACTGTTAACATTTTCAGCAAATTTTTCTTTGCAAAAACTCAAGGAATAGACTTCTTTTATCACAATCCTGAAATTAAATCTAATTCAAAAGTTTCTTCAAAGATTCATAAAGATTCTGTGTCGAATTTCAAAGTTGTACCACGATGCCCGAATTTCAAAGTAGTACCAAGATACCAGGGCATGGTAGCTACCAACAAACGTATCACTCACGGGCCGAATCTCGGTCAAGATAGACTGCAATCCCGAGTGAGATCTTCAATTACGGAATCCTCGACAAATTTTCAACTTGAAGACCACTACCAAAAGACCGTGCAAAGCTTCAACGTGTTGTATAAGCAACGCGCGGAATCCCAGAAGCAGGAGATGCTTCTCAAAGGACATTTCTGGCGGATTTTGTTCTCTTTGATGGTCGTGTTGTCGCTGTCGACGTCAGTGCTCGCCTGTCCCTCTGCCTGCGTCTGCAAATGGAAGGTGAGACCAAAAAACTTTGCTCTTTTATTCATAAACACAAAACAACTCAAAAACTTTGGTTGTTCTTTCATTTTTTATTGAAAACGATTAAAAAAGTACAGTGCTTGCTGCGCTCATATTTTTTGACTAATGCAGCACCAACACTACCGTTTATTCGTATCACTATCCCAACATAATACACGTTGAACAGAAAGCAAAGTTCTATTATTTTTCGAAATCAACATTTTATACTACGAATATTCTAATCATAATTTTCCATACATTGCTATAAAAAATATACTACAACGTGGATATTTTAGTATCGAACTTGAAAAATTACAAAACATTTAAGCGTATTTTATATATTGCATCCTAAAAACGAGATCGGTAAATGGAGGAGCGCTGTTTATTATGTTTTCTGTCATAATTACAACACTTTTCTTTAACTTCACTTCTTGTTTGTCTGTTTGTCTGTCTGTCTGCTACAAATCTTGTAATCGAAATTTAACACACTTCTACTTACCTTATCGATCTGAAATTTTGCATACTTGTTTAAAGTTGGAGACAATGCATGAATCCAATGTCAAAGTAAATTATTTTAAAAAGTAAAAAAATTTTTTTCAATATTAAAAAAATTGAAAAAATAATTTTGTCATCTACAAATCTTAAACTGATAGGTATTTGACACACTTTTACCTGTCTAATTGATTTGAAATTTTGCACACTTGTGTGAAGTCAGAGGCAATGCATGAATCAATTAACAGAATAAATAATTTTGAAAAAAAAAATTATATATTAAAAAATTATATATATTAAAAAATTTGAAAAGGTAATTTTTATAATTTTCGATAATTAGATAAGAAATTCATTGTACATCTGTAAGATTGGAGATACTGGATTCTTTGGAAGTGTTGTCTTTAAAAAGTAATTTTTAAACGTATATTATTTACTGATAAGTTTAAATATTGTTGCTTAAATTGTCTGCCTGTGGATTGGATCTGTTAAGTTGAGTAGACTTATTTTCTAAATCTAATTGAGAACACAATGTCTACATGTTCTTCTTTTCTAAGAAGCCACAAAATCCGAGAATTCTCCTTTTTAACATTTGTTTGTGACGAGTCAATCTGAACATTATGCAATTATTCACTCAAATGAATATCTAGACTAGAAATATTCAAAGGGATGTAATACCATCCTGCTCGTGTGGTTGGAGTGCGAGTTTCTCAACAGTGATACAACTCCACTCCACTCCAAAAAACTCCATTTATAAAGCTCGGCCTGGAGCGGCGAAGCTCTACTGGTTCACCGGGAAGCCAAGAAAACGTTTCTCCAAATGGGGAGTGTCTGCGTGCAATAAAAAATGATGCTGTCCTTTCAGTTTTATTTATGTTCGGATGTCAGCTGCGTGACGGTATTTATTTGCCAAACTTATTTAGTGAAATAGATTTTAAAAAGTTAAATCTCAGTGAGCGTGATTTCGGCGGAATGGAGTGGCGTGTTGTGGTGCAATTTGTTGCCAGTCTGCGCTATTGAATTTTTGAGTCTTCAATTCAATTTGTTGCGAAATTTTCCTACGATAACTTCTGTGAATTTTTCATTTTTTTAAAGGCTTTTAAATATGATTGTAACAATTCAATTAAACCAAGAATTGAATCATCTCAATATGACGGTTTTGTTGGTTTTCTCAATTTATAAAGACATAGAAAATAAATATATAAACAGATAAATAAAGTCTGGCCATGTGCATAAATTTGCACTAATAAACCGTAATAAAATCAGTTCGTAATGCAAGTGTAAAGAAGTGTTTTTGTGCTACGTTAAAATCAAAGTAATTCAATCTAGTCGCGCAGCTGTTTACTATTAACATAGGCATGAGGCGCTACGCTGCCTCCTTTACATAGTGCCAATGTTGGAATGAACTAAAAGTTCATTTCGTTTCCGTTCAGAAGCTTTAGATAGAAAGTTTTGGCCCACACTTGGGGTGAATGGATCACAACATCGACTTCACTCAGTAGCGCCTATGAGACTTGAAGCGACAAGGCCATCTTTGCTCCTTCAAACATGCGTGATCCTCAGCGCAATTACATTATAATCAGAGCAACATCAATTTATAAAATTAAATGATGCCGCACAAATAATGAATATGCTGCAAAAATTATTTTAATCACCTCAAATGCTGTTTGCTGTTTTCAATCGCTTCAAAAATTAAAAATACATTCAATGTTGTTTTTAATAGTGACCATTAATATAGTCGATACCGATCATGATTTACTAATTTAATATATGGGTTATTAAATTTCACTATATATGCAGGGCGTAGTCTGCGAACATTAATATTTATTTCCCGCACTTGATAGATAATTCATGATATTAGCATGATTTTCTCTTATGCCCGAAATAATTTTCTTTTACCGACGAATTCACTAAAAATTAAGTGGTCTGTGAAATGATTTACATTCTTGACGAGCTAGCCAATCATTTGCCATTTCAAGGCTTCTGTACAGAAATCTGGAGGCCATAAACATGTTTCGTTGTAACCACATAATCGCTTCCGCGTCTTTTCCTCGAGCAAAAGTAGGTCAGCATCCAGAATTGCACTGACAATATTATTTTGAAACTCGGGGCACAAACTTATTTTCAAATATATTCTGTGAGTCAAACAGAAAAGATTCGAGGCTTGTTTATGGGAAGCCCTTGAAGACTACACGCCGTGGCCACATTCAGAGCTTGTGATGCTGCTTGCATTTTTATTAACATCGAAGAACTGCAAAGAAAGACTAGCTTCCAGCTCTAGAAAATTCGCTCTGCATATCTGGATTCGAATGCGTTTTGCTTCAATGCGGGGAACGTGAGAAGAAAGTTTACGTGATGAGATTTGTTTTCTGGAAATTAAATATTTCTGAAGCCTTATGTTATTCTTAGAATTCGGTGTTTCCTACACGCACCGCGTAGAACGTGAAAAGAAAGTCCTTTTAACAAGATTAGTTTCTTTTTAAATTTGAGAATTTAAAATGATTGCTGGAAATCTGGTTTCATAATAATTATTACAATTTCGTAAAACGTACGAAGAAATTATTCATCTTGAGATTTAATTGTAAGAGAAAACGTCCTCATAAATATTTATTCGAATAACATGAGTTCTGAGAACATTATTTCTTGGATAACAGAATTTCATGTTTTTATTATTAATTTCAATTTTATGCTATCAACAGATATTCAGACATCCTGAACCATCACAGTGGGTTAGTTTCAATTTTAAACTGTACTCTGCAAACATTTATTTTGTTTTTATTTGTTGACTAACTGAACGGTGTTTTTCATGACTCGCTAGATCACATTTACCATTTATTCAGTTGCAAAAATACCGAAAAATACCATAAGCAAAAATACCGGAAAGTAGGTAGGTAGGCTTCATCTAGGATCACGAGACAGACTATCAACTCATCATTGTACACTAATTCATTGAATAAAGAAACAGAGCAATTCTTTAATTGAAAGATAACCTTAAATGTGTTGCAACAGGGCGGCAAGGAGACGGTGGAGTGCGTAAACAAAGGCCTGGCCAGTCTACCCATCGGCTTGAATACCGAGACGCAGGTCCTGGACTTTACTGGCAACTCCCTGGGCATACTGTCGCGCGAGAAGTTTAAGGTGAGTTCTAAATTATTTAGACCTCAATTATTTAGACCTCAATTATTCAGACCTCAATTATTTAGACCTAATTAATTTAGACCTCAATTATTTAGACCTCATTTATTCAGACCTCAATTATTTAGACCTAATTAATTTAGACCTCAATTATTTAGACCTCATTTATTCAGACCTCAATTATTTATTTTCCTTATTTCCTCAATTTTTCCAATTATTTTCCAATTTTCCAATTATTTCCTCAATTATTAAGACCTCAATTATTTATTTTTCCTTATTTCCTCAATTTTTCCAATTATTTTTCAATTTTCCAATTATTTCCTCAATTATTTAGACCTCAATTATTTATTCTTCCTTCTTTCCTCAAATTTTCCAATTATTTTACAATTTTCCAATTATTTCATCAATTATTTAGACCTCAATTATTTATTTTTCCTTATTTCCTCAATTTTTCCAATTATTTTACAATTTTCCAATTATTTCCCCAATTACTTAGACCTCATTGAACGTGAACCCGACCTCATGTGCAGTGGAAAGTTAGTAAAAAAAGATGCTCGTCTATTCAATTTAAAGTAAACTGAAAATTAACAGGAGAAAATGTTCGGATATCTTCAGTTTAAACTAAGTTTATTCATTCATCTTCAAAGACAAGCAAGCTAAATTTAAAATAATTTGAAAGCATGCGATTGATCGATTTTATTTTGTCCGGTAAAGATTTTGAATCTGATATCGTGCACGTTTCCTAATTTCATCAACTTGATTTACTATTCTCCTTTCCATGCAGTCAATTTTAGAGACATTTAAAATCATCTTGATCTTTTTAGCGCATTTTCTCATTTATGAAAAAATGCACTATTGTGCTTGCCATGTCCGTCTGTCCGTCTGTATGTCCGTCCGTGACTTCATGTTTTCGTCGACTAGAAAATGCGCTCTCTGTCACTCACTGCAGTGAGTACTGAGTTATATTTTTTCTGTGCTATGTGTAAATTTTCATCTTTTCCTTTTTCAATACACCAAGGACAATTCTTCTGAGTTCTGATTATTGCCACAAACTTCAACGAAATAAATAAAATAAATAAGTGTACTTCCATCAGGAAGGAATCTTGAGCGCCTCTTTCGATTCGGCAGCGCTCGGCAATGAAGACACCAAACTCTCATAATTTTGATCATAAAGCCGGGCTCATGCGGTCTTGCAGGAAAGAAGTTTTTCAATAACGGCTTGACTATCACAAAAGCTTCGCTGCGCCTTCGTTAGAAACTGGCTTGTGCTTGGCACCAGGGTGGACATTTTTGATCAAAGTTGCTCGAAAGTTTCCGCTACCATTTGAGTTCACTTCGTTTGATTATTTGAGTCCTCCAGCAATTCTGAGATCTAGGGAAAGGCGTTGAAAATTGAATTTAAATGCTAATTTATGCCAATGGAGGCATTTTCTTATTTGAACGGAGATTTTCTTGGAGCTTTCTAATGGAAATGTTTAATAATTTCAAACACACCAAACTTTATCGGAAATATTTACCATTATTAAATGTCTGAGTAATTTTATGAATACTCCCATTCCTCCAGTCCTATACTCCGACTGCTCCAATTAGTTGTGAGTTTATTTACTATTTCTAAATCATCTTGAAAATTTCTGCTAGTTCAAATTTGTGATTTTAATTTAATTTTTTCCATTTGTTTGAATTTGAGACCTTTCTCTGCGAGCACGTACAGTATGCCAAACAAACTAAAACAAAAACCTTCTTCTCGATAAATGTTCTCCACCAAATTTTATACGGTGATGGTCAATAAGTATTAAAAAGCACAGTTTGTAAGTAGGTACTTTGGACTGTCCAATCTCAATTTACAATAAATTTTTGCGACCCATGTTTTTAATTTTTTTTTTCAGTAAAATTTTCTTGAGTGCTCTCCCGGAAATGAAGCCAAATAGCTATAACACTGAAATTCTAACACCATAGAATTATAAAACTTACTAATAAATGCATTGCAAAGTTGGCTACGCTGAGCAAGCGTTGGCGCAATCTTCGTGTGGGAAAAACGCCTAAAAGTTTAGTATCGTCAACCTCACGATTCAGCAGATCAAATCTCATTTTTGGTGTAAATTTTTTGGCATTTGCAACTTAAGGAAGGAATAAGATGTGTATTTTTGCTTTACTGTCCTCCACTTACGAAAATATCAACATTTTGTTAGGTTCGATGATACCATAATTTTTCTTATGGATGTATAAGGAAGCAAATTGCGTTCCAGCTTTTTCTTGTTATTGCCTAAATTCAAAAAATAATTGAGGTTGCATCGCTACGACATTTTAGCGCCATTCAATGTCACAAAATCATTTAAGACAGAACTTTGCTGTTTAACACTTATTTTTAATCGATGTCCCAAAACTTGTAATTTTCAAACAGAACTTCCTTGGCTGCATACGTAACCATAAAGAATTCTACATATATAAATTGTTGATCATGCATTTACTTAAATCGATAAATTCATTAATTTCAGTGAATTTTATTTCATCTTTTCAGATCATGGGCCTTATTAATCTGCAACGTATCTACGTGTCCCGCTGCAAACTCGTGCAGTTGGACGACGCGGCATTCCGAGGGCTGAGCAATCTGGTTGAGTTGGATCTTAGCCATAACGAACTTAACATGGTTCCCGCGGCCGCTTTGGAACACACTGCAGCGCTCATGAGGCTTCTTTTGTCCCACAACCCAATAACCCAAATCAGAGACGGAGCCTTCAGCAAACTTCAGTCCCTAATGTCCTTAGAAATGACTGGCTGTGCTCTGCAGGTGCTTGAATCGAGAGCTTTTCAGGGTTTGGATAAGCTTGAATGGTTGAAGTTAGATGATAACCTGCTAACTTCTGTGCCCGAAACAATGCTCCTACCTAAGATGCTACACGGGGTTGATCTCCACAACAATCCATGGAACTGCGACTGCAAGCTCCAACATTTAAGGTCCTGGTTAGTCAAGTACAATGTACCCTCCTCCATTGAGCCTAAATGCTCCACACCTCCGAGACTGGAAAGTCAAATTATCAAGCATGTCTTCCCAGAGGACTTCGCTTGTCCTCCTGAAATTCGCCCCACTTCTTTATTTCTCGACGTGCAGGAAGGAAAGAACGTTTCTTTTGCATGTCACGTCGTTGCCGAACCATCAGCCGATATCGACTGGAGGTTCAATGGGTATCCATTACAGAACAGTTCATTCATTTACGATGATACGACTTCATTCTACATATACGAGGACCGAGAAATCAAAGAAGAAACTGTCAGTTACCTAAGAATTGAAATGGTTACTGTTGCTCATAGTGGCATATTTCAATGCGCCGCTGAAAATCTAGCAGGCAAAATGATTTCAAACTTCACATTGCGTGTTAGCGTTCCTCCAACATTGCTGGTACCTAAAGACTTCATCGAAGACAATTTCAAGTACATTGGGTTTGCATTGGTCGGGTTAGTAGTGTTAGTTTTTGTACTTTGCTGCATTTTGCTGTGTAAATGTTGTCGCAGAAAGTCCCGTAATCACTTGCACAATAACCTCGATGCTTCTACTTCCACAAAGACTGAGAAGGTAAAAGTGCAAACGGGTGCGGCAATCAGCGCAATGCCGAAGTATATCCAAATGGGAACACCGACTCCCAAAAGCAATGGCATTGCAAACATCGGAGCCCCAATATCCGTCATTGGGGCATCTCCCTATCGAAGCACTCCACCCGGGGCTCCGCACCCCAATCCTGACATCATCTCTGACAGCTCAGTCGAGGAAAGAACAAAACCCAAGAAGAAAGTCAGCATCATGGGCGTCGAAGAGGTGGATCCGAATGGCGTCATCACGACTCGGAGGCTAAATGATATAGTCGAAGAATACGAAGAAAACTTCAGTGCCTCTTACGACCAAAACATTCCAAATCTAAATGAATATGATCCATCGCAGGAAGGCATGAACCCATACTCGAACATATCAAGTTGTAGAATAATTTCGAACACAAACCCATACCCACTAATTGATTTACCGTCCAACGATATGCGGTGTTCTAACATGCCGATGCAAAGTCGTTGCTACGAGGTCGAAACTTGTCCGTCTGCAAGTTATCCCTTACCTAAAGATGATGCATGGCTTGAAATCAACGGCAATCGCTCCATGGACGCTAACAATTTGAAAGGCAATCATTGTGCTCCAGCTTATGCCACTTTACGCAGAAGTGCCAAAGCCTCTGCAATACCTCGCAGTCACTTACTCCACGACTCCAAGTGTAGCTCTGAAGAATACCCCATGCACGTAAGTCAATCTCCGTACCAGAGTGCAGGTGGAAGATTCACTCCTGGCTATGGAGTTATAGTAGAAAAATATCAAAGCAACGGAACCACACCTACTACTGCCTCTACGTCTTTGACTGATTGCGATTGTTGCTCGGGACAAAAGATGTGTGATGCCTCTGATACGTCAGGACGGATAAGTGGTGATGGGTGCAGCTTTGACAATCTTTTAGGCCCATGCGCCAGAGTTGGAAGTTCTTCGAATTGTTGCTTCGTCGAAACTAACGGCCAAGTTTTCGATAACAGTTTACCAGAGAATTATACGGCTCTCAGCAGCAATCCCGTCGTTGGAGATCCCGTATTCTTTGGGTCTCCTGGGCCATTGCCTCCTGAAGGGTATAGAGACAGCGATTGTTCGAATAATGAATTCGTGAAAGACAACAATTCTACTCCCTGGGATAACATGCCCCTTTCCCCTAGTACACGAATACTTTATTCTCCTGAAGAAGGCTTCAGTAATGTCTTAAGTAACTCATCAAGTAGCGAAAACAAAGCATGCATTAAACAGAAAACTGGTATGAGCAATCATGAGGTTTTGCCTCCTGCAACTCAGGTGTGAGTTATAGTGTAACTGCACTTTAAACTAATACACAACTCTTAGATAAACGTTATTGTTACACTAGTTGTTTGGTGTTGATTATAGATTTCCTGTCTGCATCTGAAAACTATATTTCTATGATAACCTTTCATTCCTGTTTTTATTCGCCCCGTTGTAAAAATTCAATACAAATCTTAGGAGTAAAGGATAACTATTAACTCATATTCTAAAACCATTTGTTCTCTATGGAAAAAATTTTTACAAAAAATTCTACGTAGGGACAAATTTTCTACAAAACAAGGCTGAACTTTGTTCGTTATATGAAATTAGTTTATGAATCTTAATAATATCTCTGAAAAGTATGTTATTCGAGGAAAGTCCTAGGGAATATTCTATCCATCTGTGATTTAATAATATATTTTACGCTATCGAATGCTTATCTGTAAATAATGCTTGTAGGCATTTGGAAGTATATGAAATATTATATGCCTGAACCATTGGTATGGTTATGAAAAAACTTCTTCACAATATTCATTTCGCGTGAGTATTTTCTATTTGTACATAACTTATTCATGAAACATGTGACATACTTTTGTAAATATAAGTAAAACCACCAGTAGGACAATCTTATATTTATCTTAGGAGGTTATATGTATAAGGGAAGAATTTTTTCAGTCCCGTTAATAACTCATGGTTTTTAATTAATAATTGTATAGTGCCTAAATTGATCACGATTGGTGACGAATGTTCCCAACCACTCGATTCGCTGAATATTTATAGGTATCTTTCCTAATTACTTGAATTAACATACAATGCAATTATCGTAAATTCTATTGAAATTCTCGTTGCCTCATGCGATATAGGGGATAGGGTAACAACATGCAAAACTAATCGCACCGCAAAATGAGAAAATGATGGGCACTGAAACGAGTAAAAATATTGGACACCTCAACAAACGAAAATAATGTATCCTGCAAAATGCGGAAATAAAGGGCATTGCAATATGATAAAATGATAGGCCGTGCAGCATGTGAAAATAATGGGCCCTGCAACATGTGAAAATTATTTTCATTTAAATGAATAATGGCCATTGAAAATAATATGGGGCAATAATGAGTATGACAAAACACGATACCAGTGAAAATTGTCACCACTAATGTGTAGAATAAAATTATGTTTGATTGGTGCTCGAGTGCAGTAATTACAGGAAATAATTCATTTCGCTATAGCATATTTTTATAATTCGTACAATTCATCCCTAGTATATTTATTTGTTCTCGTTGCACACTTTCTTTGGATTGTAAGCTGTTTATATTTTTTCCCTCTATTACTCATTGTCAAGCGGCGCCAGGGTCGTGTTCGGTATTATGATTCGATATCAGTTAAAGTTGTGAAAAATCCAAACCAGTTATTGTTTAAAATTGTTTATTTCATTCTTCTTTGATAGTATAAACGCATCAATTAGTAATCGCTCTCCCGGTAAATGATATAATTTCGTTTTTATTTATACTGTTCCCTAGATTACCGTGACATTATTATTTTTCTGATGACAGTAATAGTTCCATTTAAATAGCGCCGTTGTGCCGTGAAACTTAAAGCAAAGCTAATAGACTAATTAACTTACCATTAATTGGATTAAATGCAATTCACTTATTAGGTGCGAATCCTAATAGGCACTTATCAAATTTCTGAATGTCATATCATGACATTTGTTCTCGCCTGTAAAACTAAATCAGTTATTTTCAAATAAAATTTTTAATATTTCAATTTTCATAGCACGTAGGTAGAAAGCAGAGCTTGTTTCCTCGGTAATATCATTAATAAAAAGTTCACTGCTACCTGCATTATTTATCGGATGTGGCGTTTTAAATTTGTATACTACGTACATCCTGCTAGTTAGGATACCACTTCACCCCAGTGAGTAGAGTTCAGAAATTATCTCAACTACGAATACATTTGTTACGAGTTCATTCTCTCTGGGGAAAATAGATGCAAAGTTTGCTGAGTCCCAATTGTGAGACAAGAAACTTATGTAATGGCTGTATCTCATTATTCAACTTGAGTTCGAACCACGTTTTCTAACAAACTTTAATGTATTAACAAAGAGATGGTTATGTAATTCACGAGTTTATTCCCCCGATATTGTAATTTTAGCTTTTGAATTCATTCACAACAGCGGCTTCACATTTATAAATGTATTAAATTTCATAAACAACGCCAATTTTATATCAGTACAGTGTTAAATATTCATTATATTTATCTATTTATTCAGTCATTTATTAGTTAGTTTTAGCAATATATTCAAATCAACCATGCGTAAATGATTCGATCTAATTATTCAAACGAGGATTTTTACCTTAAGAAAGATTGATGGTTTGGAGTCACGATTGTGATTGCAATATTGAAAGGCCTTTGGAGACGTACGGAGACCTTTGAGCAATGAGCATGTAACCTTTGACCTAGTCAAAATAAAACTGATGTAAAGATCGTCACAGCCGTTGTTAGAAATCAATAAAATAACAATTAAAATCATAATGAAGATAGATTTTTTAAGTTAAATACGGCACTTAAGGAATAAAATCTTGAATTAACCCCATTTATCTTCCCGAATTTTTAAATGACTTTTTCAAACTTTGAAAATGCAACTAAATTTAAAAATGTTTTAGGGAATCGTTGATATAAAGAACAAGGCCCCAAATTTGAATTGAGGGCTTGAGGTCATGACTTCATGACTGTGACATGGTCATTTGCACTCTGGTGCTCATATGTTTAATGTGTACTCGGGACGCAGGAAAAGATAATCTCATTATTTGTTGCCCCATAAAATATAAATACTGAATTAAAAAGGGAATTAACTAACCACTTTCCAAAAATTTATTTCCAAAAATTGTAAAACAGTTCAATCACTGCAAAATAGAATGAAATATTTAATTTTGTCGTGACATGTTTCTTTACTATTTACTTGAGCGTATGTTATTGATTCATTAGGACCTATGATAGTATTTATGCCCGCAGTTCAACGGTACGGTACCGTTGCTTGCATATTCAGCAAGCCATGCCAGGATGAAATTGAAAATTTTAATAAAATGAATACATAATAAAGGAGGCTAAAATATTTTCAGTGGATTTTTTGACTTCATATTATCATAAAAAAGGCAGATATGGAATACATTAGCGAAATTGTACATTGATAAATTCTGTTGCTGTTGACCAGCATTTTGTAACAAACCTTTGTAGTACAGCTGTAATATAGGAGATTGAATCAAATCTCTTAAACTGGAAATCGTGTTTCATTTCAACCACTTTTTGGGCTCCATGCTGAAGGAACATGAGCAAAATACCTAATTTCATGGTAAACTCTGATCAACCTGAGCTCTTGCGTCACAAAAATCGTAATGTGCATCGATATTTTAATAAAATTTTTATCGACAGAAATTAATCTAATATCACCTTATATATATAACTTTCCATTCAAACTCCGCTCAGGGTACAAATAAGAAAATACGTAATTTCTTGTTCGAGTCATAGGATAGAAAAAAATGACTGAAGTTTCGTGCGTTAATTTCGAATCTTCCAACAAAGAATTTCGTGTAACGTACGTTAAATATTTTCAACATCTTCAATTAATCACCCTCCGGTCCAGAGCACGACTTCAGCCGCGGCTTTCATGTCGCTGGCCCGGCCCCAATAAGCGATATGAAGGAGTCTGGCACAAAACATATCCGATAAACTCCCTGGACTCCAGGTTCAATTAAAGACTACCGGATCGCCTCTATTAATTGTTTTGGCTCGACCAAGCGCCAGTTAAGGCCAGCTACAAAACTCTTATTGAAGTAAGGGTGGCGTCGCTTTCTCTATACGCACGGATGAATTCAGAATGCTTAGTAAATAACATGGAGCTTTGGATTTCAAAACGTTCTTTGATAAATCTTTTCTGAGGACTTTCAATGGATGTTTTACATCGTTCTAAATAATGATCCAAAGAATCATGACTTCCAATATTCAATTTCCGTTGATGATATTTCACATGTTGGCATAAACAATTCCTCTTCGGATCTTTATGTGTTTGATTCGACTGCAATATACGTGGCCCTTGTACCGTAATTGATGCTATTTTTCTCTATTGTTTTCCGGAATTTAAATGTAAACTTGCGAGTAACAATGAAATCGCTATTTTTATTGATAATCCTAGTTCCTCAATCACTGAATGAAATTGCGTAAGGACGCTCGAATCGATTAAGAAATTCACAATAACGAGGCAATGACTGTGTCGTAAATTAGGATTTATGAACAGTTTAGGAGGCCAATAATTGTCCAAATTATCTTTACCTAGAATCCTCAAAAAAGCAAGAAATTTGCCGAGATGTATTTGGTATATCATATAAAAAATTATTTGACGTTTTTTGAGGTAAACTAGTTTGTTGAAGAATCCTAATCGCAAAGTAAGTGTTACAAAGGAAAAATAACCATGACAAAAATTTAGCCATGACAAAATTCAACAATGCCAAAATACTTTCTGTATGAAGCTAACTATATCAGAAGGACGCTGATTATCTTTCTAAAAATTAACATGGCTAAATTAATTTAAATAAAAGGTTAGATGTCATGTTGCATAAGGGGCCAAACTTCAAGCGAATAAATAAACCAAATTATCTTAAATCAATACACTCACGAAGCAAGAACGCAAAACTCAAAAATACCAACGCAAAACTCAAAACTCAAAAAAATTGTAACTAAAAAAATTGATTAGCACTGAAATTTTTAAAATTAAACTAGCCTTTACGCTATACACATTTTCATTCACAGCTATCAAAATTTTACTATTTCCATCTAAAATTAGGATATATCAATAACTGAATGAAAATACGGTTTATTAACATGAACAAATCAAAGATTTATTAACATGAACCTTATCTTATCTGCCATCACTCAGGTGCATTGTCAATTGGCACAATTGAAAGCCATCCATCATTGCTATTACGATATGCATGTATTCCCAGAACATAACTCCTTGAAAAACTCAAACAAATATTTCAGAAAAAATCCAGCAATACATATGGATCATATGGAATTCTTATTAAAGAAGAACATACACAGATAAACACGAATAATGGTTCATACTGGACACGTAACTCCTTCTCACTTTTGTCGGACTTGGGATCAGGAAGCCGCCCGCTCCACCGCATTACTCGTCTATAAGGCGCCAAGAGGCGACCTTCGATTGAGATTAGGGAAGACAATTTGTCCTCTTACAGGACGGGAGGATTGTTCTCTTACAGGACGGAAGGATTGTCCTCTTACAGGACGGAAGGATTGTCCTCTTACAGGACGGAAGGATTGTCTTGGATTGCGATAAAGTTGGTTGCCTTGGCTGGACGTCGCTCCTGCAAACAGACCCTAGCAACCATACCGGGAATGTCGGAAATGAACGCGGGGGGACTTTGAGGAATGAGCTTGACTGGAAAGTGAAAAACACAATTTTCTGAGATTAACATGTGAATTTCCTCATAGGTTATTCAATTATACATGTATGATGATGGATGAGAATAAGTGAGTAATTTAGAAAAAAAAATTCAGAAACGATTTGCTTGTAATTTTATTTGTAATAGTCAACTAACTTGAATGATGGATTATTCATGTTAGTTGACTATTCGGTTATTGAATAACCACCATTACAACACAAATATTGCCCCTGGAAACCATCTCCAATTTTCAGGGCCCAATGATAAATTCTCTGATGGAAAGCTTTTTCCCTTAAATTTGTAAATTGTTTATCATGTAAAACCAGGAAAAACCTTTTTGGCAGTTGTTGAGAGTCGCCACACGGCAGTTTCCTGAACGAAGTCGCACAGTTTGTCACCGCGCTTCAGCACTTAGCCATTGACTTATGACCAGAGGCTTTAAACGTACGGCCAACCACTTGGTCTACGTTGAAAGAGTGGAAAGTTAGACAACTTATTCACAGCGGGACCAATATTTAGTTGTTTCATTTATTGTTTATGTTTCTATATTTATAGTCTATACATAGCAATTTGTTCAAGTATTTTCAGAATCCCATTCTAACAAGGGCTTTTCGTATTAAAAAAAACATGTTTAAATTTGCATAAAGTATCGTGCTCTAGTTAATTTCGATTTAATTCCACTCGAATTTATATTACTATCTGTGTTATAATGAGAGGAAAGCTACCTATTTTCATAAGGTAAGTATTAAGCACCGAAATTAAGTAAAAATTCGTGGTCATACTTTCAAAACTGGCTAAGTGAACGTAAGTACGTACGCTCTATTTTCTTGTCTGTGATTGGTGGATTTTGCTTGAAAGGCCGTCAATGATTGACTGATGAACTTACGATCTCTTAACTTTTTAGCGCATTTTCTCATTTATGGAAAAATGCACTATTGTGCTCGCCATGTCCGTCTGTCTGTCTGTCCGTCCGTCCGTCCGTGACCTCAAGTTTTCGTCGACGAGAAAATGCGCTCTCTGTCACTCACTGCAGTGAGTACTGAGTTATATTTTTTTATAAGTATGGGCCCTGTAATTTGAACCAGCACCCATGGCGACCACATCACAGAACCTGTGCGCCCTGACCCGCCGAGATGACGTAGGGAACCTGAGTAATTTATGCCGCTGCCTCAACGTTAAAGACACACAGCCTGCCACAAAGAGCCTCCTAAATCACGAGGATGCACGAGTTTGTGACAAAATATCGTCGCTTTGTTCTGCCCATATGACGGAAATGTTGCGTCTCATTATATGATAACATGCTTTAAAAGAGGCACATACACGTCTAACATGTTTTCAAAAAGGCACACGTCTAACATGTCTTCTAAGAGGCACACTTATATTTCTAAGTGTTACCGTTCAACTCCTTGCAATTGCTGGGGTGTGTACATGTGAATATACCCAGCAAAGCAAGCGTCACTATTCTTCAGGATAACTTCTCTTGCAGTTTAATAAAAAAAGAAAAAAATTCTGGTCTAGGCGATGGAAGTAAGCATTATATGTATGTCGTGTATGAACTCTTATCTATTTTCAATTAAAAAATGGGTTAACATGACATCCCTATTATAAATCATTATCATTGTAGAAAACCCCTTATGGCCAACCAGAAAATCCGATGATTTTTATTTTGGTAAGAGCGTCAATTTCTAGAGTTTGTGTCACTCCTTTAAATTGTACACGTTTTGAGAGTTGAGAAATGATTGTCGGTAACCTGCTCATAAGACAATCGACGCCGGCTCTTCATATACAGATGTTGTGATTGCACGTGATTAATGTGGTGTTGTTTTGTCTTAAACTGTTAATTAACCTTTATTCTAGTGAGGAGCAAGATCTTAGCATTAATGTACGTATCTTTGCAACGGCATTGAGGATTTTTACAGAGTTAAAAATCGCGTTATTGCTCTCATTTTGTCTACATTTTACTTAGTCCTACGATATAAGGTCACACTATGTATTTGCTCTAGTTTTTTTGGTTAGTTCTCCTACGTGAACAAAATTGTATCTTGTTCTGATAATTATAAAAGAAATTTTTCTGATCGACCTACCAAAAGTGCACTATTCTTATAAATTAATAAAATTTCCCCTGACATTTCTGAGTTAACAGCTCTTAAGAAAATACAGTCATGATGTGGAAGAGTGGAAGATTACCAGCGTTCATTGCCCTCTCCATCTTCATGATCTTCAAGCTCTCTCTTGTCAACTAAAAAGACTAGAAACTATTAGGCTTGACTGTCACGTTGATCAGATTCAATGGCCAGTTATATTCTTTAATTGACATTATGTTCAACTTAACGAGGCTTAATTGGATAACACGTCATTTTCTTCATTCACCGAAGCATTCGGAGTTGAGTTTGACGTATGATTACTGACAACAACAAGCATTATCGTATTGGCGACGATGTCGTGACGATCTCTGACGATAAGTACGATGATTGAGTTAAGTGCGATTACGAGCCACATAATTGTTCCTGTAATCGAACGCGTCCAAGTATACACAAGGTTAAGGTGATTCCTCTAAGGTTGTTCATATTGGATGATTAACTACCATCTACATATTATCACCTTCAATAAATCCATTATCGAACCCAAAACAATGTGTTTATTCATATAAAGTTATTTCGAACTTTACAATGCTTGGTATATACTAAAATGATGAATTAATGCTAAATTACCTCTTCAATCCGCTTACAATCAATTCAATAATTATTTCATTATTTACCTTACAAATCGGTTCCTGACATTTCGATAAGAGAGTACGAAAATTCCAGTCTTTTTATGGTCCTTGTCTTGGTTTATTTGATAGAATAAAGGTTCTAAGTCTCCAGTATTTATTTTAATCAGTTGGAGATTGAAGAGTACAAATTTCATGTAGCGAACGCCTCTATTTTCAAGATTTGTTTCTGTCAGGTAAAATTTAAGGAGAATATTATTCAAATATTGCAGAGTATTCTTTTAATTTGCAGTAGCAATTTAGAGTCAATGGTGGATGGGAAAACATTTCATGCAACGTTTGCGCGTCAACCTTCCTGTATTTATTTTTTTTAGTTAAAAAATTGTGATTTTACAGCACAAAGTTGCAGGTTGCAGCGCAAGTGTCAATTATTCATTGTTTTTCGCTCCCAGTTTTGGGTAGTCTGTCAGTATGTAGGAATGAATAGTATATGACAGTCAATAGTATTATGCTTATTTTTTTTTCTCCCAGCTCGTGAATTTTTTCCGCTGTCATCTTTTAGTATCTATAGTTAAAAGTTATAGTTTAGTTCATCTTTAGTATTTACTATCTATAGTTTTTGTTTATCTATTATATTTACTGCCTACAGTTCCATTTTATCTTCAGTATTTAGTATGAATTACAAGGAGAATTACAAAGGAGGCAGGCAAAGAAAATGCTATAGTGGTCTACTAGTTGTCGCAATCTGTGTCTATTTCCTTTTGTTTCTCATTGACATCTTCATTGTATAGTGTAACTTCTGATACAAAACGAATTTCTACTATAGATACTGTAGTTTAGCATCTACAGTCTTAGTTTATCTATAATATAGTATCAATAGTTTTAGTTTATCTATAGCTTTAATTTATCTATAATTTTAATTCATCCGTAGTTTCAGTTCATCTATAGCTTTGGTTTATCTATGGTATTTAGTATCTATAGTTTCAGTTTATCTATAGTTTTAATCAATTTACAGTTTTAATTCATCCATAGTTTTAGTTTATCTATAGTTTTAGTATCTATAATTTTAGTTCGTCTATATTTTAGTGTATCTATAGCATTTAGTATCCATAGTTATAGTTCATCTTTAGCCTTATTTGTTGTGGATAATATTCTTTCTTTGATTTGAATGCTTTTAGTCTGTTCTTCTCATTTTTCATCTCAAAGCTAAATAATGCTGTTCATTTCACTATAAATTTAATAAATATTGTGACACATCACATGAATTTCCTGGATCTGTGCATCAGTGCAAATATCCATCATCTCCTTGGGGGATATTTCTATCCGTACAATCTATCTCGTGGAATGACACAGGGCCTCTTGGCTCTGTTCAATATCGTGCAATCTGTCTCCGATATTGCAGCGTCAGCATTTTAGCAAGGGTGTAGCTAATATACCTTATCCGGGTACACTGCACCAGAAATAAAACAAAACTGACTCTGCAAATCCAATGACGGAAGGCACATCCTTCGGTTATCTTTGCAATCGGTCAGGCAGATGCACAGATGCCTGGATATTTAAAATGAAAGGCGGGCATCGAATAATATATTTTATATTCTCGGCAAACAGAAATTGAATAAACTTTTTGACTGGCCTCGAGGAAATTTTTTCGCGAAATGATAGTTTTAAATTTTCTCCGCATAGCAATAACTCACACTAGGAGCCCCTGTAACTTTCAATTACCGCTTATTACCAAACAAAATAACCTTTTTAACCAAACACTAAAATTACCTTTTTACAATCTCATCCGCGGAAACATTCACCATTGCACTCGCATTACCATGAAGATGCTCATTTGCATGCATATTTCCAAGCAAATTCACTATCACAAATGCAAACAAATTCACATGCATATTGCAACCCTCGCTGAAGAACAACACTGGCAGTAGTTATTAGCCTGAAGCCCTCCAGCGCCCACTTCATCTCGCAGGAGCAGCCCTTTCTTTTGTAGGAATAAATCCTAATTCAAGTTCCTGTTGCCTTGGTAGATAATTACAGCAAGGTTTATGAGAGGCAGATGGTAGCCCCCTCTAATTGCAATTTATGGCAGAATTACCCGCGGCCGACCGCACAATATTCAATGGACATCATAATCCCGAGCAAGATTTCCAATAAGACATATTCTATTTTCCCTCGCTAGCCCTCAGTCCGCTTTCCTCTCAAGTGGCCGAGCTTTCTAATGCTACACCGAGAGCCTCGCACATAATAGCTTTAATATTATGAAGGGAATTTTCGTGTAAACTTGAGTATTTGTTTTTGTTATCGTGGCCGTGCCTCGTTACTAAAGCTCTTCAAAGCTTTTATTCCTTTAGCGGGGATTTGGCAAGGGCGGTTTCGAGCGGTAAATTAATTTTTTTAGCCTTCCATTTTCAGGGTACAGTTTCGATTAAAGATTCGAAACATTTTTTTCTTTGAAATCATTCTCTTTGTAACTTTTAAATGAGGTTTTATCGTTTAAGGTTTCCAGTAAATTAATCCGTTTTTCTCGAATTGATTTATTTATTGTCAAACTTCATGTTATTTCCGAGTAATAATTTTTTGTGCCAAATTTCAGCATCAGATAACTATGTATGAATATTTGTTATTATAATTTTAAACTACGGTATGAAAAAGCCTACGAAGTTACGAGAATAAATTCCATGGTTTTAGGCCCGCAAGGCGAGAGGGTAAACAGGCTACGGGGTAGAAGGCAGGCCGAGCTTTCTCGCTTAACTATGTCAACAAGACTGAGCTCTACAAGTCCAGCTACGTCTTTTTGTAACCCAAGAAATTTACTGTACAAACTTTGCCGAAGTTTCTATTTCAAGTTCATAGTTGGCTTCCTCACGCGTCCTTAACTTATAGCTGAGCTCGTATAATTCGCTAATGATCTTGCGTGTTTTTGACATGTATAAGGCATGTGTTTCAGTTAAGTTTGATCGCCGCTGGCGCGTTATTGTTCTTTCA
Organism: Hyalella azteca; assembly: GCF_000764305.2. NCBI lineage: Eukaryota > Metazoa > Arthropoda > Malacostraca > Amphipoda > Hyalellidae > Hyalella > Hyalella azteca. Next base: position 244,918 of record NW_025936893.1, on the reverse strand, counting down.
AACCTAATTCTCTTCATTGAATAATATTTTACATAGAAATCTAATTAGTGAATTTGAAAGAAACTTTCATTGCATAATTCTGCTTTTGTATTAAATTCGCTGGACAGCACATCTTCTGCTTTGTTTTTAATTATCAAGTGAAACCTAGCAGGATATTGGGCGTAGAACAATATTGGGTAGAACAATATTGTTTTTAGTTGAAACATATTTGGCCATCTCTAGTTAATTGCTGTACTCAGTGTTTTTGAGCGTGTTTGTTTGTTTTGGTTTAAAATTAAAGATTTTTTAGTAATAGAATAATATTGCATTTTATTTTGCATATTGTTAATTCAAAGTCAAAAATTAAAGTAAATATAATACAAAATTTAATACGTTATTGAATATCATTGCTAATTCATATGGAATAACTAGAAAAATTTCCAATTATTCAAGGAAAACCGAAATCCTTTCATTTAAATATTTGATCCGTTTCCGAGAGAAGACTTTTAATTACGGAATTTCGGTAACTTAAAAAACTCAGTAATTGTGGCTACAGCCAAGGCCTAAGGCTCAATTAAAACCAAAACATTCATTCATTGCCAGCACAGAGAGAAACATACGCTCAGCGATTCTGCGTTCACTGCTTCCATGAACTTAAAACGCCGCGCATTCACTAACGAGATTTAAAGCAGCGGGCCGTCGGTTTGGTCCATTTACAGCGGCCCTCGTTTGGATGGCACTTCATTTTTGCAGTCGGTAAAGTCAAAGCCTTGATGAATGAATGACTAAGAAGCTTCATTAGTGTGCAGCCCCACACGACTTTATAGTGTGAGTGGGTCAGGGCCTTTAACGTGAGTGGGTCAGAGCCTGTAAAGAAGAAACTGTGGAACGCAACGCAAACTTTGCAGAGCACTTGGAAATGCATAGAAAAATAGTGCATCGGACGACTGAAAAGCAGCAAAAGGGTTAAACCACCCGTAATTATTAAATATTAGAATTCGTAATTATTAAATATTCGAATTATTAATGGTTTTAATCGTTACTTTTTAATCGCATATTACGGAAGATTGATAGCAGGAATATTTGTTTGTTTGATATAAAAAGGTCTGCGGCAAATAATCAATTTTGTTTATTGGCATTAATAGAGAAATTTTCTAATAATTCTTTCAGTTTATGTATGATAAAATTAGTATAATAAAATCCAAGTTTGATAAAAAATTCACACAAAGCCTACAGTTCATCTATATTTTCCAATTAAGTTAGGTTACAAATGAATTAATTCTGGTCTAATTCGCGAAGTGTAACTGCTGAACAAAAATAGCTGGACAAAATTTATCATGCTGCCTTGTTCGGCTTGAAACTTATTTTCCTGACTGAAATCATTTATATGTCATATATGTTTCTTTTTAAGTTCAAGAATCTCGCTATGTGTTTCTTTCTTAAGTTCATGAATCTCGCTATGTGTTTCTGTCTCAGGTCAATGGTTCAAGAATATCACTATCCATCGACAAACGAGTTAGTATTGAAACAAGTAGAAGTGGCCACACTACGCACTGGCTGGTGTTGCCTCAAACGATCTATGCACACTTTTTACGAACGTGTGAATGAGATTTATCAATTTTCCTTATGATAGAATAGTAAATATTATTTTAATTTATTGATATATTTAGAGACAGGCAATGGAAGGACTTGCTAATCGATCCATTATTGTGGATCCGTGAGTTTAAATGCCGGGGTTTTCTAGCCACTTACCGTCGAGCAGCTCTGGCTTACATTAAAGATTTTCCGATGTGATGCACAGAACAAATAACAACTTGCCTTGACTTTTTTAAATTTTTGGAGAAAATTCGGTGATAGGTTGTCTCCTCTTGAATGAAAAAAATATCTCGCCGGGACCAGGTGGTAATATTGATCGCTATATTGCACACACTATATTTTTGCTTTCCTAAAGGGATGTCAAGATAACCTTGACAGGATGTCAAAAGACTTTTTATCCTATAATAGGTTCGTTGGTATCATTTCATCGCACAAAACCGAATTCATCTTAAGTTGCTTTTTTTCTTCACAGACATGCTGTAGCTTACGCGTTATAAAGATGCTGATGCACTTCGCGGTTAAGGTTAAGATTGCAAAGCTGAGGAGTCTATAAATGATGACGATATCAAAATTATTACGGTGTTGGGATGTTCCATTGTTCCAGCTTTTATTGCATTTGGGAACCAATTGCAAAGCCAACCTTCTGTAGCCTATAAAATTGGGCTCGCGAGTTGTAAGTTATAATTACGTTATAATTATGTAGTAGCCTATAAAGCATCTGAAAGGTGCTGCTGCTATAAAGGTGCCGCTTTGCGTTACCTCGACGTACAATTACCTTAGCTTTATAAGAATATCAATCTTACGGAATGAAATTCACCGGATTAGAAGACACATTAGATAAATGTATAAATTGTCTGTTAAAAGTTGGCATTTTGACATAATGTGTGGGTATTTTTCACTTTACGGATCTCTAACGTCCTTGAGAATAGGCAATTGATTTTTTTTTATCTTGCTTGAGATTGAGTTATTGCACACCGTGGCAGTGTATCATGGCTAAGCGGGAAATACCGAAGAAATTTGTTATCTAAAGGATAAATGAGTCGGAAATTACAATTCAACTTGAAAAACATTAAAAAATATAACTCAGACTCACTGTAGTGAGTGACAGAGAGCGCATTTTCTGGTCAACGAAAACATGAAGTCAAGGACGGACAAACAGACGGACGGACGGACATGACGAGCACAATAGGGCATTTTTTCCATAAATGAGAAAATGCACTAAAAAGACTGATAGCTAATTTAATAATTAGCAAAGGATACTAAAGTTCTATTGTTGTACCACATGAATTTTCAGTAAACGAATCTGCTTACTTCACAGTATAAGCTTGGAATTATAATGATATCGCATCAATAGAAAGGCCTGCAACAGGAAACTAGGCACAATGGGCAGCGCATATCAGCATTACGTAAACATTGATGTCGCTTGTCAGACGGGATCGCTCTTACCAATCTAAACACGGCCTGTAATGGAACTGTCGGACGAATCTTCGTTTCTTCAGACATTAGAAGAGCATTATTTGCGTAGAATTATTTCGTTATAGACTACATTCCTTTAGTCATGAATGAAATGTATGCTTTTTCTTAGAAGTAACTGAAATCCCGAATTTGCCAATTGTTTTCTTCAAAAATTGAAACGTTTGCATCAGTGATCATAAACAACATGAGTGAACAGAAATTGCCTGCAGGCTGCGCGTGGGCGGTGTGAAGGTAGGCGTTCTGATGTTATATTTGAACTCAATATTTTATGCAGGTTTCTTTGTTTTAAGGCAAATTTTTTAGGCATCTTTTTTGTCATAACTCAGCATGTTTTTTATGACACTTGAGCATCTTTTTTATCACAACAGCTAAGCCTCTTTTTTATCACAGCTTAGCATCTTTTTTCTATGAAAATTAGAAGAGATCGGCGCCTAGCGACTATGCAGTCTTTGCAATCGCCACTGGGAAAGTATTTATATATTGTAGAAAATTATCCTGTACGTGAAAATTTTACGTCTCAACGTACGTGGTCATCTGTCATTAAATAAATTCATTCATTTTCACAATTATAACTACATGTAACAACAAGCTCTTTGAAATAATTATGAACTGTAAAATCACACCTGTAGAATAGCAACAAGTTTCTGTTGTTTCCTCTTCTTCTTTTCGAATCGAAAGAATATGAAAGGAAATAACACATTAAATGTCTAAAAGCACTTCCAGATTTTCATCATAGAAAATTGCAATAAGAGTGTAAAAAAATATTGTACAGTATATTACACAAAATATTGCCTTCTGAAAACTATCAAGTTTTCGATGTGACTCTCAGTGCAAAAAGTAAACCTGTGCGAAAGTAATCTGCAGTGCAAGCATTCTACATAGAATGCTCGATGTATCAGCAGCCAACTTGGAGGAAAGGTGATTTAAGGGGAGCGTCTACCCTAAAATTTATCTCGGCTATTTACAGACAGATCACTTTGAAATTTGGTACACATGTAAAACAGAAATCTAAGACTTTTTTGTTCATGTAAATTTTTCTAAAAAAATGAAAGAAAACGTGAAATTCTTAGAAAACGGCCAAAAAAGGGGGTACCGTAGAAATCCTACTCCTCCTAGGGTTTTAGAGCTACAACATTGAAACATATATCATTCGATGCGTAAAGACCATATCTATAATTCGTCGTAAACGTTTTTTGAAAATCTCATTTTTGTGAGTGTGGCGGCATTTTTTGTAAATTTTTCGGAAATTTTTCGATTTCACCCCCCCCACACACCCCCCCTTTTGGCGGAATAAAATCCAAACTACAACGAAATTGGAAAAACGTTTACGATGAATTGTAGATCTTTCTTTTGCAAATCGATCGGTATATGCCTCATTGTTGTAGCTTTAAAACTCTAGGAGCAGATAGGTTTTCCGTGACAATAAGTGTGAATGTTGAGGAGAGCGCGACAAAGTCCCGCACGCACCACAATATGCGCGCAATGTAGCATAGATACCAAACAAAACGTTTCTGGAGCTTGATTCCACTCAAGGATGATGGGAGCAACTACATGCGCATCTCTCCCTACAAAGCCCGGAGGCACACTGAGTCAGACCTCACAAAAACACTATATTTGTAGTGGTGGACAGCTAATTATCTCATATCTAATTACTGAAAGAACTCCCCCCCCTGCCCCCCTTTCATGAAGTGTCGTGTACGTAAAAATCGACGTACAGAGATGGCAGTGGTACCATTGGATAGGCCAAAATGTCAGCTTTAAGATGAGACTAAACACGTAACTGCAGCACAACTCAAGTAGACACTATATATAAAGAGCTCACCCGCTAATTAGTTCCTATCTAATTACTTAAAGAACTCCCCCACCCGCCCCCCTTTCATGAAATGTCATGAAATCATAAATCAACGTAGAGAGATGGCAGTGGTACCGTTGGATAGGGTAGAATGTCGGCTTTAAAATGAGTATGAAAACCGAAAAAGTAAAAATTTTCAATTTTAGGGTAGACGCTCCCCTTAATTGAGTTCTCATATCATTCCTCATCAACTATCATCATGTTTTTTACGATAATAATTGGCTCGAATTTCATAGATTATATATGCCAAAGCACACTTTTCTCTTATTATATTAGTGAACATCGACTCCTAACTTGAACTTGTTCACCTAACTTTAAGGTTACTCACAATATTATTTTTCCTTGTAAATTCACTGATTTCTTTTCACCAGAATTTGAGCATAACCAGAGATGGTGGAAGTCATTCGTGAGAAAAACTGCCCAATTCTGTAATAAAGAAGAACTCAGCTAATTTGATTCTTATCCCTTTCCTAATCCGATGGAAAATTGTCGACGGTATTTCAGACGCGAATATTTTTTCTCATGTTTTTACGACCCTTTCGGAATTATCCTCTATCTTGAAATCAGAGGTCGAGCTATCATTTTAATTTGCGTTACATCTCTTTTTGATACTCCAAGAATAACCTATGAATGACAGTTTGTCGGCCGGCGAAGATTAGGCGATTATTTTGAGTACGGTCGTTCGAGTCGCCAGACGCTGATGAAGATTGATGAGAGTAGTCCTAAAAACCATCATCGCACACTGTCTTTCAGCCTTTTAAACTACGGAAACCCCAGAGTAAGTGGAGTTTTAAATGGGAAATTGCCTAATTTTGGCAGAAACCCTTCTACAGGATACAGTTTCTCCGTTAAATTTCTTTCAAATCCTGGTCCGCAGACAATTTTTTTTGTTATTCTATTTTTTATGTACAAAAATTTTTCAGTAGTGCAATATACGAAATATTTTTATAGGTATGTAAATCACAGTCAAAATTACTTTTTAACACTAATGAACATAAAAGTTCCCTCCTCAAGAATGAAAATGAAAGCATAAATGGGTTCCCCGCAATCAAAACAATATCAATACAATTCAACAACTTGATTCACTTCAATTCAAGAGCATGGTTTTCATCCAATATTCCCCGGCTATGAGGCCACAGTCACATATAGTATCGCGAACACAGAACAATTTCAGGCAACTTAAAATTAAATTTTCCCTTGCTCCGAACATCGGCTTGCCTGTGAAATTGGTAGAATCTTCACAAATAAAACAATTTTATTACTTTTTGTCAAGATAATATCGAACGTAGGTTCGACGCATGTGACAATCCACGGCTGACACGTCTCTCAAAAAACACGCTTCCTGCTTTGCCTTTAAAGTAAGGCACGGCAGGCGTGAAATATTTGAAGGCCCCTTTGAAATGATGAAAGGAACACAAAATGGCCTCGCTCTTCATTGGAGTAAATTGCATGCCCCGGCGAAATCCTCCAAGGAATGAGATTTATAGAGCTTCAAGGCTTCCACCGAGCGTACAGAGGCTTCTTCCGAGCGATCGCTGAGCTCCGTTAGGCAGAAAAAGCAAGTCGCTTGCTGGCTGTGGATAGAGCAGCTGTGACTCGCAGGGATCGCAGATATAGATCAATAAGAAATTCAAAATTTCTTGCCTGGAGTTCATCGAAGTAGCGGGCACATTGATTGCAATGAAATAAACAAAAATGAAGAGTCGTCAATTATTAATAATATAAATAAAAAATTAATATTCATTATTAGCTTCAAATAAGAAATTTGAATCTATTTAATTATGCATCGTGCACTTTAAATTCAAATTGATTGTTAGGAATTTAACATACTTGTTATTATATAAAAATATAATTAAAGAAAAGTGTATCAGATGTAAAAAAAGCTGCTGCACGAACCCGCATTGGTTTCTGAAATTTTCAAATTAAAAAGAAGTAACTGAAATGAATTATTCATAAAGAAGAACCCGATATTTCGGCATTAGATTCGAATGCACAAACCTGCAAAATCAGAAATATTTCCTAATCCTATAATTAAGGATTCTCCTAGTTAAGGCACTTAATTTTATGCATATGTGTAAGTGGAAGGAATAACAAAATTTTAAAAATAAAATAATCGAATGAAAACCATCGTCCGTCTTTACCTAACTAGATTTTCACTAATTAATAAAATTATAATTAATTATCTACATTTCGAAAAAAATGGATCCCACTAATTCTTTGGAGACTTAAAATTAGACCTGTTTTGGAGTGACAGAAATTTTTTTACACGAATTCACTCTATTCCTTTATGCTTCTTAAATCTCTTTTCTGTGTTAAAAAAGCTTGAAGATAAACCATAAAAAATGTAGAAGATATTTAAAGCAAATGAAGACTTTGAAAGGTCATCCGAATAAACTGGAATAGTAATTCTTAATTCACGAGTATATCACTCAAAATTGAATTTTTTTAATGAACATAAGACTTTCTTGTCAGAATTGGAGAGAATCATGAATAAATATAACTCAATGATTAATGCATAAATTCATCGCAGTTGCGAGCTATGATCTTGTGTGAGTTTTTCCAGTCGACATCTTCGTGTCAGTTGCCACTTTATGGAATTAAGTAACGTAAGCACGTTGGAGGGAACTGCGCTACTGTCCACGGAATTGCAATAATACTCGTTGAGACATTACCGTCAAGCCATTGTTGTGATTTTTAAGTATTCTTGTTAGAACTACTTGAAGGAACAAGAAAGTTTGAAATTTGATAATACGCGTAGGAATTTATCAGACATTGGTTCTTCATAGTTTGAATGCTTTCTTTAAATTGAGTACTGATGACTAAATTTAAATCTAAAACAATGAAAATGTTTTCAGTTGTCTTTTTCTAATATGCGAGCATGAAACAATCAAAGTCATAATATTTGAATGTTTTTACAATATTGTATGAATAAAATATTTCTCCGGCATGAACAACAAAAATCAATTGAAGCTGCCCAGTTACATTTGACTTCTTTATATCTTAGGCGTCTCTGCTTCAATAATGGCGAGAAGTTATTCTCGATTTATCATGAGGACACAGGCGGTGCTTGCCCACAACGATCCCTTCTTCATATTTATCATCAAAAAACCTCGGCTGCTCAAACATTCGAGCCTATAAACTGCGGCTGGGTGCCTAAAAATGCCTTGTTATGGACTGCCCCACTCTCTGTGTATATTAGACAAGAATAAATCGAATGGTTGTCAGGAACTGAATTGCCAGAGCAGTCTACTTCTTTTCTTTGGGAAGTTATTGAACCGAAATTTAATTCTTGTATTGCGGAGCATTTACGTTTGAGAAGATCATTTCATATTTTTACTCTCTGTCTGTCATGTAAGTAACTTTCACCCTTGCATGTGATCGCTCCAGGTCTATAACATGTATGTATCCACCCTATTGTTGTTTTGCATCCTTTCTCATTTTTACTCACGATCTTACTCTTATTATTTCACATATGCATAAAATCAATCCATGCAGATCTTCGTTTTCTTAGATGTTACACACCATAAAATACACAAAGGTACCACTGAATATTTCATTGTTGAGTCCATTACCCTAAACCAAACGCAAGCAGGGGTGGAGATCACGACTCTAGTGACCATACGGCAATCACGGTTAAGATTACTCGAATGAAAGTCTACGGGTAATGACACCAGCTTTCATTCAAGCGAGAATTCCAGATACCGAGGAATCCTGATTCCTTTCTGGCAGGTCTTTGGTTTCCCTTGTTTGATTTCTTCAGGCCTCTGGATTTCCAATGGAAGGTCTTCCAGTTAGAGCTTCTTCATGAATAAGAGATGACGAGTCTCGGCGCCTGTCCTTGAAGCCATTTCACAAATTGAAAGAAAATCTGGCTCGTAGGAATAATACACAGTACTGCGAAAATTGCTAAGGCTTCTTGAAATTGCGTGGAATGGATCGTCTGAGCAATTTAAGGAAAGGACACACATCTATCATAATTAGAATTTAGGCTAAAGCGATGAGCGGTTCAATATAACGCTGAGCGCAGTTCCGGAAAAAAAAAACAAGAATTTCATTTCAATTAACTTCGGATAATTATTGAACGATAACAAGGAAGCAAATTTCTCATAATATAATCAATGGTTCTTAGTTGCTAGTAATGCATTGCATATTTTTTTAATTACTAAAATATGCGTTAGAAAAATAAACAAATTCGATTTATTTAATAATCAATAATACATCCTAAAGTTAAGTACAATCGTTGCTTTCCCTAGCTAATAAATACATCTCAGAAAAAGGGCGAGCAAATTGTAAAAATCAGTAAAATGTTTGCCATTGAATTTTATAAATTAGATCGGACAGAACAAGTTTAGTACGGAGAAGGCCTTGAATTTTAAAGTCATTCATAACTGAGCGTCTGAGCTTCTTATCTCCGCACGAGGCGGACTAAAACTTGTTACGATTCTCTTGCAACTTGAGAGACAGACAATAAGTAAAAAAGTTGCACAAAATTTTCGTTATGAGTTCTGTTGACGTCCAACAAACCACTTGGTCATTTCAAAAGTATTCAAAACTGAATAGTTGCTATATTCATACAAAACTATGAATCATATAAGTATTAATTGTATGCGAAAAACACATAATTACAGCCGAGTTTTAATGACCTCTCACTAACGTAAAATTAAATGGCGCAATATAATAACTTAATTCGTGAATCTCAAATTCAGAAAAATGCAATGAAGAAAAACCTCGTCGTGAAGCAAGCAGCCATCATGCATCCACAGATTGCTTCATGAATAACGCATGACTATGAACAATTCCAAATTGAATCGTTCGCACGTGCCGACATGTTGTGACCGAAGTGCCCATCGGGAACATTTATATTCATGACCTTTGGTGACTTCAATGTCAGGCATAGTAACGCTTGCTAATACATATATGAATTGAGTGCATATTTTTATATATAAGTTTGACAAAAGTGCGCTCTCCTGCAATGTATATTTACCGAACGCAGCTTTGTTTTCTATCCTAGTACCCAATTTAACTAGGTTACAACCCCCGCTTAGTGATTAATTATAATCTGAGTTAATCTGTTATCGCCAAGTCTTAATCTCGCATGGGCGGGAATGATCATTAGTTACGATGTTCATATTGTGGGCAACCACGTCACTAATTAGCGCGCGAACAAGCGCCATCTGCCGCAGACTGCGAATTGTATTTTGTGGTTGACAGTTGCTACCGTCTGGTAATCTCGGCACGGGTAAATTGCAATTAAAAGCACAATTTCGTCAATACATTTTTGGCAATTATTTAATCTGGTACAATAAATAGATGGATAGCTCGCGGATATGGAAACACATTATTCTAATTCCGATAAAATGAATCCAGAGAATCTATAATCGGGGAGAAATCAAAGTATGCCCTCACCAATGGACGTTTTAATTTAATTTTCAGTGTTTCATCCGTAGATTTTTCATACTCCATAAACCATACAGTACATAGATTGTACTTTAATTCTCGTCATCTTTAATTTCACACATTTTTACAGCTTAAACCATTGTTCGTTTATAACAAATTTTACATTCAAAATTGTTTTTTGTATCATTCTATAATATTTATATCTTCTTTTCTCTTGGAGGCATTTATAATTCACACATTTTTACAGCTTAAACCATTGTTCGTTTATAACAAATTTTACTGAAACTTGCTCATTAAATTAGGGTTAGCATAATCCACTTGAGACTAGGGCATTACAGAAAGCCAGCTGCGACACAATTTAAATGCCCGTAAAGAATAATTAAATTTTGAGAATCCAAGTATGGAAGATTCAAGTTTAAAACATTACTAGCAATTACCAATGAGTTTTAAATACACTCATGAGCGAATATTTTAGTTAGTTTCTTGCATTATCTCGGTTTTTTACTTTTGTAAAATCAAATAACCTTCACTGTTAGCTGCAAAACCATTATGTTTGGCACACAATTTTTTTGCTAAAAATTGTAGCAATTTTTTTTCAATTTAAAATTTTTCTCCTAGAACAAATACGATTTTAGTTCAAAATTAAAACCCTTTTTGCTCAGCGTGACAGAGGCCTTAATAAACATTTCTCATTCTCCAGCCACTAGCTCCATGATTTCCTAATTCTATTTTTCAAATATTCCCAGCTCAATTCCTATCATAAATTAGCCTGAAATATAATCGAACTGAGTCACGTATCGCGTCATTTTAGAACTGAAACGTCTCACGATGCTCCAGAAGAATCTGAGTTCGTCTCGAGTGAGCGTGTCAAAAATACCAGCTTTTTGACGAGCCATGAGCTCGCCAAGCTCTTGAGCTTGTCTGGACGTGCAATAAGAAAATCTGCAAGTCTTTTCGTGCAGCAATAAGCAAGTCTACAAGTCTTCATTTTATGCAGAAATAAGCAAGTCTAAAATTCTTCTTTTTATGTCCACAACTCACTTGATATCGAAGTAAATCTTGCGAAAGACGAGCTGGATATGACCGTCTAAAGACAAGCATGCCGGCACTAAAGATATGTTCGGTCGGGCCATGCGGAAAGATAACCATGCTTTCTCGAGAACGTAAACTAAGCCTAGTGCTCTATTTACTGAAGCTTCTTAAGATGAAATCTTGGCTCAAGAGTAAATATTCTTGAGTATCTTGATATCATATTAGAAAAGAATATTTAAGACTGACTCATGATGCATTCTCTGGTATTTGGTTATTGTCGTTACTAATTCTCGTTATACATGGAAAGTAGCGACACAATTTACTTCTACAGTTAAAGTAAAGCGTGCTGTGTCTAAATTAATTATAAAAATAATTTAACCGCTTTCTATTGATCTGTAAGCTGTAAAGTCATTCATGCGTTCTTTTAATTGTCATCAATGGATCAAACTTTGAATAAAAACTAGCAGTTTATTAAATAATAAATATTTATTAATATATATTGATTAATAAATATTAATTAAAATATATTAATTAATAGCTAGCAATTAAATAAAAGAATTAGATCTGCATAAAATAATTGGAGGGTTGCCATTCTGGTATACAGTTGACTTATTTGTCTCTAAAACCAGCCAGAATATATTTGTTCTCGGTACGCACCAAGACCCTTCATTTTTTCAGTTTATTTGTGCTTAGAAGGGCTATACCTTATTTATCAGGAGGGTAAAGAATTTTTCAAAAAGTGAATGCGACTCGATACTAAAATATCTTGTCGATATATGATTGTCGACGCAGCTTGAAACATGTAAGCCATTTGTTTTCACCCGCCTCAAATTACGATTCTTCCTACTGATCCAAGGACAGAGCCTAAGAAATAAAATCTCACTTAAAAATTATTTCGAAGAAAAAAGGAAAACATCGTGATGCTTTTTTAAATTATTTATAAATTTACAATACAAGCAATAGAATTGGGATCCTTGACTTATGAATATTTATTATACTATTTCATTAGTCGTGATATTTCACTCCAGTCGGTATCTGAAACAACTATCAATTGCTCAAAAATCGCGCAACATGGATAACTTGCTCGATATTGAAGAACTCTCGAGCTGCTCCCGAAATTCATTGACGTCCATGGGTCTAAAAGATGGATTTTTTTTCAGACGGATAGAGATATAATAATGGATAAATTTAATATGTCACCACCATAAGCTGTTTTTCAGCGGTTACAGTTAAGTTTGTATGGCATCTCACTATTCTCACCTGATAGGTACTCAGTCCTCACAGCTGTCAATGAGTCTGCGCCACAGCTCATGACTGGATGTGTATATATCCTGCACCTGTTAGTTAAATATATATCCTGCATCTGCTAGTTAAATATATATCCTGCACCTGTTAGTTAAATATATATCCTGCACCTGTTAGTTAAATATATAGATAATTTAGTCATCTTTATGAAAAAGACGGTCGTAAAAAAATAATCTGACGACAGTAAAATAGGGTTCCTATAACACTGACTCAATGTTCCGCGTGCTACCTATTACAATACTTCAAACAATACACTTTTTTGAAGACCCGTCTGATGATCATTTATAACTTTCATTGCAGAAAAAACTCCAATTACATGATAACAGAGGGGAAAATTAACCATCAAAATTATTGATCATGATGTCTGTGTTTTATCTGTTACGCTGTTTTGCTATTTTCAACGTGTTCTGTTTAAACTGTCCTTTTCTGAAACAACAACTATGTTTTATTCGAAATGATATAGGACAAAAAATTATATCTGATGTGAAAGATTTGTATTCGGCAGTTTATCCTTGATTGTCGCGCTCAATTTTAGTTTTTCCTGCCTACGTATACAACATGAGATGAACTGCCCTACCTTTTAATCTTCTCATAATGAAGAAGTTGCATACCTTATATTCATCTAAACTTGGTGCCTGGTTATCAAAACACCGCAATGTGCAGGCAGCGACTTGTACACGTAGCGACTATGCACACGTAGCGACTATATACACGTAGCAGTTCTTACGTGTTGCGTGAGAACTGCTACGTAGACGTAACTGCGAACAGTCGATCATAAAGAACCATGGCCTAAACTTTAAAAATAAGTTAAAAGGTCGTAAGTTCATCAGCGTAAGTAAGTTCATCATTGACGGCCTTTCAAGCAAAATCCACCAATCATAGACAAGAAATTAGAGCGTAAATACTTACTATCACTTAGCGAGTTTTGAGAGTATGGCCCTCATATCAGCGCCAAACTATGCACAAGATGTTGTACTCAACTCTACGACTGCTCGGAAGTTGTGACTCGCCAATATCGAGTGCGTGAAGCGATTGGAAATAATTAGTTATTAACAGCACGTTGAATTTTAAAGATTTTTTATCGATACGTTAATAACGAAATTAGTGAACAACAAAGTTCAATCGTGTTTTTGCCTGCGGTTAATTGTTGTTTTCCATTCGCATTACAAATTATAAGCAAATTTCATAATTTAAATTATCGAGTTTATAATCATTAATCATTCACTAAAATCATATATCTATTGCATTGTAGAATCAAAATTAAATGGGACCTGACCAGCTAACAATTCTATTCAGCTGCAAAGATTGCAACCTTGGTCTCTCACAGTAGCCAATTCATACATCATAGTACTATATATAGTACTTAAACTCTAGGTATCCCTCTATAACAGATCCTCTCAGTTTTGAATGAGAAGACTTATTAATTTTTCCCTTCTAACGAATTAGTTATATATTTCTGAATTTTATGCCGCATATATTCTAATGTGAAATAATTCTGAATGGCGATAATCTGATAATGATACTCTGATCAGATTATTATGACAAGTTCTATGATGTCAGCAATTGACTGTTAGTCATTTATTCTTAGATTTAGTGTTGAAAACTCTTATAAAACTCAACCAAAGAATCAATGACGAAATTATTAATTAAAGCTCTAAGTTTTCTTCCTGCAAGTAGTCACAATTAAGCTGTCATAAATCAAGGAAATGAAGGGAAAATTGTTATCGAAACTGTACGTGCAAACGTACGTTTCCATTTAAATATAATACATCTAACTGCATTGGAACATTAAATTCCTTGGAAATTTTATCACTTGAAAAATTGGGTCTAATTGGTCATGCGTAGTACTGGTTGTTTGGTGAAATGTATTGGTTGAAATTGGTGATGGTTGAAATGTATTGGATTGAACTGCCACAAAATCCATTGGACGCTTGACACCTGCAATTAGAGAGTATTTTAGTATTCACCAATTACCTTGCAAATTGGGTTATGAGTAAAATATTTACACTCATTAAATGATTTATTTTTCCTTGACGATGCTCTGTTCACTTCAAAGTGACAAAAATAGTTGTAAAAATCTACTTTGGCCAGGGCAGAAGAGAAAAGAGGAAATTTAGCTAATGGAAAAATTAATTTATTGAACAAAGAAAACAAGAAAACGGGTATCATAACAAGAAAACTGGTATCATTTTTGGCCTTTCTACAAATTTAAGTACATTTTCATAGAACCACATGAGACATAGATTCAAATCTTGAAGCAAAATTTAGAATGACATTTAAGGAAACAACAACTTTTTGTCATTGAATGGCTCAAGAAGACAGTATAATCTAAAAGCTTACCTGTTGATTTACGAACAATCAACCACTGTTTTTCAGAGAGCGATATTTAAAATCTGATTAATATACAGTATTATTACTTCTTGCATCCATTACTCGCTGTAAGGGATAGAAATCATTGTTATTTAACGATCGGACTATTAATTGTATATGTTGTTTATGGTACGGAATTTTCAATTGTATTTTAGTTTGGAATTTACTGAAGGAAGGATGAGGTGATAGGATTATTGTGCCATGGAAAGTTGGAGCGTAGGCATGTGCTGCACGATGATGTCAATATGTAAATATATATGTGAATGGATTTGATACGGAAAAGATTTGTGAATGCCTGAACCTCGAATATCAAGATTCAAAGCTTGAATTCAAAAAGACCCTCAAGAGGATAACAAACGATGAAGTATAACGTTTATGTGTGATTATTCATTGTTATAAGTGTACAACACGTTGATCATTTGTTTATATGAAAGTGGGGCAATAAAGTGTTTTAATTACCTTGCATTGGTGACTAAACCTATACGATCATGTATGCAAATTGTTGGTTCAGAAAGCCCAACATTGAAAGCCCCCAACAGACCACACGACACTCAAAACCTCCGATTCAGTATCGATACTTTTCCTATTATTAGTTCCCCTAACTGTGTGTTTTCATTGCAGAAATTTTTTTGGATCAAATTATTCATTTATTCAATAATTGGATTATTTATATTGTGTAAATTCACATTCACTATGAATGTTAAGCAATTTGCAGACGACATAAGGCTAATAGACGCAGAACATTACCCACACAACCCCACAACATTAGAAATACAACATTTCATACAGAAGATCACCAGCTTCGAAAACAAATGGCTCATTAATAGGAAAACAAGTAAATTAGAAATCATCCCCCTCAGTAGGTGGAACACGTCCAATATTTCCGCCAATTTCAGGATTACATTCCATCCCATACCGCTTTAGCTGCCAAATATTAACTAGAAAACCAATTGCATAATTTTACACAAAATATACAAATTTTACTCCCCTCTCCTCACCTACATTATACTCACCAAGTACCCCACTTTAGTTAGATCTGCACTCATTCACCCGCGATACCTCTACACATCCTTAAAAAAACTCCGTATCCAAACAACTGAAGTTGACATACAAATATTACAAACACACACTGGTACGAATTGACATCATCAATAACACTTCACAAACACAACAACATTCCAACCATCAACACAGTCCTTCATCAACAAGCTCGCAAAACCTGGTCCACCATCAAAACATAAGACCTGAAGCTTTTTAATCAACTCGCATTCCCTCTAGAGCCACTGAAAAATAACACCTGATTTTAAAAAGCTCCAGTTTATTTTAACTGAGTTATACACCTCCATACCTGTACACGTAAACACTAATGACATATATCCCAAGCACACACATCCCTACTAGGCTACTACACACATCCTAACCACACACATCCCAACCACACATCCAAACAACACATATCCCAACCACACACATCCAAACAACACACATCCCAATACACATCCCAACCACACACATCCCAACCACACACATCCCAACCACACACATCCAAACAACACACATCCAAACAACACACATCCCAATCACACACATCCCAACCACAAACATCCCAACCAAACTATCTGAAATTGGTCGTCAGTTTTTGAACGAGCTCGCCAGGTGCAGTTGCACCTGTTTGGCCAACAATTATCTCTCCAACTAACCTGAGTCTCGAGCGACTCACTAACATAAATCACCAGCAGCGACTCGAGCGACTCACTAGCATAAATCATCACCAATATTTCAAATAAAGCAATGCAAAATGAAAAAGAATAAAAAGTTTAAAAATGAAACAAACGGAACGCATAAAGAAATAGTGTAAATATCACCATTACTTTTTTTCAAGAACTTGATGTAAAAATTCTGTAAATAACGAACCGCCACCCTCCGTCCCTCCTCCGGAAAACCTTCCAAAGCCCTGACGGGCCCCACCCCTCCTCCATAACCCCAATCAAACCCCATTCGCCTACAACAAACCAAATTATGCACCATGGTCATAGCCTCGCCTCCTACTATCTTTTCAATTTATCCTTCCTTTTTCTGGCCATTTTTCGCCCATACTTTCCTAGTGGCAGCGAAACAACCACAAACGAAACTCAACTCCTCTAATGCAAAGTACCAAGCCGTCCTTCAACACATATCAACTCACGGCTTAAGTATAGCACTCAATAGACAACTCACAACTCCTGAAATTACAGACCGCACACCAACACCGTCAAACAACAACATGGAAACGGCTCATCACAACACTCGAATTCAAGCAGGACCACAAACAATTCTGGAAATCATCAAAACGAATGCGCGGCCAAATGAAAAAAAAATCCCTGTAAAAATAAAGCTGTTTCAGTCAGTTGACTTCTAATTTGGTTACATTTTTATTTTACATTACATAAAAATTCCTCACATTACAGAAATTTAAAGATACGGTCAGTGATCCCGGAATCAACTCTTAGAACTAGACTCGAATAGCAGAATACTTAGTATGTTTCCTCCTTGCTTGAGCATATTAATTTTTAAATTGTTATTGACAAGATATCGCATATGAAAACCGAAATTAGTGCGGATGACCAAGTTCAATGTTATCAAAACAGAAAGGAGGCTTCTTCTTCGAAGTAGGCGCCTTCAACGGGGAGGAATTGTCAAACACGCTCTTCCATGAACGGGAGCTCGGCTGGACGGGAGCCCTCATGGAGCCCTCGCCCAGCTACCTCGCCCTCAAGAGCAAGAACAGAAGAGCGCACATCATGCGGGCGTGCGTCGCCCCCGACACCACCTACAGTGAACTCGACCTAGAGTCAGTGATTTTTCACCATTACACACAATATTAATTTTTTTCGAGCGTTCGAGTTACACACAACTCGAGCGTTTGAGTTGACCTAAAATTCATTTAGTCAACTTTCCTGAATCATGTTATTTAATCGGCGGTGAGATGAGTAACAAATGCGGCCTAATATATCTAGTTAAAATATAATTTAAGCATTAAATGTTTAGTTCCCTTATCGAGTTATAATTTTATGAGCCCCGGACTTCACGAGGCCCCCAAGTACACATTGTCGACAAATAATTCATGACAGATTTCGACCTGATCATGTTTGCCGTTTGGACTTCCATATCTACATCTTCACCAACCTTATCACTGACAAATGAATGTTCCAGAAAGCATTATATACGGTCATTTTTTCTTCCACAGTGTGGGTAAAATATATGCAGAGATGTACTCACTTGTTAATGCCAAGAAGGCACAAAAATCGGCGAGAGTTCCGTGCTATCCTTTCTACAGCGTCCTGACCGCGCTGGGCAACCCTGTGGTGGACTTCATGACACTCGACGTCGAGGGCGTCGAAATGAAGGTAACATTAAGCACCGGGTCAAATATTGATAACATTATTTACTGATAAAAGATTGTGAGATTTGAAAACTTCGAATAACGAGTAAAAAATGAAAATTTTACTATATTAAAGTGAGATGTAGACACAAATAACACAAAAATTAGTTACATTCTTCACAGACGTAATAGCATCTATGCTATCATGAGAACGTGAATAATTGCAGAGATAATCTTGGACTATCATAGCATTCCTGATTAGATAAAAGAAAATCCATTATTATTGTCATCATTGCACTTATACTAGAATCGTAATCAGATAATTTGTAATCACGTCTACAAAGTAAAATTTTTAGAATATCATATGACTTATGGGATGGTTATTTCAATATTGCGTTTCTAATAATTAATATGAGTAGTGACCTTGCCAATGATTGTAGGATTATTAGTTAATTATGCGTTTCTAATTAATATAAGTAGTGACCTTGCCAATGGTTGTAGGATTATTAGTTAATTTTGCGTTTCTAATTAATATAAGTAGTGACCTTGCCAATGATTGTAGGATTATTAGTTAATTATTCGTTTCTAATTAATATAAGTAGTGACCTTGTCAATGATTGTAGGATTATTAGTTAATTACGCGTTTCTAATTAATATAAGTAGTGACCTTGCCAATGTTTGTTAATAATTTGTTTGGGGCAGGTGCTGAGGAGCATCCCTTGGAATGACGTGAAGATCAGAGTGATCACCGTCGAGATCATCTGGGCTCCTGAAGGTCCTGAAGGCATCAGGAAGTTCATGGAAGCCAGAGGCTTCGAGTTCATTGAGAAACTCGACTACCACTATCTTTTCTTTGACAAAAAACTAAGTCATGGTTTGAACAGGAAAGTCAAAGTGTGAAGGCAGCCTGCACATTACAGGAATTGGAAGCATTTTCCTCCCAAGAAGTTGTACCACAGTCAACTCGCAAATTCGTGAATAAAACGTTGTAAAACTATTCTCGGGACCAAAATTTCTACTTCGAAAGTTGAATATTTGTTCTAACACATTCCATCATTCAGACTTCTCAAGTGGTTAATATTTATAATATAAATGAATAGTTTGTGTGCTCTGTTATAAGATAGATTGAAACATTTGCACTGTCATGCACCTTAAGGCGATTTTAAATGGCAGCTGAAAAATTATATCGATGCCTCCTACAAAAATGGAGACAAAAATACGTGCATCACAAAGCCAACACAGCAGCATAAAGACATGAGAGTAAACGTGAAAGTTGATCGCAAAATGTATCTTCCTTCTTTGCTCTATTTCGGTTCGCAATAAAAGACGCGAACAAAATTATACTTCAGTCAGACTGGATACCATGCATGCATGAGATGCGTCATTTTGCCACTTAATAAGTGGCAATAATCAATATTATTATTGCCACTTATATTATTAAAAGTTTTTCGAGTATGTGAATAAGATTTCGTGTTTTTCAGGGTGAGAATTTAATCGATACACGTGCTCCTGATTATGTTGGCTCTATACTGAGCTGAATCACTCTGAATAATTTTTAATACATGTGTGCTAATTTATTTGGTGTTTAATAACCTCGGCTAATAAAATCTAACAAAATTCTTAATCACTTCATCGAACCGTCAGTAAAAGTTACTCTATCAATAATAAAATTATTGTCACGGAAGATTTGGTTCATTGCATAATTTTCATTAGATAATAGAACTTACTTTTGATTTTTCATGGTGCCTCTAACTTGGCTTCTAGTTGGAAATGGACTTCGAGAGTTTGCGTTTTCAAGCTTCAAAAAAAATCTAAGAAACCGCATGTAGAGTCGGCTGATTACCTACGAATTCAATGAACAGTTCATTATTGTTTTTTGATTCATTTTTGTGTAGTTCAATTTTTCTCTTCTCATGCATTTGCGTTAAATTTAGAAATTATTAAGCCGTGTGTTTTGAAACTTGGAGATTGAAATAAATTGAATTAATAAGCATTACGAGATTGAAAATTACACACACCATATTTTAACAACTGCTACGCAATTTTATTAATCAAAGCCAAAGTATCAAAATTGCACTGGTAATATCTTGAAAAGTGCTACAAGATTCTTAATAAATCATCAATTGGAAGCAGGGTGGACAACATGGTCAACCCAAGCCCCATTTCTTTTACAAGCCCCATTTCTTTTACATGATCAACTCCCCTAAGTTTCCACCTTATTATAAGTTATTGTCGCTTAATTAAGTCATTTTATTGTATCGTAAACTTGCGTCTTTTTTTTTGCGAAGACTGATATACGTAAGAGAAGATAGAATGCATAAGATTGAATGCTAAGTTTGTTAAGTATTTGCTAAGTTTGTTTGCTAAGATTAAATTAGTTTTAAGTGAAGTTCGAAGTAACGTTTGTAATTCGTTCAGCAGATTCATTAATTTTTGTTAATTTATTTTTTTAATTTGATTGTGTTCCACAGATTCATTCCAATTAATTTGTTAGCAAGATCGTATTTTTAACAGCAATTTATAAATGTTGTGGATAGAGTGCGATATGATTCCTAAGACCGAAGACTATTTTCTAGATGCGCTGTAGGTTTTTTCGTCTCATTACAGGAACTAATGCAGGCTGCAGACCTAACTTACCTTTGGGCATTATTCAAGCGCCCGTCTATCTGTCAAATCGACGACGCACAAGAAACGAGTTCACGTGGAAATTCTGAAGAAGAATATCAATTACTCAATTACTTGATTCATCTCATTATTGTTATTTTAACAACCTTACAAAATAATTTCGTAGTTGTATGCACCACGTGAATGTAGCGCTATAGTTTTCTTTGGAATTATCATAAGCGGAATTTTTTATGTTAACTTTTATTGCGTAAAACTTATTATGTTCTGATGCTCCGATGATCTGACATAGAGTTATGGTTGTTGTCGATACTTCAAAATGGCGAAGTTTTCGTTACACAACAAGCGTGTAGACATTCATTTTGCTACATTTGCGTGGTGTGAAAACAATAATTCAAAATTTATCGCGAAAATCGTAATTCATCGCGACAACTGAAATTCATCGCGATGTTTGAAATTCATGAAATTGAAGGCGACATGCGGAGATGGTATCATGGATCTGATGATGGTGATTATGGATCTGCTCATCAATTCATTGAATGAGCAACGTCACGAGCATCGGCGATAATTTGCATGCTACTTAAAAGCTCAGTAATAAAGCCGCTCCGAAGAAAATCGTATATCCTTCAATGGTGAGATTGAGAATTTTACGCTAAAAAATACCTCAAGAATTTATTAAACCATTTAATTGCTTGCCAGTCACGGCCATGTTTCGCATGATATGAACTATCATGCTGAACGAACTAGTATACTACTAACCTTATAATAGTTGCTTACACGTAGACGATGACATTAACAACGATTAAATAAAATACTGTGCCACACATATAGCATCTAAGCTTTAACATAGCGTATGTATTTATATGTGAGCCATGAAGTATTGCCACTATTATTCGACACGATTAATCTTACTTCGTGTAGCCCCACTCGCATGACGCTTGTTCGTTTGATAGTTCAATAAAATAATTATTCATTTCAACTACTTATCTGTGTTGCTCTGCAACCACATTTTAGTCTCGGTGGATACGATGGATAATTAAGCTACTATGTCTAACTTTACATAAATGAGGTATACCCTTATTAAGCAAAAGTAAACTGAAAAAAATTGAAAGATCTTGGTGCGTACCGGAACGAATATATGATGGCTGGTTTTAGATATAAATAAGTCAATTGTATAAATAAATGTCACCCCCTCCATTTTTGTGCAGATTCTAATACATTAGGCATGATTATATTAGGTTTTGACGCATTTGTTATGTTTGTCGGCTAGCGAAATTGCATAGCTTCTATTCAAAGTTTGGCACGCTTTGTGACAGTTAAAAAACATATAAGAACGATTTTAATGTTTTACAGATAAATAGGAAGCGGTGGAATTATTTTTATAATAAATTTAGACACATCACACTTTACTTTAACTGTAGAAGTATATTTTGTCGCTACTCTCCATATAAAACGAGAATTAGTGACGACAATAACCAAATACCAGAGAATGCATCATGAGTCAGTCTGAAATATTCTTTTCTAATATGATATGAAGATACCCGAGAATATTTACTCATGAGTCAAGGTTTCATCTTTAGAAGCTTCAGTAAATAGAGCACTAGGCTTAGTTTACGTTCTCGAGAAAGCATGGTTATCTTTCCGTATGGCCCGACCGAACATATCTTTAGTGCCGGCATGCTTGTCTTAAGACGGTCATATCCAGCTCGTCTTTCGCAAGATTTACTTCGATATCAAGTGAGTCGTGGGCATAAAAAGAAGACTTTCAGACTTGCTTATTTCTGCGTAAAAGGAAGACTTATAGACATGCTTATTGCTGCATGAAAAGAAGACTTGCAGACTTTTTTATTGGACGTCCATACAAGTTCATGAGCTTGGCGAGCTCATGGCTCGTCAAAAAGCTGGTATTTTTGACACGCTCACTCGAGACGAACTCAGATTCTTCTGGAGCATCGTGTAACGTTTCAGTTCTAAAATGACGCGATACGTGACTCAGTTCGATTATATTTCAGGCTAATTTATGATGGGAATTGAGCTGGAAAAATTTGAAAAATAGAGTTAGTCAATCATGGAATGATGGTAGAGAATGAATAATGTTTGCTATAAGGCCCAGTCAAGCTAAGCAAAAAGGGTTGTCATTTTGAACTAAAAACTTATTTGTTCTAAATACGGGGACCTTCCCCGGATCTGAATCTTTCATACTTAGATTCTCAAAATTAATTCTTCTTTACGGGCATTTAAATTGTGTCGCAGCTGGCTTTCTGTAATGCCCTAGTCTCAAGTGGATTATGTTAACCTTAATTTAATGAGCAAGTTTCCATCTATTGTCACTAAAAATGAACTCCCAATTAAAAAGACCCATCACCGCTCCAGTTTGTATATGAGGCTGCGTTATAATGCCTCTGCCACTCCACAATTATCTGGCCATCGTTTCGTACTTAGCATCACTCCCTAACTTGCCCAAAAATTAACATGTGAGCAATTAAACTAAACTCGGAAAATCAAATTGTTGTTGTTTCTGCATTTTTTTAAAGATGGAAGCAGCAATATCTAATTAATTAATTAATTAATGCAATTGGAATTTGTAAATTGAGCTAAATTAAAGTTAGATATCTACTCCATGCATTGGAATATTTAAATTTCAATTATATTCATTTTTTTTCAGAATAATAGCCGTACTTTTTTTAATGTAGTATTCAACATTGAATTACTGCATCAATATGCAAAACTTTGAAAACTCCATACCAATAAATTTATCTTAATTGTTCATTCTCTCTTGTAATGGCACGAGAAATTCAAATAATGAATTTTTTATGCTTGCCCCCGAAATGGTTGAAGTGTTCTAATATTACACATGATATTTCAACAGTATTTATGATGTATATTCATTTGCCACTATTCGGAGGTTGCATCATGCATAAACGATGGAATAAGTCTGTTATGAATTATTTTCGAAGCTATGGAAAGCTTACACGAGACTAATACTCCCTATAGGCATGGCCAAACTTTAATCGCCCCGGGAATATTGCGAAGAAACTAGACCAATTATTGCTAGAATGGTGGAACAAATGTAGCCTACATATTACTGAACATAAATACAGCCGCGGTGTGTCCGCTAATGAGTACGCGAAGACATTACTGTATTCTACTTGCGCTACTTAGCCTCAGTAAAAAAGCACAATTTATTCATTGAATCAGAGACTTGAAAAATTATTATAGGTGTAACATTTTTTAGGGAATGGATAATAAGTGATTAGACGGCAATTAAACGAACACCATGCATAGAGCATGAATACAAGTTAAAATGCTATTTATAATCTCGTACATAGGCCGTGACCAAGTGAGCTCCGTATAGTTAAGAATTGAGTGACAGAATGACGTAGAACATTGAAACTTTGTTTTCACAAATGTATTAGTCCTCAATGTCTTTGTCTTTATTTTTGTCTAAAAAATAATAATTTCGTACATGTATATGAAACGAAATTTCACTTGCAATTTGAACTGTTTGTAAACGGTATCTGCAATACCTCATCTCAGTTCACCGACGGCCGTTAGAATATTACAAGGGTCTTTTAAAGCGGGTGCAAATTGAAAACGTCTTCAAAGATCACACGAGCTTAAGAATATCTAAATTCTTAATCGCTTTGATGATATTCTTAAGAGAAATACTGAGCCCACCACTGCTTTCTTTGGCTCCAGATGAGCTCGTTACACCAGCGTAAGTGTAGCTCCGCGAAGGCCTCTCATGTCATTATCTCGACCGCAGTTCTGTGTAGGATTTGAAACTTGGCTTTGCGATTATAAATGCCCACAAGAGAAAATAAGATATAAAAATTATAGAATTATGCAAAAAACGATTTTTAATGTAAAATTTGTTATAAACGAACAATGGTTTAAGCTGTAAAAATGTGTGAATTATAAATGCCTCCAAGAGAAAAGAAGATATAAATATTATAGAATGATACAAAAAACAATTTTGAATGTAAAATTTGTTATAAACGAACAATGGTTTAAGCTGTAAAAATGTGTGAAATTAAAGATGACGAGAATTAAAGTACAATCTATATACTGCATAGTTCATGGAGTATGAAAAATCTGCGGATGAAACACTGAAAATTAAATTATAACGACCATGAGGGAGGACACACATTACTCTTTTCCCAATTAGATTCTCTGGATTCATTTTATCGGAATTAGAATAATGTGTTTCCATATCTGCGACCTATATATCTATTTACTGTACCAGATTCAATAATTGCCAAAAAATGTATTGATAAAATTGTACTTTTAAGTGCAATTTAACCGCACCGAGATTACCAGACGGTAGCAACTGTCCACCACAAAATACAATTCGCAGTCTGCGGCAGATGGCGTTGGTTCGCGCGCTAATTAGTGACGTGGTTCCGATGGGCACTTCGGTCACAACATGTCGGCACGTGCGAACGATTCAATTTGGAATTGTTCATAGTCATGCGTTATTCATGAAGCAATCTGTGGATGCAAGATGGCTGCTTGCTTCACGACGAAGATTTTCTTCATCATATTTTTCTGAATTTGAGATTCACGAATTGGGTTATTATATTGCGCCATTTAATTTACGTTAGTGAGAGATCAATAAATCCCGGCTGTTGTTATGTGTTTTCTTCATACAATTAATATTTATATGATTCATAGTTTGGTATGAATAAAGCATATATTCATCAGTTTAGAATAATTTTGAAATGACCAAGTGGTTTGTTGGACGTCAAGAGAACTCCTAACGAAAATTTTGTGCAACTTTTTCACTTATTGTCTGTCGCTCAAGTTGCAAGAGAATCGTAACAAGTTTTAGTTCGCCTCGTGCCGAGATAAGAAGCTCAGACGCTCAGTTATGAATGATTTTAAAATTCAAGGCCTGCTCCGTAGAAAACTTGTTCAGTCTGATCCAATTTATAAAACTCAATGGCAAATATTTTACTGATTTATACAAGTTCTCGCGTTCCTCGCCCTTTTTCTGAGATGTATTTATTAGCTAGGGAAAGCAACTACTGTACGTAACTTTTGGGTGTACGTATTATTGATAAATAAATCGAATTTGTTTATTTTTCTCACGCATATTTTAGTAATTAAAAAAATATGCAATTCATTACTAGCAACTAAGTACCATTGATTATATTATGAGAAATTTGCTTCCTTGTTATCGGTCAATCATGATCCGAAGGTAATTGAAATGAAATTCTTTTTTTTAGGAACTGGGTTCAGCGTTGTATTGAAATGCTCATCGCTTTAGCCTAAATTCTAATTATGATAGATGTGTGTCCTTTCCTTAAATTGCTCAGACGATCCATTCCACGCAATTTCAAGATGCCTTAGCAATTTTCGCAGTACTGTGTATTATTCCTACGAGCCAGATTTTCTTTCAATTTGCGAAATGGCTTCAAGGACAGGCGCCGAGACTCGTCATCTCTTATTCATGAAGAAGCTCTAACTGGAAGACCTTCCATTGGAAATCCAGAGGCCTGAAGAAATCAAACAATGGAAACCAAAGACCTGCCAGAAAGGAATCAGGATTCCTCGGTATCTGAAATTCTCGCTCGAATGAAAGCTGGTGTCATTACCCGTAGACTTTCATCCGAGTAATCGTTAACCGTGATTGCCGTATGGTCACTAGAGCCGTGATCTCCACCACTGCTTGCGTTCAGGTTTAGGTTAGTGGAGTCATCAATGAAATATTCAGTCGTATCTTTGTGTATTTTATGGTGTGTAACATTTCAGAAAACGAAGATCTGGATTGATTTTATGCATATGTGAAATAAAAAGAGTGAGATCGTGGGTAATAATGAGAAAGGATGCAAAGCAACAAAAAGGTGGAGACAGACTAGGAGCGATCACAAGCAAGGGCGAAAGTTACTTGCATTACAGACCAGACCGAGAGTAAAAATATGAAATGATCTTCTCAAATATAAATACTCCACAATACAATTATTGGTTCAAATTCATTAAAATAATTTAAATCAAATTAAATAAATTAAAAATAAATTAAAAAAAAAAAATAAATTAAAATTATTAAATTTCGGATTTCGGTTCAATAACTTCCAAAATAAATGACGTAGACTGCTCTGGTATTTCAGTTTGTGACAACGTTTCGATTTAATCATGTCAAATTTACACACAGAGTGGGGTAGTCCGTAGCACAGGCATTTTTAGCAGGCATTGTCACATAAGTAATGCAGCTAGAAGATAATCGTCGGTCTAAGGAATCATATCTCACTCAATCCGCAGTAACGTTCTCTTATAATTTGCTACTTAAAAATATTATAAGTCTAAATCTTGCTAGCAAATCATTGGAACAAATCTGCGGAACACATTGAAGTTAAACAATAAATTAATATATAAATTAATGAATCTGCAGAAAAATAGAGACTTCACTTGGAACGAATATAAACTTAGCAAACAAAAATTGGTATAAATTTAACAAACTTTGCATTCAATTTTATGCATGCGATCTTCTCTTATATCAGTTTTCGCGAAGAAAAGACGCAAGTTTACGATACAATAATCAGTTTTCGCGAATAAAAGACGCAAGTTTACGATACATTACGCGAAAAAAAAACTTATCATAAGATTAAAACTTACGGGAGCTGATAATATATAAGACAAGGGCTTAGAAGCAATCATGTTGTCAACCCTGCCTCCGATTGATTATTTAAAATGCATCATGTAACATTTTTTTTAAGTTTGAAAACGCAAACGCTCGAAGTCTATTTTCGACTAGAAGCCAAGTTAGAGACACCATGAAAAATCAGAAGCAAGTTCTTTTATGTAATGAAAATTATGCAAGGAACCAAATTCTCTGTGACAATACTTTTAGTATTGATCGAATAACATTTACAAACGGTTCGTTTAAGTGATAAAGATGTTTGTTAGAATATTATTAGCCGAGGTTATTAAACACTAAATAAAATAGCACACATGTATTAAAAATTATTCAGAGTGATTACATTGAGTAGTGCTAAAGAAAATCAAAAGCAAGTGTATCCAATTCTCACCCTGAAAAACAATAAATCTTTTTCATATCCTAGAAAAAAATTAACATATGTTGACTTACTAAGTGGCAAAATGACGAATCTCATGCATCATAACATCAACCTAATATAGAAAAAGCATAATTTCGTTCGCGTTTATTATCGAGGACCGAAACAAAGCTAAAAAGGAAGATACATTTTGTAACTAACTATCACATTTACTCTCACGTCTTCATGTATCTATGTTGTCATTATGATGCGCGTATTTTTGTATCAATTTCTATAGGAGGCGTTATATAATTTTTCAGCTGCCGTGTAAAATCTCCTTCATATCACTCTCATGACAGTGCAAATCTTTTAAACTATCTTATGACAGAGCACACAAACTATTCTTTTATATTATAAAATCGTAAACACATGAGAAATCCGAATAATTAAATATGTTAGAACAAAAGTTCAACTTTCGGAGAAGAAATTTAGGTCTCGAGAAGAGTTTACTCTGGAGTTGACTGTGGTGTGTGTGAGTTGACTGTGGTGTGTGTGAGTTGACTGTGGAGTGTGTGAGTTGACTGTGGGGTGTGTGAGTTGACTGTGGGGTGTGTGAGTTGACTGTGGGGTGTGTGAGTTGACTGTGGGGTGTGTGAGTTGACTGTGGTACAACTTCTTGGGAGGAAAATGCTTCAAGTTCCTGTAAGGGGCCAGCTCAGCTACCTTCACACTTTGACTTTCCTGTTCAAACCATGACTGAGTTTTTTGTTGAAGAAAATATAGTCATTTACATAGTGCGCAATGAACTCGAAGCCTCTGGCTTCCATGTACCTCCTGATGCCTTCAGGACCTTCAGGAGCCCAGATGATCTCAACGGTGATCACTCTGATCTTCACGTCATTCCAAGGGATGCTCCTCAGCACCTACCGCAAACAAATTATTAACAATCATTGACAAGGTCACTACTTATATTAATTAGAAACGCATAATTAACTAATAATCCTACAATCATTGTCAAGGTCACTACTTATATTAATTAGAAACGCAAAATTAACTAATAATCCTACAATCATTGCGGCAAGGTCACTACTTATATTAATTAGAAACGCACAATTAACTAATAATCCTACAATCATTGGCAAGGTCACTACTCATATTATTTAGAAACGCAAAATTAACGAATAATCCTACAGGTCGTATGATATTCTAAAAATTTTATCTTAAGAAGCGATTTCAAATTATCTTCTTACGGTTCTAATATTAGTGCAATAATAACCATAACCACAGAGGTTAATTCTTTTACGGAATCACGAAAGCTATCAAATCTAAGATTGTCACTACAATTATTTTCCCTTTCATCATCGCGTAGATATGATTACGTCTTTGAAGAATACAAAACCTAATTATTTTGCTTTTCGTATCTACCTCTCAGTTTAATATATTAAATCTTTAAATTTTTACACGTTATTCCAAGTTTTCAAATCTCACGATCTTTCATCAGTAAATAATGTTATCAATATTTGACCCGGTGCTTAAAATGTTACATTCATTTCGACGCCCTCGACGTCGAGTGTCATGAAGTCCACCACAGGATTGCCCAGCGCGGTCAAGACGCTGTAGAAGGGATAGCACGGAACTTTCACAGTTTTTTGTGCCTTCTTGGCATTAAGAAGTGAGTAAGTCGCTGCACGAACTTTTCCCACACTGTGGAAAAAATGAAATTACCGTTTAATATGCTTTCCGACACATTCATTTATCAGTGATGATGTTGGTGAAGATCAGATATGGGCGTCCAGAAGGCAAAAAATATCAGGCCTAAATTTTTCATGTATTATTTGCCGACATTATGTACTTGGGGCTTTATGAAATCCAGGACTCATAATATCATAACTCTATAAGAGAACTACCCATTTGATATTTCAAGTAGATATATTAGGCGGCATTTGTCACTCATTTCAGCACCGAGCAAATATTGGTGCTGAAATTTCAGCTAATTTCAGCACCGAGCAAATATTGGTGCTGAAATTTCAGCTAATTTCAGCACCGAGCAAAGCTGACAATAAATTTTAGGTCAACTAGAACGCTCGAAACAATGAATAGGTGCCTCGAAAAGTAAGGCAAAACTGTAAAACTACAATATAAAAATGCATTGTACAAAATTTTTAAAAATTTTTGTATTTTGTAAAAAATACAAAAAATATTGTGTAATAGTGAAAAATCACTGACTCTAGGACAAGTTCACTGTAGGTGGTGTCGGGGGAGACACAGGCCCGCATGATGTGCGCTCTTCTGTTCTTGCTCTTGAGGACGAGGTAGCTGGGCGAGGGCTCCATGAGGGCTCCCGTCCAGCCGAGCTCCCGTTCAAGGAAGAGCGTGTTTGACAATTCCTCCCCGTTGAAGGCGCCTACTTCGAAGAAGAAGCCTCCTTTCTGTTTTGATAACATTGAATTTGATCATGAAAACTAACTACGATTTCCATAGGCGACAGCTCGTGCATTATAACTCAAATTATAAATGCTCAAGCATCGAAGAAACGTACTGCACTCTTGATTCAGAGACCACTTACCGTATCTTTAAAAACTTCCTCCAAAAATTTATCTTGGCCGAACTCGGAGAAGAATCTCTGGCTTGGTTTGTCAAGGTGGTACGGAACATGAAGGGATGGCGCGAGGAGGGCTTCCTGTGCTGCCTTGATGACGGCCTCATCTCGCATGTCCTTCCCCAGGAGGTCAGGGTGCAAGAAAAGGTCCTCCGTCTCGGGCGAAGAACGGTTGATCATTGACCTTGAGTTGCCTACAGATGAGTTCATTAAGTGTCAATAACTGGCAAACATATGTGGACTATTCTAAATGCAGGAATGAGAAAAAAATATATTTTAAATGTTTAATAATTGATTATGTTTCAAATATATATATTCGAAAATGTACTTTTGAAAAACATGTTATAAAGTACTCATCCTCAAAAATGTATATTTATTAAAAATTTGGCGAATTTGACAAACTTTCAGTTTGCATAAATCAATCGGAAAACTCAATTAAAAAAAATAAAATTTGCATGTAATACTTTGACTTACTTTTAATAACCTCTACAGTCTCTTTAGGCGTGAGTGACCGAGTCAGAATTATTAGAAAGATGCACCCAAAGCCTAGCAGCAGACCTGCACGAGCTGCTTTCATCGTCATAAGCTTCATTCTGGCCCGGAACTGCATTCCTAAGAATCTGTCTAGAAATTTTTTTTAGGAATTTTTTCTGTAATGTAAGCACGGTTAGTGAAAATAAACATTTAAGAAAATTAGAAGATAATTAGGAACAGCCGCTTTAACAGTCTTGTATCAGGGATGATTGTTTTTATTGGACCGCGCATTTGTTTTATCGATTACCAGAATAATTGTTTGTGGTCCTGCCTGAATTTGAGTGTTTTGATGAGCCGGTGTCGTGTTGTTGTTTGACGGGGTTGGTATGCGGTTTGTAGTTTTGGCAGTTGTGAGTTGTCTATTGAGTGTTATAGTACTTGAGCCGTGATAGTTGATATGTGTTGAAGGACGGATTGGTACTGCGTTTGCATTGAAAGAGTTGAGCTTCGTGTGTTGCTGTTTCGGTGCCATTAGGAAAGTATGGAAAAGGGCAAAAAGTGGCCAGAAAGAGGAAGGAGAAATGGAAAAGACAGTAGGAGGCGAGGCTATGACCATGGTGCATAATTTGTTTTGTTGTAGGCGAATGGGGTTTGATTGGGGCTAGGGAGGAGGGGTGGGAGCTCGTCAGGGTTTTGGAAAGTTCGCCTGGCTGTTCATAATTTACAGAATTTACACATAAAGTTCTTGAAAAAATAGTTGTGGTATTCACATTATTGATTCATGGGTTCCATTTTTTTCAATTTTGAACTTTTTACTTTTCTTTATTTTTCATTAAATTTGATTTGATACATTGGTGATGATTTATGATAATGAAGGTGGTGAGTGAGTCGCTCGCCCTCCAGGTGCAATTGTTGGTCAAACAGGTGTAATGTGGAGTCTACAGGTGCAACTGCACCTGACGCGTTCGTTCAATAACTGACGACCAATTTCAGATAGCCCTTTATGTGTGTTGTTCGGATGTGTGTTGTTTGGATGTGTGTTATTTGGATGTGTGTTGTTTGAATGTGTGTTGTTTGGATGTGTGTTGTTTGGATGTGTGTTGATTGGATGTGTGTTGTTTGGATGTGTGTTGTTTGGATGTGTGTTGTTTGGATGTGTGTGGTTGGGATGTGTGTGGTTGGGATGTGTGTGGTTGGGATGTCTGTGGTTGGGATGTGTGTGGTTGGGATGTGTGTGGTTGGGATATGTGTGGTTGGGATATGTGTGGTTGGTATGTGTATGGTTGGATGTGTGTGGTTGAGATGTGTGTGGTTGGTATGTGTGTCGATCAGTGATCTCGTGTGCATGTATGGAGGTGGAGAACTCAGTTAAAATAAACTGGAGCTCTTTAAAAACAGGTGTTATTGTCTATGGCTCTGGAGGGAATACGAGTTGATTAAAAAAGCTGCAGGTCTTATGATTCGATGGTGGACCAGGTTTTGCAAGCATGTTGATGAAGGACTGTGTTGATGGTTGGAATGTTGCAGTGTTTGTGAAGTGTTTTTCATGATGTGAATTCGTACCAGTGTGTGTTTGTGATATTTGTATGTCAGCTTCATTAGTGTGAATATGGAGTATTTTGAAGGATGTGTAGAGGTATCGCGGGTAAATGAGTGCTGATCTAACTAAAGTAGGGTACTTGGTGAGTATAATGTGGGTGAGGAGATGGGCGTAAAATCTCTATATTTTGTGAAAAAATATGCAATAATATTGGTTTTCTAGTTGATACTTGGGAGCTAAAGCGGTATGGGATGATGTGTAATCCTAAAATTGATCTTATTTTCGCGTATGGGTATTAGGTATCGGCTATGGAAATATCGGACGTGTTCCGCCTTCCGAGGGGGATGATTTCAAATTTACTTGTTTTCGTATTAATGAGCCATTTGTTTTCGAAGCTGTCGATCTGTTGTATTGCATGTTGTGTATCTAATGCTGTGTGGTTGTGTGGGCAATGTTATTAGTCATATGTCGTCTGCAAATGTAATATAATCATCATTAGGTAGTGATGGTGTAGTGATGGTGGGAGGCCGTGTATGTAGAAGCTATAAAGAGAGTGGAGAAAAGGCAAGCCCCATTGGGGAAAAGGGGGCTGTCTTCATCGCTTGTGTGTCCAATCTTGTTGACGGGTTTAGTTACATCGTGGAGAACTAATCTGTAGAGTGTCGTTGTGGGTGCTACCAGTAGCGTCTAGGAAAGAAATTATTGGACTTGAACGAGCTTCATGCTCGTTCATTAGTCTTGAGGAAAGTCTCTGCGATGGAATTGAATTCTGAGTCGGTGATAGGTTAAAATCAGAAGATAAATACTCATTTTTCAACACTTCTCTCTAACTTCACTTCTTGTTTGTTTGTTTTTTTTTTTTTTGTTTTTAGCGCATTTTCTCATTTATGGAAAAAATGCACTATTGTGCTCGCCATGTCCGTCTGTCTGTCTGTCCGTCCGTCTGTCCGTCTGTCCGTCCGTCCGTGACCTCAAATTTTCGTCGACGAAAAAATGGCTCTCTGTCACTCACTGCAGTGAGTACTGAGTTATATTTTTTGTTTGTTTGTCTGTCTGCTACAAATCTTATAATCGATATTTGACACACTTCGACCTGTCCAATCGATCTGAAATTATGCACACTTGCGTAAAGTTGGAGACAATGCATGAATCAATTGACAGAATAAATAATTTTTTCAATATTAAACAAATTTAAAAATAATTTCGTCTGCTACAAATCTTATAATCGATATTTGACACACTTCTACCCGTCCAATCGATCTGAAATTTTGCACACTTGCGTAAAGTCAGAGAGAATGCATGAATCAATTGACAGAATATAAAATTTTGAAAATTTACAAAATTTTAAATATTAAAAAAATTTTATTTTTTTTAATATACATAAATAAAATTAAAAATTCATTGTACATGTGTAACAACAAAGACACTGGATTCTTTAGAAATGTTGTCTTTAAAAAGTAATTTTTAACGCATATTATTAACATTTCAATCACATTCTGTCCGCACGTCCCAATAGGACAATGAATTTAAAGCATTCGTAACGATTATCATTGTATTAAAAAATAACTTCTTATCTTGAAACGACATCGCATACTTGGTTAGTGTTCGACACACAAATGTATTTCCTCAGACACAGGAATGTATAAGTAATTCCTTAGAATGAAAAAATTAATAATTCTTCTCGTTCAAAACTTGGAGGATCTGTCTTAGAGAAATACCTAGAGTTTAGACACGTCTGAGATTTATGAATTGGCGACTGCGATAGACCAAGATTCAGAGAGCAATCTTTGTAGCTAAATTCAATGCTTGGCTGGTCAGGTTTCATTTGATTTTTGTTTTACAATTCAATAGAGATTTGATTTTAGTGAATGATTATAAAACTCGATAATTTTAATTTCAACATTTGCATATAATTTCTAATGCGATGGAAAACTATAATTAATCGCAGGCAAAAACACGATTGAACTTTGTTCACAAATTTTTTTCTTAACGTATCGACAAAAAATCTTTCGTAATGCACCGTGCTGTTAATAGCTAATTATTTTCAGTCGCTTCACGCAATCGAAAGTTGGCGCGTCACAACTTCCGAGCAGTCGTAAAGGTACAACTTAATTCTTGTGCGTAGATTGGCACAGATATGTTCTTTATAATGCCCCCGTTCGGAATTAAGTTTACTTAACACTGTTAGAAAAATTCCCGTTAACGGTATTACCGGCGTTTCAGTGGCCGGTCGGCATGGAAAAGAAACACCGTGTTGCCGTTTTTTATCTGATTTAACACTAGAAATCCGTAAAACATCTGATAAAAACGGCGAAACTGTTTATTTTCACGGAGCGAACGGCCACTAGAATGCCAGTGGGACCGTTTTTTCACCTTTTTTTCTAACAGTGTAGCAGTTCTCAGGCAACACATAAATCGCTACCTGTACATAGCGGTGTTCTGATAATTAGGCACCATGTTTATTTGAATGAAAGGTATGCTACTTCTTCATCATGAGAAGGTTAAAAGGTAGGGCAGTTCAAGTCATGTTGTATACGTAAGCTGGAAAAAATAAAATTGAGCGCAACAATTAAAGATAAACTGCCAAATGCAAATCTTTCACATCAGGAATAATTTTTTGTCCTATATTATTCCCATGTGAGCAATTTTACCGTTCGGAAATAAATATTTACATCGTATCGTAATGTTACAGGAAGTACGTCAAACGTCTTTGGTATTTTCAATAGGCTCGAACGCCGGCAATCTTGTTGAAGAACGATCTGAATAAAGTTTATATGTTAATTTATCTAAGGGTATTTTAAGCACTTGGTTTCTGTTCATTAGAAATTCAGTTCAGGCGAATAAAATGGAGTTATTGTTTCAGGTAAGGACAGTTTAAACAGAACACGATGAAAAAATCAAAACCAGCTTAACAGACATCAAGATCAATAAGCTGTTCAACAAATTTTTAACAACGCAGCCATCAGATCTATATCAGAAACACAATATCATTGTTGAAGCGACAGAGTGGAGTGACGTAAGGTAGAGCTGGCAGTACAGGAGAGACATGGCTCGCGGCCCCACATACGTACATAACCTTGCAGTACTTCACTGCACCTGTAAATAAACACAGACTTCCATGTTCCTAACTGCTCGGTTTAAATTCACTCCATCGCGTGAGAATTATAAAATAAGATGAATAAGACCAAGTCTACGCTGTGGCGTTTTACAAAAAAAAATTCTCTGTTGGTGACGAAGTAATATAGTTTCAGTGGCAGCTAGCGTTGTCTTTTTTCTGTTTTTGGTGAAAGCACAAACACGTTAAGTGGTAATTAATTTTTCCTCGCTGTTATTATGTAATTAGAGACTAAACGTTTTTTCCACAATAGAGGTTGTAAATGATCATCAGACGGTGTTGCGGGAGAGTTTCAACACATATCAGTTACCCCAACGAGCTAGATAAATAATAGATGCAGAAGTTGGGAAAAAGGCCAGTAAACGCACTTAAAATCTGCGTTGTAAATCTTTGATAAGAAATCTAAAAAAATACACGAAGCCGCGAGCTTTAAATCTTGTAAATACAAACAGCTTAAAATACCCGACCGGTGGGGAAACAAGAAATTTTCTTTTCAATCCATTATGCACAAAGCTCGTGTCCACTCCAGATGATGACCGCTTATAAAATGAGACATGAGCTTATTTAGAACACTCCCGTAGTAACCAACGGAACACCTGGTCAACAATCAACACCTGGCGAGCTGCGCAGCTACAACAGTTCTTCAAAAAGTATGTTGTTTAAAGTATTGTAATGGGTAGCATGAGTAACATTAAAAACAGTGTTATTGGTTCCAAATTTTACTGTCGGCGAATAATTTTTTACGACAGTTTTTTTCATAAAGATGTCTAAATTATCTATATATTTATTTAACAAGTGCAGGATATATTAATAAACGCATGCAGTCATGAACGGTGGCGAATCGTGAACACACTCATTGACAGCTGAGCGGAAACAGAGTTCCTAACCGATGAGAATCGTGAGATGCCACCGGATAGGTAGCTGAAACCGAACTGTAACTGCTGAAAAACAACCTATAATTCTGACATGCTATATTTATCCATTATCATATGTTTATCTGATTGAAAAAATCCATGTTATCGACCTAAGAACGGCAATGAATTCCGAGAACAACTCCGAAGGAAACCGAGCAAGTTAGCGATGTTACGTGATTTTAGTGACTTAACAGTTGTTTCAAATACGAACATGAGTGCAATATCACGACAAGGGAAACGATATAATTCATGGGTCAAATCTCCCAATCCCATTACTTGTATTGTGAATTTCTAAATATTATAATTATGCATCACGATGTTATTTTCTTTTTTCTTCTAAACAATTTTTAAGTGAGATTTTACTTCTAAGGCCCCTCCTTGCATCAGTTGGAAGAATCGTCAACTTGAAGCGGGTGGGTGAAATAACAATATGGCTTTGATGTTTCAAGCTTCATCGACAATCATGTAAGTCAGGTGTCAATCTGGCGTCACATTATAATCATAATATTGTATGTAATTGGGACGTAATATTCACTTGACCTGATAGAGATTGAGGACGAGTCAACATCTGGAAGACACGTGATAGATCACGCGATCAAGACCTTAGTAGTGGGCGGAAGCCTACTACTAAGCCTATATAAGGGCTGCCTATATAAGGGCTGCCTATATAAGGGCTGCCTATATAAGGGCTGCCTATATAAGGGCTGCAACCTCAAGTAAGGCCCCCCGCAGTAGTTGATCAGCGCTCCGCGTTATAGCGTGTCAGTAGAGTCCTCCGACCTTATGGTCGGCCCCGTAGCTTATACCTCTGTACCGTAACTCTGTATAACCACCCCGCATACAAGATACGTTATCTGGACTGATGTGTCTTACTTATCCCTCACTACCTTAGTCAACGAACCCGATCCTCAGGTAGAGCTTAATATAATGATTGCCACGTATTTAAGAACTATTACCTTCGGCAGACCTTTGTAAAATAATTTCAACCTGCTGCCGGAGCTTGTCACATTTTGTGCTACTCTGCCTATTGTTCAATCTATAGGAGGAGGGAATTACAAATTTTTACTCTTCCCTTTATATAATAACTTGGTTCGGAAATTCCACCAGTCAGTCATGGAAATATAGATCACACTCTGAGAGCATCTCCGAAGATGCCGACTCCAAAAGAAGACGCATCATCAACCAAACATATTAAATTATATTACAGTATATTATATTATATTATATCTGTCTCTTATACACATCTAGATGTGTATAAGAGACAGAAGTCTCACCTGGCGGTGCTGATCTTGCACTGTCTGATGGTCTCAACAGCCCCTAAGTCTCACCTGGCGGTGCTGATCTTGCACCGTCTGATGGTCTCGACAGTCCCTATGTCTCACCTGGCGGTGCTGATCTTGCACTGTCTGATGGTCTCGACAGTGGCCGCCAGCCTGTGGTCAGCGACTGTGATGTGCAAGGCGGCGCAATACCTGCAGCCTTCCAGAAAATTGTCGAGCCATTTCACCGCTTCTTGGAGGCGCTTGAGCGCCTCTGGGTCGGGCTTCTTGCCTTGAAACACCACCGGCATCTGGGGTAATTCAAGCCAAATCTGGGGTAATTCACGCCAAATCTGGGGTAATTCAAGCCGAATCTGGTGTGATTCAAGCCAAATATTGTGTTGAAAGACAAGGAACAGGGGCAATTTAATAGCTATGTGAAGGTAATTTGAATTAGTGCTTAGTTCAATCATATGGCGGTTACCAAATGGGGAACCCCATCAATAATAAAGATTTTGATCGAATATTAGTTGATTGCCTCGGTCGTCGATGAAAACCTGCAGTTATTAAATTGGTTTCTGAATAAATTTACCAGGCATCATAAGTTATTCTATTAAGGTTATAGCAGGATCTCAATTGAGTCGTGTTTGTTAATGATTAAGTTATCTCTGCCCTGAAAATTACTTCAATACATTAACATTATAACATTATTACATCATTCGTGTAACCTCACCTACAAAGAAAAACTACTTCGAGAAATCACACCCTTTACTTGCTGGGCAAGATATTTTTAAATAAAGCGTTCAAACCAAAAACTGTCCCCACGTATTAGCTGACGTAACATGTATGCGCCGCCAAAACACAAAATTCGTGATTTTTTTTACTAAAAGTTTTCAATATACAAGAGGGACCTAAAAAAAACCGGACTGATTGTTTGAAAATTTATTCATTTATCCGAAATCTTCTTTCACAATTTACCGGAGTGAGCTCCAACAGTCCCCTTGGGACAGTTCCGCAAGTTCTTCAATACTTCTACGTCGATCTTCAGGGATTAGGTCTCTAATTTTCTCAACATTTCGTTCAGTGTGGTAAGTGGAAAGACCTGAGAGAGGCTGGTTGTTAATTGAAATTTTCCCTTTTTTAAATCAGGAGAAGCGCTCGGAAAAATTGTGTTTGCCCCATGGCATCAACCCTGCAAGCTGTCAGTCGCATTTCCTTCATATTTTCACAGAAGAAAGCAAAATTTTATGGTAGCACGCTGCTCACGAAAATTAGCATCTCTAAAAAAGGACGAGAAGTATCACAACAAAAAAATTTACGATAGCGGATCACGGCCTTACAGGGCAGAAATGCATGGCACACTAACTGAGAAATGTCTGTAGAATATTCACATACTGGGTGAATTCGGTACTACCAAAGCTTCGCCCACCACATATGCACTCAGTTTTTAGCGCATTTTCTCGCCATGTCCGTCTGTCTGTCCGTCCGTGACCTCAAGTTTTCGTCGACGAGAAAATGCGCTCTCTGTAACTCACTGCAGTGAGTACTGAGTTATATTTTTTTTGTTTTGGTGTTTTTTCCTCGTATATTGCTTACCACGTAGTTTTCGAAGCGCGCAGACAGCGTGCCCATGTCGAACATGAGGGCTCGGTCGACCCTGGCGCGCGCCTTGGGTTCCTCAGGGTACAGCCAGTCGCCCTTGCCGTACTGCATCGCGAGGTACGTACAGATCGCGCGACTGCGACCAAAAGAGGTGAATGTCGTTCAAAAAAGTACACTTTGCTCGAAAAAGTGCACTTCACTCAAAAAGGTACACTTCACACAAAAAGGTACACTTCACACAAAAAGGTACACGTCACACAAAAAGGTACACTTTACTCAAAAAGGTGCACTTCACTCAAAAAGGTACACTTTGCTCAAAAAAGTACACTTCACTCAAAAAGGTACACTTTGCTCAAAAA
This sequence comes from Hyalella azteca, assembly GCF_000764305.2. NCBI lineage: Eukaryota > Metazoa > Arthropoda > Malacostraca > Amphipoda > Hyalellidae > Hyalella > Hyalella azteca. The sequence goes on along the minus strand of NW_025936893.1, from coordinate 205,074 downwards.
AGTACACTTCACTCAAAAAGGTGCACTTCACTCAAAAAGGTGCACTTCACTCAAAAAAGGTGCACTTCACTCAAAAAGGTGCACTTCACTCAAAAAGGTGCACTTCACTCAAAAAGGTACACTTTGCGTATAGAAGGGCATGTCACTCAAAAATTAGCACTTCGCTCAAAAAGAAACAAATTCCCACGAAATGGTCCAGTCCAAGAAGGCAGGCGACTCGATAAGATCTATCATGTAATCATGATTGTCATTAATTTTTGCATTAGATACATCAATTTCTGAATTTTAATACATTGATACATAGATGAATTGGAGCACATTTTATAAAATTCTTTCATTGCCAATAATGTACGCTAATGAAAAATTAGTTTGTGGAGATTCCTGGTAGTTAAATCAATCAGCTCAACTCGGTACATGGGAATTAGGGAAAATTTTAAATAAAAATTCGCGCACTTTTCATGTGTAGACTGTATGCAAATTGAAGCATGTTAAGTTATTTCACAATCGTCTAAATTCTGTGTGAACATATAGAAGATAATATGCAATTGATAATGGAATGAAACATTCTGCATCTGTTTCTTGGACAAGGGAACATCCTCCAAAATTCCATTACTGAACCGAAAATGTAGAGTTACACTTCGCTCCGAATAAATCTCACTAATCTAATCAACGCTCTTTTTAAACCATTAGTTAATTTAATTAAAATTCCCACCTTTCCCACAGAACATGGTCACCATCAACGATAGTAGGTACAGTGTGTTCAGGGTTGAGTTGAGTAAACTCAGGGTTGAGTTGTTCACCCTTCAACAAGTTGAGTTCTTTAATGTTGATATCGAGACCCAACTGTCGGGCTGTTAGGAGGCAAGCGCGGCTTGGAGGAGAGAACGGCGAGTGGTAGAAGTCGATTGGTGCCATGGCTGCTCAAATAAAAATAGTAAAAATATTTGAGATTACTACGACTGCAAAGCGGTAAAAATTATATCATGTAAAAAAATTTGTGCCATGGCTGCTCAAATAAAAAATATTAAAAGTATTTATGATTACTAGGAATGAAAAGCGGTAAAAAATAAATGAAATCATTTACTATTGAAATTTCGTTCATTTGGATGGAGACTTAAACAAACAAATTTGAGAATGTTACTTGGTAACGTAATTGGAAATTTGTTTTGATAAAAATTTAAATTTCTTGCTGAGGATATATTACGGACTATATTGATGAATTCAAGCAATTATCTCGACGCAGATTTGGAACATTTATTTCAGATTTTACGTTAATATGTGCGGTATTGTATAGGATATAGATTTAATATATTATTATTATTAAGTTGCAATGAATTAGGTATGGGATTTTGGTTTCTCATTTTCAGTTTTCAATCACCTTAGCTATGACCTCTAGTGTGTGTCTTCTTTGTCATCGTACCGGTTGATCTTGCCCTGGAAGAGAACCTCAAGTTCTAGGTTGATGTGATGTTAGGTTTGTTGATGTGTATTTATATATATTCTTTTGTTAATTATATTCTTTTGAACTGCTTATTCATTGAAAAATCCCTGTCCATTAAAGTGCTTGATTGAAGAACTATTGCGGTTTTTTGTAGGGTGGAAGTGCTAGGGATCATTATTTGGTCGGGAAAGTCTCCTACAGCATATTGATGAATAAAAATTTTTTTTCGGTTCTATGATCTGAAATTACCAGGATTTGCAATCATAGTTTTGGATGCAAAATAGAGAGTCATTTAAGACTGTGGAGAAGAAGATTGGATAAAATATGGCAATTTTTAATTTTATTGTGTAAAGTAAACTTCCATAAAAAGTTTTCTTAAGATTTAGAAACAAAAGTCGAATGTTCTATGTTGAATGTGACTCAGCAGTGGCTTTTCATAACCGGTACATGAGTTTCTAAATTTATTCAGGAGGTTCGGTTACCGGGATTTTCAAATCCCATTATTGCTTTAGTTCAACATCAATTTTAAAAAATGACAAATTCTGTTTCCTTCTCATATTATAACGCTTGATAAATGGGAGTTAGACATTAATTTTGATTCCATACCCTCAGTGTTCATCCATTCAAGGTAATGAAAATTTAAACTGTTGGTTTATTATACAAATAGAATTTAAACAATGTAAGCTTGAAATGTCTAGCAATGTGTTCCATTACTTGACTGCGACAAACCATGGTTCAAATTATACTATATAATATTTTCGTTGCGACACAGTATCATGAGTCGGTAGTCAATCAAGTCACATGGCATATGTCAAGAGTTTCAAGCCGCGGATGTTCACAGTCATCGCTCACTGATAAACTCGTGAGATAAACCTTATCAATTTCTGATTCTTGTCAATGCATACATACAAGGTTACTAGATTTATAATTTAATAATTTAAACATATTTGGCCTAGATCACTTATTGTTAATATACGGTGAAGTCTAATGCTTGTATTTTATATTTTTAAACATATATTAAACTTATATAACAGACTTTACGTCGAGATACATCCCACATCTCATGAAAGAAGTTATGAAGATGGCTCACGGAAAGCCAATTTATTTTCGTTAACAATTAGTACCTTTCATTCAAATTGAATTGCTAGAAGATGTGCTCTATAACGTTAAGTATTTAAAAGAAAAGAAAACAGCGAGTCGATTCCCCGTATCTTCATTATAAACGTTTTAGAGACCAGCTCCATCATCTGTCCTAAAATCTTGCGAGAAATATTAAACTCTAATAAGCTTGGTGGTTTTATACTTTTATTATATATATCTTTGGCGCTTTTTCTTCGGTGCTCTTTTGATTAAATTTTACCTTTCTCTATTGAATGCATATTGTGCTCTTTTAATTTGTGAACTGAAAGGCTTTCGATGAAGATATAATGAATATAATAGGGGTTTGGCTTGCTTTAAAATTCTTGTTATTTAAGTAGATTAATGATATAATTAGATATATTTCTGCATAATTTTTCGTAAGAAGCCAAAAAATAATAATGATTATTTACGGTTAAAACCGATTAAGAATTATGTATTAAAAGTCTTTCATCTTTTACATTCCGTCTGGCATTTTTACTCCACAAATATTCTTCAGCCTCTCAGAGGCCTATATGCAGCACCAATAATACATAATTTTCATTATCTGTGCATTGGAGCCTTGAATTTTTTCGAGTCTCACGTAACAATAACTAGAGAGCTGTTCTAGAATATGTAAAAACTTATTCGCGCCAACCATCCCCTATCCCAATTCAACAAATTTTCAAGTCGCAGGAAATCAATGCTTATATCAATAACCATTATATCTATAAAATGACTTCAAATTAAAAACCGATTTGTTGTAGCTAAATTTCAACCCACACTAAAAATAGTTCCAACTATTAACCACCAATGATTCAAAGGAAGCTATGCTTAACCATCCCAAAGCACGGCCGCGTTTGGGTAAACTAACCTAATCCATATAATATGTATGTTAACATTCTAATTTTATATAAATGCTGTTTTCAGAGATAAAAATATTTGAAATATTTGTTATTGAACAAGCGTTTATTAAGTTCGATAACAAATATTAAAAATTTATCACGTTATACTTCACTTTAGATTCTGAACATTTTTATACTTTTTTTAAAGCAATGGCATATTATAATCCAATTTAACTTAAACAAAAGCGTGACAAGAAAATTTGCTACTTACAGAAGTAGCTTTAAAATGTCACCAAATTAGTTTTGCGGATGAATAGCGAAATCACAGAAACTTGCTAAAATAACATTTCCCTAAAAATCAAACGTAGTTTTTTAATTTGTCAAGCCTGTATAACGTAATGTCAACGTTGGTGCGTCAAAAAAGGTTCTAAAAGTGTATTATTTACCTCAATGGATGCTATGCCTGTAATGTGGTTACAGAAGATAAGACTGAGTAGAACTGACGCGAGCAGAAGCCGGACTGAGACAGATCATCAGAGGCAAGAACGTCGCCCAGATCTTATCAGTTGCAATCAGTTCGCTGATAACGCCTTCGTCGGTTGCAGGTAAATCTTTCATAGAAGAAATGATTAAAATTCTCGAAGATTAGAACGGCATTTGTGAAGTCTTTCGTGTATTTTCTAGCTGCGTATCCTTCCGTTAGCAGTCATTATCATCTTGATTTGATAAGTGTAAGATTTTTTCTTTGTTTATCAAAGTTTTTCAATAAATAGTCGTTTATTTCTGTCATTTTAAGTTTAATTTTTTATGTTTTTTATATGAGGTTTTTTAACATTGAATAGAATTCAGATCGAATGAAATTACTCATAAAGCTATCAAATGCAGTTCAAATTTTATTTTACAACACTTCTCTTTAACTTCACTTCTTAGTTGTTTGTTGGTCTGCTAAAATCTTATAATCGATATTTAATACACTTCTACCTCTCCAATCGATCTGAAATTTTGCACACTTGCGTAAAGTCGGAGGCAATGGCTGAATCGATTGACAAAATAAATAATAATATTTTTTTAATATTAGAAAATTTTTTTTAATTAAATTTTTAAAAATGAAATAAGAAATTCATTGTACTTGAGTAACATCGGAGGCACTGGCCTCCTCAAAAGTGATGTCTTTAAAAGTAATTTTTAAATGCATATTTTTTAAGTTCTCCTCAATTGCTATAGTCATTGATTCTCGACACGGATTTCATCCATGGAATTTCACTCTATCTTTCTTGAGATAAGATACGTACGAGATAATTGATAGCAAGATTGTGTCTCCTTGTCATCAAGACTAGCAAACACATTCATTAGTTTCTCGTTAATTAATTTTCAGGGGAATCTACCCGTAATTTTAATTCAATTTAAACTCATTTTTTCCTGAAGTTGAATTTCCCTCACTTGAAAGTTAATATAAAACAGCTATATATATTTTCATGTTTAACAATACTTGGCAAAATGGCATTTAATAACGATCTTATTTTAAATACTTTACCATGCAACTGCTAAAACTTCATTCATTTCAACTTGAACCGTACTACGCGCCATAAATCTCACTAGACTTCAGAGAATCGAATTTTTCATAAGTGAAGCCGGCAAGTTTATGGAATGTGATTAGACGTAAAGACCGAGTCATACATCATAAGCCTTGTGCCGAGCGCAGGCCTGAAAAAACGCTCGAGTTCGCCGAAGAGGATAATGAATGTTTAACTTTAGCCTCCGGACTTGATTGAAATTATTAAGAGTGTTTTTTTTTTCGCCTGGAGCAACACGCTCAAGTTTGGGGGGCAAGGAAATATTCAACCAAGTCTGATCCGGCAAGTTCTCAGCCCTGAAGTACGAGTACATGAACATAAATTATTATTAAGTAATAATAATAAATTCTTATTATTATTTAAATCATTATTATAAATTTTATAATTAAATTTTAAAATTATTAAAAAATAACGAGTACATGCTTCTTGACATAAGCATGACAAACTCTAAGCTTCATATTACGTTCCAATGTTTTAATTTAAGAAAGGGAGGAGAGGGGAGAATTTCTGTCTATCTATCAAGTACTTTTAACTATTTTTCAAGCGAAAAATTTTCTTTCTGAGAATAATTAGTAAATTCAAAGCTTTTATTCTGAAATCAAATGTGTTTTGCAATAACAATGTTAATTAAAGCATCAGCAGGATTAAGCTTTACTGAAAAATACTTTTGCAGGCTTACTCGCTAAATATTAATGTAAAATCGCATTAAAATTTCAGAGATATATAATTATGATGTTCTAGAAATTTCCTCCTGTAGTCGTAAGAGTTTATGAACATTTATTTTTTATTGTTTGTAAATATATAAACATTTGTGAATCAGCTGAAGATGTCGGGAAATGACTTTACAGCTGAAAAATGAAGACATCAATGAGAAGGAAATCACTTCTCCACTGATTAACAATAATACACTAATTGTATTAAGCAAAAAAGTTATTCATGAATATATTGTAGCTCAAATTCAAATATTGAAACAAACGTCCACAGGATCTCTTAATAGCTCGCTAATCTACGTCTCATGAGAGTTGATCTTTTTCTAGAAATATTCAGGTCGAATCGCAATCCTTAAAGATTTCCTTTTCGGGAGCTTTGCTCTGTATTCAAATTTAGCATTTCATGTGTAATTATATTACATCTATGTTTCTTGCTGCTTCATTTAAACAACTGTCCATTACAATGCATGGATCTCATTTTAACAGACTCATTAATTAAGACGTGTATTGGTCTTATACATATTTAGAGCAAATGTCATTTGTACGAACTAATTCATACCGCGAATTCTATAAGCATCAGGCAGCTCCTTCTACATGGCATGTTCGCCATGCCATAAGACTCACTCATGCGAACCCAACTTCAACCGCATATGAAGCATGCGTTGCTCAATTCTTCCTACACGGCGTAAGCATAAATGAATATGAGTACAGTGCCACAATAACTAATACGGAAGGCCTAAAAAAATTTCATGCGAAACCTAGATCCCGCCACATGGCAAGACCACAATGCCACACATGTGTAAGCGACTCCCAGTCCCCGCCACATGTCAAGACCCCAATGCTACACATGTGCAAGCGACTCCTAGTCCCCGATACGTGTCAAGACCACAACGGCACACATGTGTAAGCGACTCTCAGTCCCCGCCACAATGCAAGACCACAATGCCGCTTATGATATAAGGGACTCTCAGTCCCCAGCACATGGCAAGTCTACATATTTTATAAGCGAATTCCAGTAACCACCACATGGCAAGTCCACAATGCTGCAGACGGCAGAGAAGTTGGTTGGCGTGAGTGGAACTTAGTCTCATTATCATAGCTGAATATGCGGTCCCGGCGGGTTTGCTCCGTAGACTTCGTTAGACAAGTTTTAAGTTGTCGGCCGTTGAAAATTGTTCAACAAGAAGCCTTTCCTCGTTGTAATATCGTCAACTCATTGTCAGGAGCGAATATTTTACTGGTCATTGTGTGGAGTGAATATTGTACAGCTCATTGTAAGGACTGGATATTTTACTGCTCACTATCACAAGTATATGTTTTACTGCTCATTGTCACGAGCGAATATTGTAATTTTCATTGTGAATGCATTATTTTCAAAAGTGTACATGTTACTGCTCTTTTCCTAGAGTTAATTTTGCTCTGTTCATTGTCAGGAGTGAAATTTCACTGCTCATTAAGTGTAATTAGGAGACTGTAGCTCAATTTTTGGTATATTTTTTTAATTTACTTTCTGTATGACAGGCATTTCCTTTTAACGCATTACCGTTTTATTAGAGGAGGTGGCAGGATTTGGGGCAAACGTAATTTCATATCAAGTATAGTTCTATAACTATTTGCGGACTGTACTGATTGGCTTTTATGTTCAGCCTATACATACCTTGCGCATTCAATACATTTTTACGATCACAGCATAGTGAATGCTGCACAGACCGTATCTATAGTTAATTTGCTAGTAAGAAATCTATCGAAATAGTGAGACTCCACACATTCGGTGTTCATTTCATGTGCTATTTATTTTTATGTTTTATTATGTTTTATTTATTGTTCTGTGGTGTATGTTTAGAAACCATTCCAGACAAATCAATTTCACTCTTCTTCATTTCTAATATTTTTACCTGCAAAAATAAGCCGTGATTTACTACGTGTATATGGGTCGTATTTTTTCAGCATTTATTTTGTTGCTACTTTTTGCATAATATGTTCACGAAAAATCAATCTCACTCTATTTCATATCAAATATTTTTACCTGCAAAAATTAGCCGTGTTTCCTACGTGTATATGGGTCGCTTTTTTTTGGGTCCCATTTTTTTGTCATTTTTCCATAATATATTCACGAAAAATCAATCTCGCACTACTTCGTTTCTCCCACTTTTTATTGAAAAAAAAATAAGCCGCTATTTTCTACGTGTATATGGGTTGCATTTTTCCAGCATTTATTTTTTGCTACTCTCGGCATTATATATTCACGAAAAATCAATCTCGCTCTACTTAATTTCTCCTACTTTTTCTTGCAAAAATATGCCGTGATTTTCTACGTGCATTTGAGTCGCTCTGCAGGGGAGTAGGAAAGTCAACGTGCCCATGTGCCTAGCGGGAGCTCCCAGGGCGATTCCATCTGATAACTTCGACAAATTGACTCGAGTTGCAGCACAAAAGTTGAATTAGAACGCCCTCGCAAAAATGCCAACGCTTGTTGGCTTGCAGATGAGAAAACGTCGAAAATGTCAGATCTTGCCAGGCGTGGAAACTTGGGACGATGAAATAATAAGGATGGAAGGGCTTAAGTCATCCTCAGCACATTACTATTGAGTCATCAAATTGTAAAGGTACATCGTACATTTTACATCAAATTGTAAAACTTCTTTGTATCGGTTATCTATTGTAGCGGAACGTAATGGCTACACTTACACATAGGGTTTCTGACCTCAGGCCCCAGCGATACGTGGATGGTATAAAACAATTCACGACGTATTCCAGGCCGAGATGTATATCTACAGATTGAGAAATTCCACCGTCATTATTGTTCACTTGGATTTATACGACAATGAACGTGAATAACAGAAGATTTTAGTGATGAATGGCACGATCATAGTAGAAGGAGGCTGGCTCTCGACTGTAGTGCAGCAACAAGAACCAACACCAGGGGCCACGGCTATAAACTAAAAAAACAGCGTTGGAACACATCCATGCGACAACATTTCTTCTCGCTTCGAGTCACCGACATGTGGAACAGCCTACCTGATAGCATCGTTGACGCTACGAGTATGAACATCTTCAAAAACAGACTAGACGAAGCTATGCAGGAGTATATGTTCAGTCTTAAAATGCCTAGCAAATTACGGACCAGGCAATAAGTCCAGCAGCTATCTCAATCAATCGTCAGCTATGGAAAGATCGGGTTCCAAAGGCCGGATCCCTTGTGAATCAAGTCACGAAAAGCTCAAAGAATCGGCAACAGGCCATGGGCCTATTTATTTCTTCAGTGCCGACACTTCTATTCTATTCTAATACCTCCTCAAACGGTTCTACATGCTCATCATTATCTACAGTCGCGGTTTAAGGAGTGCTTCGACTAGAGAACTGGAACGCGGGGCTTTCTTCAAGCGGCCATTTTTTGGCCGGCTACACCACGACTTGAACTGGTAAATAATCCTTGTTTACAAAGCTCGTCATAATTGGTTGCGTCGGAAGTTCAAGGAACCTAAAGTCATGAGGGCTAGCAGCAGGAATCATATACAGCTCCCCGATCTTGCAGTGCTGAATGATATTAAATCATCCTTCAACATGCGTAAATGACATCACTTACATTGCCTCACCACATCCTTCAACACGCATGAAAGACAGCTGAAAACCACTAATTTTTTATTTAAAAAATGGTTCGTCGATTTTTGATTCCATGCTAAAAAACATTCAACTTCTTCCGTGTGAAAATAGCAACATGCAAATACATTTCTGCTCATAATTTTTATGCTCACGCTGCGAGGCTCAACCTTGCTTCGAATATTGCTCATTCCATCGCTCAAAATTTGGATTCCATAAAATAACAATTTTATACGAAGCTTTCTCCGCGTCCTTCCAAAAGAGCGTCAGCTGTCCCAACTTTCTCCAACTCTCCTCAACTTTCGCTTAAACTTTCAAGAGACGCCGTGAAATTTCCATGGATGCCCAAGAATTAATCTTCGGCCATCGAAGCGAAAAAACTTCTTTTTTGATCAACGACGTCGTAGAAAAATCGATCTCCAACGACCTGAACTCATGACAAAAACATCCATGCGAAGAAATTAAGTTCGTCAGAAGTTGCGGCTCAAGTGGCAGTAGCTTTCAAACAGAATGCATTTGTTACATTTTTATGTGTACTTCAAGATGAGGGAAGTTGATATTTAAAGTTACTTTTTAGAATAATTTCCCTTCGAACTTAATTTAAATAGTTAATGGTGAATATGTACCATTGCTGAAAAAATAGTACATAATATGTGAGTGTGTATGAAAAAAATATCCAGGCAGACTTGACATCGCCAATAAAATGTCATTATCAGGTTCAGCGTGAATTTATCCCTAAAAATAACGCATAGGCATTTTTCCTGTTTGTTTATATTTTATTATTATTATTATTATTATTACTATTATTATTATTATTATTATTAGTAGTAGTAGTAGTATTATTATTATTATTATTATTATTATTATCATTATTATTATTTTTTTGTCTTTTCTACTTCTTTTCAATCTAAATGCATTTTTAGGCAGAATTTCCGTGTCTCCTACTAAATTTAAACAAAAAGCGCAGGACAAAAAAATCCCTCAAATAATCAAAAAACAAAAACTCGCATCAATTGCATGCTACTCATATTGATGCAGATTTGAAGGCGCATACCTATTTCCATTCATACAGATTTCCTATATTATGCATTTTTAGCAACGCTATATTGCTAACGCATTTTTCAAATAATGATCGCATTTTTCGGTAAATGGCAGTCGCTTTTCACCAGGCATTCCCGTGGCCTTAATTATGTCTTTTTATATCGGCTGACTTTTTAGGACTCTGCTCTAAATTTATGACTATTACCAAATCCGGCTGCCCATTAACAAGTTTAAATGAGATTGGAACTGCGGCCGATAAATTCATTGGCAAAATTCATCGGTGCGCGTCGCTCCCGAGAACTTTCCTAATGTCTGATCGATGGTTCGCAGGCAGGCGCTTACTTTATTTCTAAGTGCACGTAATTTCGAACCGTGCATGTGATCGCAACGCCAGTTTTGCGATATCTTTTCTGTTGTGTGCGATGCATCGTTCTGGGTATACTGTATATCATTCTAAGATATGAAGCTTGACATCTTATATGACAACGATCTTACAGAGAATTTGAAAGCAAGGCCAGATAATTTACCTTTTATTTATATGAGAAAGCGTTTCGGAGTACAGCTCCATCGTCAGTTCATAATCCTATATGACAAGAAGAATCAATTAGAAATCTGAAATTCACATTGAAGATTAAAAGCCTAAATTCACATGAGTGGTTTGGGCATTGGTCTTTTGCAAATATTTTCATGTGTTTTCACGAGGCTACTTAGCTGGCCAATTACCCTCTTTATTTTAAGTCTGTTTCCTATAACTGATATGTCGATGATACATTTTTACTTTTCAAGCATTTAATGTGGGCCTCTTCTTTGATTATCTTAATCTCCAACGTCAGTCCATAAAATTCAACATGAAATTTGAATTGTATCCAACAATAGTTTATCTTTTCTCGATTGCAATGTTACAAAAACCAATGGCTGTTTTCTGACCTCTGTATTCCAAAAGTCAACGTTTACCTTTTTAAGCACCAGTATTTTTAGGTTTTTACTCATATCGTTTCAAATTAAATGGGATTCAACCGTGGCCTCCGTATTTGTTCAACTTTCCATGTTATGCACAGCGAATTTGAAATGTCGTTCAATATTTATTCACTAAATGGGTTTCCGTCCTAATTGGTGTATATTAAAATTGAGAAATTTATGTCTAGGCAATATACTGAAGTTGATCCCGATTGTGGCAACACGAACTTGATTTATTGTTCTTTTCCATATACTTTCATAATGCAGTTGAAACTATAGCTAAGGAATTGAAAGTTTTAATCACTAAATATCTTTCGAATGCTAATCTGCACGTGGTGTTAGTGAATAACTTTAAAATCGGCTCATTCTTCAAGTATAAAGATGCTCTCCCTCTTTTTGTGCGTTCGTCCCTAGTTTGTAGATACAGTTGTGAGCAGTGCGTATCAGCGAATGTCGGTATGACGTCTCGCAATTTTTATACTAGGCTGGAGGAGCATAAGGGCAGAAGTTATAAATAATAATAATAATAATAATAGCGGTTTCAGCGTTTAGTAGGCCGTAGGCCTGTCGCCGATTCTTAACATCGCAGAACATTCACAGCATTTTGCGTTCGCGAACTCGCAACTCACTGCTACAATTCTGCTGTGCTTAACCGCCCGGCCTCCTTGCTGATTCTGACCAGAAACTGACGCACAGAGCTGGGTTCGAACCCGCGCCTCTCTGCGCCAATCTTGGTACTCTGAACTTTAACCACTGGGCCACCCTGGGCAGGAACCCTGCTTACGCATCCTCCTCACTCAGCTATGCGCGTCCATGCTGAGCAGTGCAATGTCCCAGTGTCCGATAGTGATTTTAGAGTTCTAGCTGCCTCGACCGGTGTGGGTAACCAATGAATTTTAGAAACCCAGCATATTTTTATACAAAAACCCAGTTTAAATGTTGCCTTCAGCTTCTATCCCCTTGAAATTGTATTTATAGGATTTTGAACTGGCGAAGAAGCTTGTCTCCAAAACATTTTCTCATAAAATTAAATGGTAAACTTTCAGACTATTTTCTTTGCTTTTATAATCTTGGTGAATTTGCGATCTAAGCAGTCAAGAGATCTTACTTATACAACGATTTTGCTGTCGAGGTAGTAGCATTGTTTGTAATCAATTAAACCATTGAGTATTTTGTCGTTTTCCAGCGGCTTTTAGAAAAGAATATTATTCGCTTCACCATTTATGTCGCAAATTGAAGCTGCTGTTATTTATGCGTTGGAGGAGATTACTGGACATTTTGTTCGAAGTTTCCCAAAAGACTGAAACAATAGTAACGCTAAATCAGTGGTTCCCAAACTTTTTCAGGCTGGTGCCCCCTTTGGCTCCCTAGTGAATTTCTAGCGCCCTCCACAGACATACGCCTCTTTCTTGAAATTTAGTACGCTACAATTTTAAAAGAGAAAGGTTAAACACAAATGTGTATTTCACAAATAGAATCCCATTTGTGAACCGATATGTTTTTCAACTGTTTCAGCACTAGAAACCTAGGACGTCTCGGGCGAATTTACGGCCGGACTCGTGGCCGGTCTCTCGACCAATCTCCAAATTCAATNAGTCATGTGCTGCACGTGTTGTGTACAAATCGTCAAACAAACTTTCGAACTTCTGACTTCGACTTCGGATTGTCGCCCCCCTATCGCCCCCCAAACGCCCTCTTCTTCCTTACCGCCCCCCAAAATCTTTCCATCGCCCCTAAGGGGGCGATATCGCCCACTTTGGGAACCACTGCGCTAAATGAATTTCATTTACGTTTCATTGCCCTCAGCACCAAAAAAAAAGTAAGATTTTTGACACATAAACGTTCCCGATTATTTATCGCTGCATCACTTTCATGGTAGGAAAAATATTTTGATTATTTCGCCTAAAAGGTAATTATACCTTTATATTTGTAGCTGAAATCAGAAGCGAAATTATGTAGTTAGGTTGTTGGATAGATTATGGAAAAATAACTGCAGAAGATCATCAGTTTTAGGTCGCCAATCATTTCCATGCGCGTTACTGAAGTAAATGAATTAACTAGAGATTGAATTCATTCACAAATAGACAAAATATGAACAAAATATGAATATGGGAAGTTGCGCACGACACGACTGTGCCGTGATGTGCACCAATTTTACATCTCTCTTCGAAAAAAACACTGTAACGATTTAAGAGCATTCTGCTTGAATACTAAATAAATTCACGTATGCTATAGATTTAACTGAACCTCTTGCAAAGTCTTGTGAATATCTAATTCTGGAACATCCGCGTCAAGATCAGGATCTGTAAACGAATCAGTAAGACAATCTGGCGTCTGTTGAAAGATCAGATCCACGTCATTTGATTGGCTCGGGTTAAGAGGCTTAGGAATTAACAAATCTATTGATTCTAAATCAGTCGACAAAACGAGCCAATTATTCCGGAGTTACTTCAATGAGATCCCTAATTAGCTGCGAGGCTTGGGAGGCGCTGAGAGGGCAAGGGCATTGAGTGAGGGACTGTCAGTGAGAGTGAGGGTAAGTTGAGGGTGGGTGGGAGTAAGGTGAGGGTTAGTGAGGGTAGGATGAGTGAAAGTGAAGGTGGGGTGAGGGTAGGGTTAGGGTGGGAGTTTGCGAGTGTAAGGTGAAGGAGAATGAGAGTAGGGTGAGTGAGAGTGTGGGTAGAGTGAGGGTGAGTGAGGGTAAGGTGAGGGTTAGTGAGGGTAGGGTGAGGGTGAATGAAGGTGGGGTGAGGGTAGGGTCATTGTGAGAGTTTTTGAGTGTAAGGTGAAGGAGAATGAGAGTAGGGTGAGTGAGAGTGTGGGTAGAGTGAGGGTGAGTGAGGGTAGAGTGAAAGTTAGTAAGGGTAGAGTGAGAGTTAGTAGGGGTAGGGTGAAGGAGAGTGAGTGCAGGATGGGGATAAGTGAGAATATACGAGGGTAGGGACAGGGAGAGTATATGTGAGGGTTGGATAAATTCCAGCGAATTTGAGTGTAAAATAGAAATGACCAATATCGCGAATATTTTTGAGGATTTTGCAAATAAAAAGACTGAATTAGTGTCCCAAAGCTAGTATAAAATCCACGTGTTATCTGCAATTCCTCAACGTTCTGCGAAAATTCCTTGTTAAAATCCGTGTTAAAAAATTTAATCCAGTATTTCAATGCAAGCATGCACGTAAATCCTTAAGTTGTCTGCTAATCCAATTAGTGTATAAATAAAACTTGCCTGTTACGTGGTGACATGTTACCGAAACAGCCTCTGAGAGGTGACATGTTACCAAGTGCTGAAGTGATGATGATGAACTGAATGATAAGGTCAGCCAGACTTGTTGCATCGCAACATGTTATTTTCCATTGATTTTATGCTGTGCAATGGAAAGTTTGAAAAATATTGAAGCCACGTACGTTGTCGTATTTTGAAAAGCTGAAGGAGTAAGTCCTTTGATAATATTTAAATTGTGAGAGCTGTGCAAAATATTTTAGTTTGTACTTTGCTTTTGACAGGCAAAGCAATCAATGCATAATTTATCGATAATATTTTCTTAAACTTTAAAATAAACAATTTTATACTTACTGTCATTTTAATCAAATCTGAATCTACGTACAACATCCCTTGACATTATAGTAAAACAGTTAAATGAAAGTTCAAGTTTCTATTTACTTATGTTCGCGAGATTTTCTCGAGAGTTTTGTGGGATCCTAACAGCAAGTTCCACGGCCAATAATCCACTGTCATCTCCAGTAGCTCCCGCACAGATAAGCTCTTTTTCTTGAAGCAGTTTACAGTGCCGCTTCACTGCACGACAAGTGGCTTCGATAGACGACAGAAATAGTTTTATGATTTAAAAATTGGACGTCTTTTTGATTGAAGCCGTCGTGGTTTTCTCTAGATTTCGTAGGCTAGATGTTCTATGTTCGGGTATGAAGTCTTGAGCCATTGTCGGTCGCACCAACTGCAGCCCGACAGACGCGCCAGCTGCAGCCCGACAGACGCACCAACTGCAGCCCGACAGACGCACCAACTGCAGCCCGACAGACGCGCCAGCTGCAGCCCGACAGACGCACCAACTGCAGCCCGACAGACGCGCCAGCTGCAGCCCGACAGACGCTCCAGCTGCAGCCCGACAGACGCACCAACTGCAGCCCGACAGGCGCACCAGCTGCAGCCTGAAGGACGCACCAACTGCAGCCCGACAGGCGCACCAGCTGCAGCCCGACAGGCGCACCAGCTGCAGCCTGAAGGACGCGTCAGCTGCAGCCCGACGGACGGAATTTATTTGGAATAAAAACATACCGACTTACCCTTACTACAAACAATCTTGAAATAAATTACTTCCATTTAGCTATTCATTAAAACATGTTGTAACTGGATAGCTTTAAATAAATATTTTATTGCGCAGTAATTTCACTTCACTTCAAGTTTATTTTTAATGCTCGTTTTCCGAGCTCTTTGTTTAAAAATAAGTTTTTTTTTCTCAAAATTAAATGACTTTGTAATTAAATTTTCGAATATTTACACATAAATTCACCAAATTCCATAAGCTCTACAAACTCGAATTTACAATTTTTACCTTTTAAACTCTTAACCTTCATAACAATTGAAATTTTGCAATTGAAAAAATAATTTAGATGAGAGAATAGCGACCAAAAATTCATTTTTTTTACATTTAATCCAAGCTAAACCGAGCTAACAGAAATTTGGAACTCTGATAACCATAAAATTAAACTACTGATTATAATTATGACAAAGATGATGATGACGAAGGCTATGATAGCGATCATAAAGAAAATTATTAAATAGCTCTAAGGCAACTGATGACGAAGTCGATGATAACAAGTATGCCGAAAATGATGAAATAGCTTTAAGGCAACTGATGACGAAGTCGATGATAACAACCATACAGAAAATGATGAAATAGCTCTAAGGCAACTGATGACGAAGTCGATGATAACAAGTATGCCGAAAATGCTGAAATAGCTTTAAGGCAACTGATGACGAAGTCGATGATAACGAAGTCGATGATAAGGCAACTGATGACGAAGTCGATGATAACAACAATACAGAAAATGATGAAATAGCTCTAAGACAACACTTATGATGGGCGTTAGCCGGAACATTCGCAGGAATAGAAGTGGTTGAGGCGCGGCTGTTGCGCTCCTAACTGAAAGTCATGGGCCTCCTGATCACCGGACTCCCCAAAGCTCCATAAATCCGTCAAGACGGACGCCCCGGAGACAAGCCGCCCTAAATTTCCCCCTGATGGAGCCATCGCTACAAAACGCACAAGTTTGGCCGGACGTTTCCTACTCACTCAGTTTCGTTCTCATGAATAAACGAAAATTGGCTTCGTTCTGTCTTGCGTACAAACAAAACATCGAAGTTACTTCGACTAACGGCATGGTTGTTGATTTGGAAACTGTTTTCTTGGGGCATGGGAAGATGATTTAAGTAAAATTATTTAAATTATTTTGTAGCTTTCACATGGTAAACCGCTTGTTTACACTTTGAATTTAAATTTTCTTATCTGGTTAATAATTTAGTTTGAAGAGTGAGCTCATTGTATACTACAGTCGTAAGAAACGAATATCTGCAGCAGGAAAATAAAGTTAATTTTTAACAATCGCATACGCTTTAATGGTGGCAACAACAGCATCAAATCTTTCGTCAACGAATTTTATTTGCTTCTCGCACCATAAAAAAGTTCGTATCAAACATATTTTCGCTTCTGAAACTCTCTTCAAGTCATTCAACAAACAATGGAGAAAATTTTCATTTTTCCCCCCAAAAAAATTCAATTTAGGGGAATGATGGACGTGCGTTGCCGAGAAAAATGCGTAAATTTCGTTCCTCGCTGTGTTCTTCGGTAACGAACGCATCTTATCCCAGCAGCTATTGTCCGCTACGAAAACACAAAAACTTGGCAGCGTTTTTGTGCGGACAGACTTATCGGGGTAAACAAAAAGCGGGCTAAGAAAATAAAGGCAAAGGGGCCGCAGCTCCTAAGACCCAATAGCCACTCTTATTGAGACCAGACGCCCGACAAATGCCCGCCTTCGAGCATCCTGGGCATGCAATAGCTGAAATTTGTCAGGCGTGTGAAAAATTCGACTGCGGTTCGAACGTTCTTGCATGACATGGATTGCGTTAAGGCAAAAGAAAGCTTAAACTGGCACAAGAGGCAGAAATGCCGGCGTTCGGATTGCGTCAAGGCAAAAGAAAGCTTAAACTGGCACAAGTGGATGCATAAATGCCGGCGTTCGGATTGCGTTAAGGCGAGAGAACGCTAAAACTGGCACAAGATGCATAAATGCCGGCGTTCGGATTGCGTTAAGGCAAAAGAACGATTAAACTGGCACAAGTGGATGCATAAATGCCGGCGTTCGGATTGCGTTAAGGCGAAAGAACGGCTGAACAGGCACAAGTGACAGAAATGCTGTGTTAGGGCGAAAGAACGCTTAAACAGGCGCAAGTGACAGAAATGCCTGCGTTCAGATTGTTTTAAGGCGAAAAAACGATTAAACAGAAACAAGTGGCAGAAATGTCAGCGTTCAAATTGCGTTAAGGTAAAAGAAAGCTTAAACAGGAACAAGTAACAGAAATACCGGCGTTCGGATTGTGTTAAGGCGAAAGAACGCTTAAACTGGCACAAGTGACAGAAATGCCGGCGTTCGTATTGCAAAGCAAAATAACGCTTTAAAAATGTGTGTAAGAAACACCAGCTTTCGGTGCACAAGCTTTAAATCTGAATATGACTATAGTTGGGATAAAAATACATATATTCTTTATTAACTAAAATATATGCTCGAATGTTAGCGAATCTCTTGAATGAGATAAGTACGAGTTTATTAGAAAAGTTTTCCAATTCTGTCGTGTTAATGGACAACTGAGGTGAAAAACGTAATTTTTTAAACGAGTCTCTATTATTAGCCAATAACAATGTTTTCACTCAAAGAAAAACTTTTATATTTGTTTACTTAAATCCAGAGAAAGTGTAGAAATGTTCCAAATTGAGGCAATGCGATTTAAATGAAAATCCATAAAAAACTCAATCACTGTATTTACAACGATGCATTGACGTCGTTCAAATAATTTGAAGATCTGGAAAGACAATTCCACTAAGACGTGTTTGTGTGGAAAATCCTTGGAACGGGGCCATTGCTGGATTTAAAATTATTAATAACGATGTTCCATTTAAGTAATATCCGTGTTTTTAAAGTGAAATGAACAACCCCATAATACCCTTTATATCCAGAACGGACAATTCCTAGCAAGTGGCATTTATTGTTAATGCGAGCTGGTGGAAAAGGACACTATTAACCAGAGGCCATTTCCAGCCAGCTTCTAGTGCTTCTCTTTTCAATAAAGAGCAGTTAAGGAGGAGACAAGTGGGTGCCTACAAGAGAATTGTGTCTCATTGCAGCCTCTTTGTATTCCGCCAACCTCGTGACAGGTGCTGCAAAAATACTCGAAATTTCTCTTCACGAAAGAAAGGAAAATTTTCAGCCTCTTCTCGGGATGGCCGAAAAACTCGGCGATGATTGCACTCGTGTGGCCCAAAGTACGAGCAACCCTATGGCTCCCTTGTGACCGTGTTGACCGCATGAAAACATATGGTAAGAAGTGAAAAAATAAACTAAATTTCAAAGTTTGATCAGTCACGTATGTGCCTCCATTTTGGACAACTGTTGGAGATTAGTTTGCCTTTATAGTATCTCAAAAGACCCCAGCGTTTGAGATTACTTCACTTGTATAATGCTTGTGAGCAACTTAAGTACGAATTTTACATGATACAATAAGAGTTTGCTCTGTGATACACATTACTTAAGTTGATTTTTTGCTTGCTTAAACTAAATATACTAAAAATGAACAATGCATGGTACATTGAAATTCTAGCCGTCTCATGAAGTCTCGCTAAAATCATTATCGTAACTGGAAAACATATCCAAATCCTAACCGTAACTAAAAAACACATCTCAATCCCCCCGTAACTAAAAGTCACATTGAAATCTTAACCGTAACTAAAATGCACACTCAAATTCCTACCGTAACTAGAAGACGCATTCAAATCCCTACCGTAACTAGAAGGAACATTCAAATCCCTACCATAACTAGAAGACGCATTCAAATCCCTACCGTATCTAGAAGGAACATTCACATTCCTACCGTAACTAGAAGACGCATTCAAATTCCTACCGTAACTAGAAGACGCATTCAAATCCCTACCGTAACTAGAAGACGCATTCAAATTCCTACCGTAACTAGAAGGAACATTCAAATTCCTACCGTATCTAGAAGGAACATTCAAATTCCTACCGTAACTTGAAGACGCATTCAAATCCCTACCGTATCTAGAAGGAACATTCACATTCCTACCGTAACTTGAAGACGCATTCAAATTCCTACCGTAACTAGAAGACGCATTCAAATCTTAACCGAAAGGGGAATGCGAGGTTGAACTTCATTCTATTTGAACAGATTATCCAGGTCTAGCGTTAAGACTGGCGCTGTTCTGCGCACAGCCGTCCGTCTGCCCATGAGTTTATGCAAATTGTTCAATTTTGCGCTAGCCTGAAAATCACGAGAAATTCTACAAAGCTGCAGCACCAAAAGAGCGAGGCGATTGTGAAAATGATTAACCAGCTACGATGCGATTCTATCCTCTTGTGAGAATTCTACCATTTTTGAGTCCGGATGAAATTTTTACGAGATTCGAATTGGCCTAAATTGAAAACAACATTGATTTGATAAGATCAAAATTGCATAACTGATTAGCTAGTAAAATTGATGTTGTCAGCTAATGGCTTAATTAATGGCTTAGGATTTAGGATTTAGAATCTTGAATTCGGCAGTGGAATTTTTGTGCAAACAATTGAGTGGAATTTATAATTTTGTTAAAGTAATTTATGAAATTTGATTCCTTTGAAAATTGCATTTCTTCAAATAATTCACCATTATTAATGGTTATCCATTGATAACAGATATTTTAACGTTCAATCCGCAGAAGTTAGGTCAGAGATTACATTAATGTTGGAAGGCTTTCTTCATGAGTATATGATGTTAATTGTCAACATTTACAAGTTTGGAGATCATGTGAGATATGATCGTAATCAATGGTATGTCTCTGACTACTTGATTGCAACATCGAAACATGGCATTGCAGTAGTGTTGAAACCAATACTCCTTTCTTTAATAGTGCATTCCAGCAATGTTCAAACGGAGACTACTTCTCTCGGCCATAGAATGCGTCGTTAAGAAGGTTCTGTAGATAAAAGCTCAGCACTTGGCACCACATGACGTCATTTATGGAAAAACTTCTTGGCGTTTGTCTCGAGTATAAAACTCCTCATATTGTCGGCCATGTTGGTCGTCTGCAGGACACATCTGTTAGCAATAACTCGCGTCTCCCGGGATTCGTAAAATCCTCCGAATTGTTCACAGAACGCTCTGTGCTTCTCTGTGTATTATCGACTTTCGAATCTCCGGGGCCGGTCGATAAGTAATTTTGGCTTTAAACGGTTGAGTTTATGAATGATTTTGAGGAGTTATGATTCATAAATCAAGATTTATCAGTCCAAGATTCATTGCTTCAAGACTCATCAAATTATGTCTTCCGGTGATCTTCGGGTTAGGATTTGGAAAAATTAAATCTCATTCAAAAAATGTCGGTGGCAATTCATTTTAAACTTTGATTTGATCACACATTACGTATATTTTGCGGTTGTTAGATCTTCAGCCATCAAGCAGAAGTAATTCCTTCTTCCGTCCGAGCAACAAGCCGAATGTCCTCGAACTGACAACGCGAGAACGAAACTCGTTTCTTGGCGTTCTCTCGGTCAAGATTTTCCTCCCCCAGCGAACACAGTAACCTAAAAGACAACATTTTCTTGCCAATAATATTGGGGAACACGACCATAAGTAATCCGGTCGAGGTTGCCTCAATAAAAAAGTCATTTGATAGCCGCGGTTTGGGAACCTCCCCGACTGATAGCCTTGTCTGCGTGCCCTTACGAAGATTAGAGCCGATCATTGTCATCCAACCGACGTTATTTCGTTGGCCACCTTTAAGTCGACCGTGATTTCCAACGAAGGGCGGCCATCAAGAGGCCGTTACAATGGATCTATTTTTATCGTAGAAACTCAGCTGAAATTGCCGCGTAATCTTGTATTGCAACCTGAACATGGACGAGAAAATTGATAAAAAATATCAGCACGAAAATAGAAAAGCCAGATATTTTCGTTATCTCAGTGTAGCGGGAGAAATGAACTGCATTTATAATTGTTCCGTGTCTCCAACCGCGGGTTGCACCATACCAGGATACCAATAATCATTTTACATTATTGTATGAGACACAAAACAGATTTCATTTAAAGATTATGAAGACCTTTTGCAGTAATGGTACTTTATACGTGAAATGGACCGAATAATAACCGTTTAACAGAATTTATTGCGGAACTGGCTGGTTAAGCACAGATATCAAAACTTTTTGACATAATACAGTTGCAGAAATGGCTAAAATTTCAACCTTTAACATGAAAATAATTATTTCAGTTCATCATAGGTAAGTACTGCTGATTATTTGAGCCATACTTAAAAAAATTGGTTCTGCACTTCTTATCTTCAGTCATGCTCGGCGAAGAGCGGCAGCTGCAACAAAACTCAGAGCGTCGCGAGCGGGGCCAAAAGTTGGCCGCTACAGCACGAACTTACTTTCTAAAAAAATATGAAAGTTTCCATCTCAAGCATGGTTTATAGAAAAATATAGATTTTAGATTTTTGTCTATTGATAGTACGAACTTTTCTCATGGAAAGCAATTTTCGAATATATCTATAAGGAAGTTTTTAAATCATTGATTTTGAATTATTCAAAACAACATTATGAAAAAATATCGAAAAATATTCTTAAATACAAACATTATTCACTTTTGAACATTATTAGCAATGCGTATGAAAGAAAATCAGGAAATTTTTATCTTGTTATAAATACATAAAAAAATAGAAAAGATTATCATATCACAAAAATTCCCTTTGTGCAGGAGAATTTCAAAAAGCAAACGACAGTTATGTTCCATCCTTTTAGTCTCACCTAAAATTACATTTTTATAAGCACTCGCGCCGAATATCTTCATCCTTATCCAAAAATATATCAGTCACTCCCGCTGGATTTCACCACACAAATATCGTCATCCTTATCCAAAAAATATCAGTCATTCCCGCTGGATTTCACCACACAAAGAAATATTCTCCCTGGAACATTAAAGTGAAGCCCCATGGCGGCTGTACTCGAGCTGCTCGTTGTCATTCCAGCACAAATTTCGATCTGGATGCGACTAGCGCTCCAAATATAAGTTTTTTTAATGGAAATTCCCGCCCGGAGTTGCATAAAATTTGCAGAAAACAAACCACAGAACGAGGAGATGTTTTCTGCAGAGATGGAGCATTTTCCAGGTTTCTGTTGGTGAGTCTGTGATACTTGTGGCTTTCGGTAGGGAAGTGTCCGTGTTTATTTTTATTCTGAGTATTTCTTTTAATTTAATAAGAATAATTTGAAGCTTAGATTGGAATAGAAATGTCTTCGCTTGACATAGTATCGGTATTACAATCATTAGAAGTCTTAAGAGAATATAATGCTTACATAAAAGTACTAGCATCATTTATATTTTTCGATTTATATTCAAGTCTGAATGCCAATAATAGTTGGCTAGCTTAATGAATGTATTACTTCGATATTAGTAGCCATCAATTATTTCGTTGCAGCTACTCAGTGAAGGTGCATTCGCATAATATTTAAAAATATTGCTCAGCAAAGTTAATTTTGTGGTACAAGAAAATGTGGTTGATGAGGCGAGATTAGCGTCAACACCGGCCCGCTCTGAAGTGATAAGCACCGAATATTCGGGAAGAATAGGCGATGCTAATCATTACGTAATGTTTTTGGTGCACAATGTTTTTAGTACGCATTTTTTTGGAATATAATGTTTCCGGTACCAAATTTTTTGGTTCTTAATGTTATGGTACTATTTTTAGCGCATTTCCTCATTTATGGAAAAAATGCACTATTGTGCTCGCCATGTCCGTCTATCTGTCTGTCCGTCCGTCTGTCCGTGACCTCAAGTTTTCGTCGACGAGAAAATGCGCTCTCTGTCACTCACTGCAGTGAGTACTGAGTTATATTTATCTTGTACATGGTGTTTTTGGTACGTAATGTTTTTGGTACATAATGTTTTTAGTACGCAATTTTTTTGGTTCATAATATCTTCGGTACGTATTTTTTTATATGATGTTTTTGGTACATAATTAATATTTTTGGTACCTAATGTTTCTGGTACGTAATGTTTTTGGTACATGATGTTTTGGTGCATAATGATTTTGGTACGTAATGTTTTTGATACATTAGGTTTTTCGTACGTAATGTTTTTGCTACGTTAAAGTTTTTGGTAAATATGGATTTTGGTACATAAATTTATGTTGCATAATCTTTTTGGTACGTAATGTTTTTGGTCCATAAGGTTTTTTGATACATATGGTTGTTTGTGCACAAGGTTTTGGGTACACATAGCTTTAGGTACAACCTTCGAGTTGTATAATGCTTCATGTACATGTTGTATAAGCATGATGCTTCATGTATACATCATGCTCAAGTTACATAATGCTTCAGGCAAATAATGTTTCATGTATACATCATGCTTATAATATTCTATCATGCCTCATGTATACATCATGCTTAATGTTCTATCATGCTTCAGGCACATCATGCCTCATGTATACATCATGCTTAATATTCTATCATGCTTTAGGCACATCATGCTTAATGTTCTATCTTGCTTCAGACACATAATGCTTCATGTATACATCATGCTTAATGCAACATCATGCTCCAGGCACATAATGCTAATGTACGACATGATCGTGCCCTAGAGTGCATTAGCTCCATAGATTCCACGCTGCAGCATCGACAATTGCATCAGTGTCAGTTTTTTGCTAGGTTTCCAGCCCGAAGTGATCCATCTCCATCAGTGTCACTCGAGCCATTATTGAATGAGAGAACAAATTTCATTCGCTTAGAGTTTCCCCATAAAATATAATATAACTTACAAAAACTCCCAGATAAATTGGCTTCGATGATGTATCGAAAATTTTAAACCGGCTGTAAGCAAACATTATTCCCTGTGCGTAAATTTTTGTTGTATATGGAGAGAATACAGCACGTTCTAGATAAAAACTTACAAAAACTTGATAGTTTTGATATAGCATAGAATAGTATAGTGATATCGGCGCTGAATAATAGGCCTGATGTGGCTTGTAGCTGATTCTTGTATTTTTCGTGACTTGTTCACAGGCGATCTAAAAACAGGTCCTTCAACAGGATCTTTTCCAAGCTGTCGATAGTTTGAAATAGCTACTAGACTTCCACCGGGTTCGACATGGTGCTAGGCATTTCAAGTCTGAACATATATTTCTCCATAGCTTTATCTAGTCTGTTCTTGAACGCGTCTACATAATGTTTTTTGAGCGTTTACATACAGTGGGTACAAAAAGTATCCGACACAAAGGAAAATTTTTATTTAATTATTAAAGCTCATTCAACAAAATAACATAAACGAACACTTTTCTAATGTATATATACATGGGATATCTAAATATCATATCAAAACAACAATCTCATTAAATGTTGACTTAATAATTGCAATTTTGCAAAAGTCAAGGTTCTAAAAGTATCCGACACATATAGTTATAAATTTACTCAATACTTCATCATGTGACCTTTAGCAGCCAAAACTGCTTCTAATCGATTGGAACACTTGTTCACAAGATTAACACATATGCTAATAGGAATTTTAGCCCGCTCTTCCATGCATATTTCTTTCAATTGAATAAGATTTCTTGGATCTCTCTCTTGTACCCTCAATTTCAATTCCCGCCACAGATTTTCAATCGGATTGAGGTCATGTGATTGATTGGCTTGGCCATGCCAATAACTCAATGTTCCTCTCCTGAAACCCTGCAAGAGTTGCCCCTAGCCATGTGCTTGGGTCATTGTCTTGTTAGAATATGCAACCTCGAAAAAGGTTCAATTTTTCGGCTGACTTCACGAGACATCTCTCAAGAATGCCCCGTTACAGTTTTGGCTGCTAAAAGTCACATGACGAAGTATCGAGTAAATTTGTTTCCTAGGTGTTGATACTTTTTGAACCTTTAATTTTTCATTTACATAATAAGCTTTAACTAAATAAAGTTTTTCTCTTGCGTCGGATCCTTCTTACACCCACTGTAGGTATATGTTCTTGACCGCGTCTTTTTGCATATTAATAAATTTTATGTTTTCATTCAATAAAATTTTGTATGGTGACAATGCGAGTAGAAAAAATTGCAGACAATTCTATTAGTTTGTGAGAGAATTATAAATTTACGAATTGCTTCCAATTACAGTTAATAATTTATATATAACAACGGTAAAATGATTAAGGAAATATTCATGACTGTGAATATCATTATAAGTAGAGAATTATTGCAATGGCCAAAAACTGTTTATTTTACTTTAACAAAAAAAAATCGAGCGAAATAGCACGCAGATGTTTTTAGTGTTAATTCAGAAAAAAAAGATTGGGAGTTAGAAAATACCTTGAAATGTTTACACAGTCGAAAACATTGCCCACCGCCAGGCACGTGTAACAAGATCGTGTCGAACAGCAATCTTTTTGTGCGTTAGTTTAGATAAATAAAAACATAGAGATATTTTGTGCTTAGGTGCATCCTCCTCCTACATCTTCCTCCTACATCCTCCTCCTACATCCTCCTCCTACATCTTCCTCCTACATCTTCCTCCTACATCCTCCTCCTACATCTTCCTCCTACATCCTCCTCCTTCATCCTCCTCCTACATCCTCCTCCTACATCCTCCTCCTACATCTTCCTCCTTCATCCTCTTCCTACATCCTCCTCCTACATCCTCCTCCTACATCCTCCTCCTACATCCTCCTCCTACATCCTCCTCCTACATCCTCCTCCTACATCCTCCTCCTACATCCTCCTCCTACATCCTCCTCCTACATCCTCCTCCTACATCCTCCTCCTACATCCTCCTCCTACATCCTCCTCCTACATCCTCCTCCTACATCCTCCTCCTACATCCTCCTCCTACATCCTCCTCCTACATCCTCCTCCTACATCCTCCTCCTACATCCTCCTCCTACATCCTCCTCCTACATCCTCCTCCTACATCCTCCTCCTACATCCTCCTCCTACATCCTCCTCCTACATCCTCCTCCTACATCCTCCTCCTACATCCTCCNAACCGTATCTACGATACTTTCTGTATGAACTTATGTCATGTCCAAATCTCAATTTTTAGCGTTGTAATAACTGTTCACTTGCTTGATAATGAATATTGATATATTCGAAACGTCGCATTCTATTAAAATGTCATTCGGTAATCTGCTTTTTGATCTCCAAGCTCCAGCTAGAAATTTCGTTCGGCTTATCGAAAAAAACAATAAGAAAATCGTAAATAAAAATATATATATATATATATAGCAGATGAAACTTTGAAACTTGTAAAAAAACTTCCACGTCGAATAAAAGTTGTTTCATGAAACTTGAAGGAGTGATGCCACGCAGAATAAAAGCTGTCAAGGTATTTCACGCAACCGGAGTAGCAGAAAGCCTTTATTGGCTTCTGGTCCAGTAGTTCTTGATCGAGCTCCTCTTGATGAATTCCGTCCTAAGGTTTTCATTGGAGAATCTTGCGTAACCCCTGCCACCCCAATGTTACCCCAGCCCCCTGTCCTTTGAAAATCTTACCACAAAATAACTGAACTTGATAAAATTTGTAGTTTCCACCAAATTTCTTTAAGCAGAATGCTAATTATTGAAAAATGTGTCTCGGGTTAGCGTAAATTGTTTTGAAGTGGCACAACATAGACTACTACGCCAAGTATCCTGACATGACAATCAACATGATATAAATAACAGCATAATTGGGGCATCAGCTTCCCCAACTGAGGGCAAATCTGTGTTGCTTAATTGCTTTCGTTCAACTGCCCCTCCACCACCTTCCACTCCAAAAAAAGTTTTTTTTGCCAATATTCAAAAAAGGCACATTGTTGTTTATCAGGTGGTTGGGATATACAAATTGGACTGTTAGCTCATGGATATATTAGTTTTCGACAGTTAGGTCATGGACAACAACCTTCCATTTGGTTGTTGCGATGGTTGAACAACCCCAAGTGATCAACTAGTACACAGAAGCCTGCCTCCGATCATTAACGATTACATATATCTCATAAAACATCGTCAACTGCAGCGACACCTAATATCTGTTCCAAAAATTATTTCTATCTATTAAGTTCGGATTAGGATTTTTAGATATGCTTTTATTTTTCCAACAAGCACTCTCCCTTAATCCTTCAATCGATGGATTAATAGATGATTCGTTTGGACGTTTATCGAACCATTTTTCTCCATCGCTGTTGAAAATATAATAAACTGCACAACAGGAGATCACACGCTCAGCTTGCTGATA
This sequence comes from Hyalella azteca, assembly GCF_000764305.2. Classification (NCBI taxonomy): domain Eukaryota; kingdom Metazoa; phylum Arthropoda; class Malacostraca; order Amphipoda; family Hyalellidae; genus Hyalella; species Hyalella azteca. The sequence goes on along the minus strand of NW_025936893.1, from coordinate 177,269 downwards.
AAAAGCGAATCAAAGGCCTTTAATTTAGAACGAACGAGTTGATTTTACGCAACGGAGGACATTTACGAAATCTAACCGACTCTGAAAATAGAATGTCGAATATAATAAGGCAGCTCGGTTTGTATTTAATTGGATTATTCCCGAGTTTATAACGAAAGTTTTCCCAGGGGTCTTCAGAGTTGAAGAAAACTCTTGATCAAAATGCGGAAATCTTTTTAATAATGTAGGTGAAGCCGTAAATAGTGACAACTTTCTTCCTAGGCTCGCTTTGTTAATGAAACTCTCTCGTAATTCTCGATGTCTGAACTTCATACAGATGAAAAGTGTTCAATGTCAGTGTTTGAATGTGAGTAAATTTAATATCTGGTCCCCCTTGAATGATGGAACCAAGCCATCGAAGTTTTGGGACCTCGCTTGGCGTTAAACCCGTCCATTTGTTGGCTGTCGACGCCTGATACAAAAATCTAGTGAGAAAAAATAGCTTCGGCCGTTAGGGAAAGTCTAAATGAGTGTGGAAATTCGCTATTGCAAAGCTAATCGATTCGGTAAAATGTGATCAAAGCTTTTGGAATTAGGTTCGGGCTTTGTGGAAGTTCTACGTTGTCGAGTGAAAATAACTCGGCAATCAATTGTGCGAACTTGGATCGTCGTTTTTATGTTTAATTAAAGATGAAATGTTTCCATGAAGATGCTTCGCGGGTGAGCTGTCACATGAAAAAATTATTTTTGCAAATATTCACATTATTTATTGTTCGCTTGAAATTTTAAATGATACCAAATGATGGAATTCATCAAGAGGAAATAATAATATGTAACATGAATTATCGATATTTTTCGTGAATAAGAGAGCATTGGAAAACATCCGACTGATTATACTAAAAATCTGTGAATTTTCTTCATTTTTGTTGCGGAAACGATTTTCATACAAATAATGATTGACGGTTAAAAATTTTGGAACAGGAAATAATTCTTTAGTTAATTTTGTACTTCTATATTTCAGTGCACTTCTCCAGAGCCAACAAACTACTTATTTATTCAAGTGTACTTCCTATAGAACCTTGGCAGAAAGTTTTGAATTTATTATACCCCGAAAAGTGATCATGCATGTAGCCGCCATTTCCATATATCTGAAATTTTCAGCAATAGAATTAGTCTACTCGACGAAGTCAATTTCACAAGCGTCACATCATTAATTGTTAGACCTACTCGAAGATACGGATGCCTGTACTACCAGAGTGACCAAGCTATTCAGTTCGTTCGATTTAGTGTTTGATTTCTTGAATTATTGATGATCCTGTTTCATTATTATTTATTTATTTTAGGTCATATATTACAATTTCATGTAGATAGCGTACCGTTTTTCTTGTATAATTTTCTTATGCATATTTGTCATTTATTTCAAGAAACCATGCGTCATAGATTATTCGTTTCTTATCCAGCCATGATGGCGCGTCTTGGAATAGTTTAGCAAAGTTCATAAATAACTAGCCTATAAGAAAGTCCTTTACAATACATAAATCATGAAGTATGGGGCAATGAAGAATCATTGACCTGATATTTATCCGCCAGTACCGCAATTATTTTGCATTGCAGAATAAAAAAATCTATAGTCTGATGGATATCGAATATTTGGAGCTTCAAGCTCCATGATTCGAATTAGTATTTTAACCATCATCTCACTATCATTTAAAAAGTTGTATTCACCGAACTCGTATCGTTTTACGGCCGTTCACATAACGTGCTCTGAAAGCGAATATTCTCATCGTCATTAAATTCCGACCGTTTTTGCATGCGTTCGATCAGGAAGGAAAAGTTTTTCTTGTAAACTAAACCGGTTTTCATTTCATTTTGTGAGTGGCGGAGCTTGTTTAGCGATATCTTGCCTCGGTTCTTTTCTCAAGACCGAGCCACAGTTTTCTTGTGAATAGAAATTGCTGCTCGACACATAAACTGCTAGCACCCAACCATGGTACGCAGGATTGGATGCATTTGGCGTCGTGGGACAACGTTTGCATCGCCACCGAAACATTTTTTTAGCACAAGTCAATTATCACAAAACAGGTCGATAAACATTTTTTTCTGTTCTCTCAGCACCGGAACTAAGATGACTCGGGTTTTTAATTAACGAAATCGTTTCTTTCTTTTAAAAAATGTATTTTATTATTATTTTCCTTACTGATTTTCCGAAGTTGTCGCATTTACATTCCTACTCGAAGTGATGGAGATTGAAGCAAGTTAAAAAATTGTACGTTAGTTCGAAGATGGATCAACCATTCCAAAAATATTTCCTTGGTGATCTATTCGTTTACATTTACATCATTTAAATTTTTGATAACCCCAAAACATATTAATTATCAGGAATGATTCCATGAAAATTTCATGCATTTGTATTATCACCGAGTTCCTATAGAACACGCTTTTCAGAAGCGGTCGAATTCATTTTCTTTATAATGATTAATATGAAAATGCAAATTTGTTATAAATTTTGGAAGCTGCCACAACAGCCGCTGGATGATGTGATGGCCTGCTATCGAGTAAATAATATCGTCTGTCGTAACTAATATCGTCTATTGTTACTAATATCGTCTGTCGTAACCAATATCGTCTATCAAACTAATATCATCTATCATAACTAAAATCATCTATCGTAACTAATATCGTCTATCGTAACTAATATCGTCTGTCGTAACTAATATCTTCTATCAAACTAATATCATCTATCATAACTAAAATCATCTATCGTAACTAATATCGTCTATCGTAACTAATATCGTCTGTCGTAACTAATATCTTCTATCAAACTAATATCATCTATCATAACTAAAATCATCTATCGTAACTAACATCGTCTATTGTACTGAATATTAGACCACACTTCACTATTCAGCAGCCACCGTGGTACCTGTCTTTGTTTCTGAAATTGAAGCAGAAGCTGAGAGCAGAAAATGTGGTGCCGTGCGACAGCCAATTCCTGATGAAGCGTGACACGGGCACCTGCGCCCGCTGTGCCGGTCTCTGGAGGTCTCACCGCGTGGCAGCCAAAGTTTTGTTCTTCATATTAAATATCAAAAACTGACACCTGAAAATATAGATTGAAATTCGTTTTAAGTAACAAAAATAACAGCTGTATATAAAAAATAACAAATGCAACAGATCTTAGAATATCAGCCCGGTTTAGCTTGTCTTTGAGTATCAGCTTATCATAAAATATCATAGGTGTGTGGTTCTAAAGGTTTACTGTAATTCGTCTTAGTGACAAACAAAAAAGTTTTAAAATTGCTACCAAAACTGAGTTCAAAATATTCATATTTGGGGATTTAAAAAATATTCATCAAAACAAGTCTCAAGATATTCCGCTCAAATAGTCTCAAAAAAATCACTGCAACTAAATTTGATATCAACCTCATTAGGCTGAAATTACCCACAGCAACTGGTCTTAAATATTTAGCACAGGTAATTTAAAAATATCTGCCATGCCTTGTCTCAGAATATCCACAATGAATGATCTCAGAATATCCATCACGAATGGTCTCAGAATATCCATCACGAATGGTCTCAGAATATCCATCACGAATGGTCTTAGAATATCCATAACGAATGGTCTCAGAATATCCATCACTCCTTAACTAACATTATCCACCTCAACGAATCGCTAATACCCATCACAGCTGGTCTCCAAATATCCACCGAAACTATCCTCCAAATATCCTTCACAACTTATCTCGTAATATCCTTCGTCTCCACAAAACCTTAGACATGGATGCGATGTATCGATGTCTAAAAATACGATCTTTTTATACGGCCCTGGCGACCAGAAGTCAAAAGTTTCTAATTACGAAGGCATCCTGCAGACCAACCTTGCGCCTTTGTTCGTACAGCCAAGACGCCGCTAAACTTTGTCGTATTTTTCAGCAATCTAAATGATTGGTATTGGTACTTGAAGTTAGAAAATATTTTAGGAAATAAAAATTGTGTAATATTCAATTTGAAGAAACTTTGCTGAGATCTACTGAACACAAAGCATTGAGGATGCATACTTGATACTTAAAATGATGCCGCTTGTAAATTTTTTTACGTAAAAATAATCTGGAGTTTCTAGACACCAAAAATCGTGAATTTGTATGGTTACTGTGATATCTTTGTCAACAAAATGATGCTCGAATGAATAAAAAATAAATTATGTAAAATACACAATGCAATTCTGATTAGGTTTCCTCGATGTAATTCTAGAAATATCTGTAATTGATTGCCTTAGATATATTTATGTACACAGCAAATATTTTAATACTAATGTTCTCCATTTTACATCCGTCCTCGGATGTTAATTCTATCTACGTTTCCATTTCGTGTTCTGTTTACTAACTCTATTAAAATGCAATAAATCTGAGCTACAAAATATGAAAAGTTAATCAAAAACATCAAAGGGGAAGGGTGTCTTTCACAGGAGACTTTATGGCGAGGATTTTTTATAAAAAAAGAAAACCTTAGTGGCGTTGCGACACGGAATTTTGAAGAGTAGAATTCATTTAGTTTGAAGCTTTGGCGTGAAATTGCACTTTTTACGGCCTGAGTCAATTTTCGAGTCTGGGAGTGTTCTTCCCCAGCGAGCCGTAAAGTCTGGGGCGCAGGGATTCTGTTTTACGCCATCTCTACACTCTGGGAAATGACAAGGAATGTTTTAAATCTGGACACGAGACTAAGCTTTCTGTCGATGTAAACTGATGTGAAGTTTGAAAAAAATATTTCTTTCGTGTACTAGATTTATTGAGATTAGATTCCTCCTAAGCGCTGTACTGACTGATATATAACATACTTCAATTTTTTTCAAGCCAATTTCATAATTCGCAGCTATATATGAAACCAGGAATTTGCAAGGTAATAATAAAGATTGAGCTGGAGATACATATACAAATAAAAATTTAGATTATAGTCAGGATAACGATTAAGAATTCGAGTAACATCTACAAAAAAAGTTGAAGCTAATGAGTTTTATTTCAAGAACTTGTAAAAAATTCTCAGCCTAACAATAACTAAATTTTACCAACGATGCGATACCTTCACAGCAGTAAATATCTAATGATAGACAACATAATTTTGAAATGCAATTTAGTTTTCCCCAAGTGTTAATTATAGGAAGCAAAATTTTACAATATTCATTCAATTTTAGTGCAACGTCAAACCAACAAACGGAAATATAAACAAAAAATGTTAATCAGTACTCACTGCAGTGAGTGACAGAGAGCGCATTTTCTCGTCGACGAAAACGTGGTCACGGACTGACGGACGGACAGACAGACGGACGGACATGACGAGCACAATAGCGCTTTTTTTCCATGAATGAGAAAATGCGCTAAAATAAAAATATCCGTCAGCTCTCGATATTTAACACTAGAATTATTACAGTTTAAAAAATTGTAAAAATAAATGCAGAGGAAATTTAGCCTGAGGTTCCCCACATTTTGACGCTCGTTACGAGCTAAGGGAAATATTTTGAACAATAAAGGGAAATATTTTGAACAATAAAGCTCCTCGTGACGCCGGTGAGAGCCGCCATGTCGCCTCCCAACATTTGATTTAAAAACTCGAGCGTCGAGCAAACTGCTGATGTTGGCAACTTAAATGACGAAGGATTTACCTAATTAGACACAAAAATGCTGCGAAAATCTGTTATTTTGTTCCCTAGCCACTCGTAAAGTGTTGATTTTAAGCAAAATTCTACTATATTTGTGAGAAAAATTTTTTTTTCAACTTTAAATGACAGGTGATGATTTCATAAAGTGACGTTAAGCAGAGATTTTCTAATGCAATGACAAGGTATAATTTTTGAAGGCTAACACAAAGGATGTTTTTTTAGATTAAGGATAAGAAATGAATTTCGAAACCGAAGACACGGTTTACTTACAATTCTTATTGATGAAATAGTTGTTGTTTTAATCGAGGAATTCAAAATAACATTAAAGATCGAAGAATTACCTAAGTGCTAGTGATATGAAAATTTGAAAAATTTAAAAGCTGAAATTCTGATAACTAAATTTTGACGTTGATAATGATATAATAATCCTTTATAACTCTTTGATACCATCTATTTTATCAGTTTGGTTTTCGATGCTCTCCCGAAACAACAACCAGGGAATCATTGTAGTTCTATGGAAACTCTAGCATACCTAAATGCTTACGCCGTGATAATTAAATTAAAATAAATTACAAATAATTTAATTATAATATTTATAATTTCCATTAATATTATAATGACTAAATATTGAACTTGAAGAAGCAATATTAAACTTTTCGGGGGTAAGCATGGAAAAAATTTCATTTTGAACAAGCTAATCAAAGTTGAAGAATCTCTCTTATACTGTCACTATGATAAAAAAATTTTGTATGATATAAATTCGACATTCAAATACATGGAGCCACAATTTAATTAATCTAGCCTCAATTATTAATATAGCCTGAATTTATATAAATTTCATCAAATTACGGTAATTTATTGAATAGATATTGCTACTTCGATCTTTCAAATAATACGGAAAAGCATCAATTTCATTGTAAGTAATTTTTCTTTAAATACTCGTATTTTAATTCATGGGCATAGTAAGGGTGGATGTATGATCTAAGGAGGTAACCATGGTCATATAATTGATGATTGGCAGAGGCATGATAACGTAGCCTCGAACACAAACCGTGGCTGCGATTTAAGATTTTAAGTGACGATATTTGATAGCTTGAATACTAAAGGGTTAATAATTCCGTATTAGAAAACATCTTGTTTTTATCCCAACTTACAATGAAGGATAGGAGTATCTGTGCTCCGCTTCTTAGAATAACCTTAAAAAGGCTTCTAGGAGATAAGCTTCGCCCATATTGTAGCCAATATTATCAAGATAATTTTATTGGAACACCTAATATTTGTTGTAATGTTGCACACTCTTCTTATCTCGGGAGCCATTTCATAAAAAATATCATCAACAATTACCTCAGTAGTTCTTGCAACTTTATCATGCAATATTATATGTGACTTATTAAATTATTGATCATTGGGACGATATTAGAATTTATATTCATTATTGCACATTGAGTCTATTTTGACTTTGCTGTCTAAAGTATTAATAATTAATAATCATTTGTCGTGTATCTGTAAATTTCATACAACGGCCATCGGTGTTAAAATCAATGCAAAAAGTTTAAGTGGAGCGTCTGGTCAAAATTTTTTATATTGGCTTTTCCGGTTTTAATCTCGTCTTAAAGCTGACATTCTGCTCTATTCAACGGTACCAAAATTATTTCTGCAAGTTGATTTATGCGTTCACGACAGAGCGCGAAAGGGTGGGGGTGGTGGAGTTCTTTCACATTTAGGATAAGCGAAAATTCCTGGTAGCATACTTAAATAGCTAGTCCACATACGATGTGCTTCAGTTACCCGCCTGCAGTTGTGCGGTATGGTTTGCGTGTCGTCGTTCGCACCATCCTTGACAGGAATTGAGCTCCAGTATCGCCTAGTATTGCATTCTTGCCACCTTGAACGCTTATTTCGAGGCGCCCGGGACTTTGTCAGGCTCTACTGAACAATTAACTTATTGTCACTGCAAACCTATCTCCTCCTACAGTTTTGAAGCTACAGCGATGAGACATATACCATTCGATGCGCAACAAAATTATCTACAACGGAACACGGACGTTTTTCTAATTTCGTTATAGTTTGGATTTTATTCCGCAAAAAGGGGGGTGGCGGGGGGAAAATCGAAAAATGTTCCAAAAATTTACGAAAAATGCTCCTACACCCACAAAAATGAGAAATCCTAAAAACCGTCGTGTTCCGTTTTAGATATGGTCTTTGCGCATCGAATGATATGTGTCTCGATGTTGTAGCTTGAAAATCCTAGAAGGAGATAGATTTCTACGGTACCCCCCTTAATGGCCGTTTTCTACGAATATCACGTTTTCTTTCATTTTTTTCGAAAAATTTACACGAACAAAAATATCTTAGAATTCTGTTTTACATATGTGTACCAAGTTTCAGAGTGATCCGTCTGTAAATAGCCGAGATAAATTTTACCCCAGACGCTCCTCCTGAAATGGCCAGTCGTAAACGCACTAACTGGAACGAGACAAGTATTGTTACATTCGATTTACATTTTACACGCCAATCAACGCACTTCTAAACACAATGAATCTTTTGACTCTTCATTCAGCAATTTTTTGGATAATCACGAATTTTGTATAGAAATTTCGTCATAGATGTGTATATCATGTTGCATTGTAAAGTATCATGTTGTATGTGTAAGTATCATATTGTACGTGTAAATATCATGCTTTATGTGTAAGTATCATGTTGTATTGTAAAATATCATGTTGTATTGTAAAGTATCATATTATATGTGTAAGTATCATGTTGTATGTACAATTTTTGTGTGCAGCAAGCGACGAACCCAGCATTCAAAGCTATTCAGAAAAAAAATTATTGGCGCGCAGATAAGTAAGTGGCTTAGGAGCTTAGCTGCGCCACCAACTTACTGTGCCGACGTGGCTACTTGCAGCTACATACATCTGCACCTCGATCTTAGTGAATGAAGTGTATGGAGTGAGACGTGAATGAAGTGTATGGAGTGAGACGTGAATGAAGTGTATGAAGTGTATGGAGTGAGGCGTGAATGAAGTGTATGGAGTGAGACATGAATGAAGAGTATGGAGTGAGACGTGAATGAAGAGTGAGGAGTGAGACGTGAATGAAGAGTGAGGAGTGAGACGTGACTGAAGAGTGTGAATTGTGAATCAAATTAAATTGTGTTGGAATTGAGGCTCCAATAAAGTGTGTAGAGTGAGGCTCCAATAAAGTGTGTAGAGTGAGACATTGATCAAATGTGCGCTGCATGAGCTTCGCTCCACCAACCCTGATTTTCTCCAGCATTCATCGCTACTTCAATCAAGTAATTACTTCCTGGACGCTAATACTTTTAAATAAAAAAGCTCAAGTAATTGTGCATAGGTAGACCTGAGATTTTTACCAGAATTGCAGCAGAAAATTATCTTTATATTCACTGGCGGAATTCAAATCTCATAAGCATTCTGGTGAAAGATTAATGCCAGAAAATAGTTGTTCAGGAAAAAAAACAATTATTAAAGTTATTTGAATATGGTATTAAAACAAGGCAACAGCAAATTTTCGTTTAGTTTGTTGATTGTAAATTAAGTTCTTCTGATTTCAAAAGCCAAGTGAGAAAATAACACTCATTCGACGTGATCTCTGGTATTTATTAATGAACTTAAGAACGAAATTTCAATTACAGCGCTAGTGTGAACTGGGACAAATATTCGCATTGTTTTAATATCATATTCAAATAACGCTTCAGTGGTTAATTGATCCATGCATAACCGCCTTTGCACCTCCGATATTGTGAGTCTTTTTACAACGAAAATTGACGATTGAAAAGAACGCCAATTGCAGTTATTATTGAAACAAATAGAGCAAAATTTATGTAATGGTAGAATTTCATGGTTCTTGTCGCAAAAAGTGACAGTTCTCATGGAAACAAGTCAAAAGTTCAAAAGAATCGAAGACAGGCTAGACTTGGCCTATATTTAAATTCAAACGCTACTGTATCATGCCTTACTATTAATTTATTGATACATTTTAATTTGAAATAGATTTAGTGTTACATAGCACAACGAGCTGTATTGTACATACTTTCATTTATGTTGAAAAGCTGAATCTGATATCATTAATGTATTTTTAAATCTCCTACAGCGTTCAGTCGCATTTCCAATAGGATAAATGCGAATATAAGGTGTACTTTTCAAAATCATATTTTTGATTATTGGTAGGTAAGGCAATTTTAACTCAATCATTAAGAAGAAGTCTAAAAATGATTCAAATATTAAATAAATGGATGAACTATTGGTAAAGAAAACAAAAATTTTTCATTTTTTATCACTTACTTGAATTTATAATTTGTATTTCACTGTTTCTAATTCATGTTGAAATTCTTTTCAACCGGGTTTTAAATATAAAAAGCCAGATTTACGAATCGTTCGTATTCAACGAATTCAATCCCTTGGTTGCTCTCGACTAGTTGCTATCTTTGTTCGCAAAATTGCTCGCCAATCAATGATCAATCATTCGTCAATCATCACCCAATCACCGAACTATAGACATTCAATCAATAGCCATTGACGGATCAATCTCAGAGAATGTCGTAAGCATCTCCACTGCTTGACGGTTTGACATCGCTAGAATTACGCTGTGTTACAGCTCATTACCTAACATTTGGCGTTGTGTTTAACAACGAAACTTATTGACTGAATTATTTAATGACTGAGTTACTTAATGACTGAATTTCTTAATGACTGAGTTACTTAATGACTGAATTACTTAATGACTGAGTTACTTAATGACTGAATTACTTAATGACTGAGTTACTTAATGACTGAATTACTTAATGACTGAATTACTTAATGACTGAGTTACTTAATGACTGAATTACTTAATGACTGAGTTACTTAATGACTGATTAAGCCTCATGCAACATCCCAAGAAAAACTCAATGAAAAATTCAGCGTTCGTTGCCAGCCTGCGTGAAACTTTGACAAGCGATATTTTCGGCGGAAATGCAAACTTTTCCTTGGAACGTGTTTTCTTCGGGGAAATAAATGGACAAAAATTCGTCAAACCGAAAAGATTTTCATGTTTCTTTGCATATTTGGGGATACGTTTAACTTTTTCGGACAGCAATTTATTTTCTTGTATGTTCACAATTAATCAAAAATTTTATCGAAAAATCACAATAAAATATATCATAAAAGAGAAAGACAGTACGAGAAAAAATGACAGAAGAAAGCACAATAAATACGGAGTTTTCAATAAAAATTTTGTCCATACAAAGTAATAACCAACTAACGAACCTCACCATAGAAACATCTGTTCACAATAAAATCTGGCTCATGGATGGAAGTATGAATATATATATATATATATATATATATTATGTTATGTTATGTTATGTTATGTTATGTTATGTTATGTTATGTTATGTTATGTTATGTTATGTTATGTTAAGTTATGCTATGTTATGTTATGTTATGTTATGTTATGTTATGTTATGTTATGTTATGTTATGTTATGTTATGTTATGTTATGTTATGTTATGTACACTATATTGAGCCAGCTGTATGAGACGAGGCGCTGCACTTGTGATTGTTTGATACCTGCGGTGGTGGACCAAACTAATTTGTACTTGAGCTAAAGACACGGAGCTGAAAATGGTATGTCCAGTTCAGCGCATAATTAGGTAGAAGGTTGACTCATATTAACAAAACTTAGTAGTATCTAGCCTTGAGCTGAGTGTAACGTTCAAACAATTAAACTTGTATGAAGGCGTCTTGATCAGAGGCTGGAGATAGAATCCTGTTGCCGAAAAAAATTAACAATCAGAGTCATGTATATTGATCAACTGAGTTCTGTTCCCACAACCAACACTTGCCGCTCACTATCTTGACCACACAAACTTAACTAAAACTATGTGGAAAATTTTTTTTCTAACGAGCTTGATTTCACTACTTATCAAAGCTTCTATTTAAGGCTGCATCCGATGCATCGTTTGTGATCGCAACGCTTGTTTCGACATATTTACGGTATGCGAGTCAGCAACTTGGCAAAAAACGATAATAAAAATACAAATTATGCATCTAGGGTAATCCGATTCTCATAGGTGAATATTCCTTGGTTATTGAGATAATCAAGTTGATGGAACTCACGAAGAAAACATATCATTTTTCTCTTTTCATCCCCCAACATGGCTCGGCCATCCGCAAGCGGGATCGGAGGCAAGAAATCTAATAGAGATCCACTCCCCTGAGACTAAGCGCTACGTTCTCGGGCATTACACAGATTAAAACTCGAACTCGTTTTTTGCATTATTTTTCCCTGTGGTCTCCCTTCTGGTTCTTTAAAATATCGTCCGTATTAAGTTAAGGGATAAAAGTTGCAATCGCGTTTCCCTTGAGAGGCGATTGCCTTGAATGCCCGCGTTCACTGCTGGTCGATACCTCGATGTTAGAATTTATCGTCCTTGGCAGTAATCGTAGTAAAATACAAGTCATCCTCATACTCATAACAGAAAATCAGGAGGAAACATCATGACGCAATAACCTACGATAGCAGAATTCAAGGTCAAAACACAACATCAACAAACAACATCAGGATACAACACCAGGTTACCACATCACCGCACAACATCAGTTCACGCTTTACACAACAAAGTGCAATATATCTTAGGTAGTAAGCTAGAGTAAAATTAATTGTCTGTAAAATTCTAATTTAACTTTGTAAAGTAACTAATTATATTCTTGTGTAATTTTTACAACGCTAATCCTCTTGATCTAGGCTAGCAAAGTAAAAAATAATTTCCTAGCAACGCTCTTTTTCATTAGCAGATTCATCCGCTCATGCAATCTAGCATTCCTATAATGCGCAATAATTTTTTACGTTGAACGGACTATTTCTAACTAAAAATTTGTATTTTCAACGCTTGTACACAAATCGACTTTAAATTCGAAGCTTTCTGGACTCGCTTTTTATTCAAGTTAAAGGTTTTACTGCTTCAAGTTGTAATTGGTTGCTTGCCTCAATTGGTTAATAGGTTAATTGGTAATAAGTAATGGAGGCAGTCATATATTTCAGTCAAAAAAATGAATGGATAATATTGTTCAATCATTGGCACACATTATAACCGTCGTCTCGAGGCGAGAACGGATGTAGCATGGATGCTCCTTCATCCGGGGCTAAACTGGGTTAGGATGACCCACACAAGAGCAAAAAGTGCACTGGTACTAGGACAAAACTTCATTAGTTTATCTGACTTAGTTTCTATCTGTTATTGTTCGGTCCAGCCTATATTAATTAAAGTTCTCAATTGTTCCGTCAATGCACTTGATATTAGAAAACACCCAAAACTCTCGATTCCTGGATGAACTTAGTGTTAAAGAAGTTGAGGTTCCACTCGAGAGCTCAGGCATCATTGCTTGCACACCATTCGAGTTGGCACTCTATTTAATTGGTACTCTGTTTGGTACTCTGTTGATACTCTCTTTGGTACTCTTTTTGGCACTCTATTTGGTACTCTGTTTGGTACTCTGCTTGATACTCTCTTTGGTACTCTTTTTGGCACTCTATTTGGTACTCTGGTATTCTGTTTGGTACTCTGTTTGGTACTCTTTTTGGCACTCTATTTGTTATTCTGTTTAGTACTCTCTTTGGTACTCTTTTTGGCACTCTATTTTGTACTATGTTTGGTACTCTGTTGGATACTCTCTTCGGTACTCTTTTTGGCACTCTATTTGGTACTCTGTTTGGTACTCTCTTTGGTACTATTTTTGGTACTCTAGTTGGTACTCTGTTTGGTACTCTATTTGGACCTCCTAGTGTGATCAGGACGAGCCAAGTCTGCACCACAAGCGTGTCTCTAGAGTCTCCTAATCTGCGAGTCTAAGTCATCTCAGGCTTACGCAGATTGCTGGAGGCCTAGGCTGAGGCCGACACCAATTAGCTTTATTACGAACACGGCCGCTCCTCAATTGACTTTGCAAACTGAAGTGAGCGACAAACTGCGCTCCGAGGAAATTATTCCGCGTTGATTGTGCGGTGCTTTGGTGGTTACGACGCCCAAAGACGCGCAATGAACCTAAAAGAGAACGAAGTGTGCAAGTTTACGCCTGGCGAATGAGGGGTGGGAGCCTTCTTAATGCAGCGCCTCAAGCGAGTCCAAATTAAATGCTTCAAAATATGTGTTTGTGATGACCTTAATGAACGTTTTGGGAGAATTTGATTGCAAATCAGGTGGCAAATTTGCTAAGCTATAGCAATGCTCTAGTAAATTGTAAATCCAACCGAGCTGCCGCGAAGCTTTCGTTAACTTTGAAGTTAACAGAGCCGTAGTAAATTAGAAAGGTGTCGCAAAGCTCAGGTTAGTTTATTAAACGCCTGGATGTTCTTTGAATAAGATGAACAAGTATAGTAAACTAGATAGAAATATCGTAGTGCTCTAGGAAACTTTAAACTAAACAAACGAAACTCGATTGCTTTCGCAATGCTCTCTTAAACTTCGAGGAACGAATGCGACAACCGAGTTCTAAAGAAATTATCATCCGCAGATCGTCTTCTGACTTCAGTAATAGGATAACTTAGATGTTAACTTGAAGTGAATTTAGCACTCACTTTGCCTTCGACAATTGTCAGCGCTGTTAAAATGTCAACGACATTGAGGGCAAAAGTACACGAAGCTGAGTGGTGCTGCGAGAGCTGCTTGCTTTTATACATGAATCACCATAGAAGTTTCTTCAAAATATCATTGCAGTGACAACAAATTTTATATAATTTATCCGGACAGACCCGACAAATGACCCAAAATGCCCAAAATCGACACCCAAAATCCGGAGAATTTTGGAGTCCGATCTTGACAACAGTCGTAGACCAAATTATATTTGAAATGTACTAGTATGTGATATTTTAGCCGAATATTAGAGGCAAAATTCATCAATAAATATGTATGAAAATTATTTTCTAAGAGTAAATTACCCAGAAACAAATAAAGGAAGCCTTGTCACGCAAAAGTTTTCTCGAAAAGTTTTGACTTGAAACGACTTTGCAGTGTGAACTTGTGAGGCTCGGACGCTAAATCTTGAATAATTCAGTGTCATGTGAATAATAATTATGTTTAAGTGAACTTACGACTAACTTTGAAGAAAATTGTGTACAATTAAAAGGCAAAGATGGTGTATTTACCTGCCAATTCTTTTCGTGCGAATTAAACGGAGCATTGCATAAACTTTGTTAGTGCAATTTGTTCATTGGTCTCAATAATTATAAAAATTATTATCATAGTCTCTAATTCATAAATTGATTTTTTGTATATGGACTTATCATAGCTTTTACAGAAAGATTCCCATCAATATCACGTTAACAGCAATATAAGAGTGCAATTGTTTCGAATGCTTGCTCTAGAATATTTTCCTTGACTCCCTTCCCTTCAGTCTTATTGTTCTTCATTCTTTACGTCGAGCTATTGACGGTTCAGCGCGATCAAACAAAGTTACATTTGTATCACAATTCTAGATTAATAGGATAAAATGCCTTGAAATGTAAACAAAACATAATGTGGTAGTGAACATACGGAGAACAACTTGTTAACTACAGAATCATTTCTCTATCATTTTTTCAAAAGACGAATAGATTCCGATTGTTGTACACTGTCTCCGATGCAAGATTATGTAAGTATCCAACAATTGAGTTTCAGATATTATTTCTATATAATAAAAGGATTTTGAGTAAAATTTACTTATTGATTTGTTGAATTGTCGCTAATATCGACTGTTATTAAGAAAAAGTTTTTGATGAGACTGAAGTTGAACGTATTACGGGCCAAAAGAAATGACACCACAGTGGGCAGAGGTTTATTACGAACTTATCAACATCGTACAATTGGTTACCACAATGACTATTCCTATTACCATACAGGTAAGCTAAACGAGGTAAGCGCTAGTTAGAGGTAGCATCAGGTTGTTTAGAAATTATATCAAAACTCTCAAATCGGGCCGAATTAATTATTACCGGACGTAATCAGTTCAACATCCTGCAAGTTCGCCCATTAAAAGTTGCCATCATCGCGTATGCAATGCCTGCTTCGAGTCCGCGTCATACTTTTTTAATTATGATTTTACATTTTATGAGAGCGTTCGAGTCCTTTTTAATTAATTGCAAAAACTTGGAGCACAAATTAATTGAGCTCACTTAGAACTTTTACTTAATTACCGTCATTGGTTATTCATTCAGTCGCATGAAAAGGTAGCAAGAAACATATATCAGGAGGAAAATGATAATAATAATGATAATAAACGATAATAAAAATGATAAATTGATAATAAAATGATAATGTTTCTCGGAGGAAAATGATAATTACATGAAACGCAGAAACTGTCTTAGAACAAACTCCTGAAAAAGAAGCGTTACTCTGTTATATTTGCCCTTTTAAAATCATAGATATTATTTTCCGTGCCCAGAACTACACGTTCTTTCAATCGTTATGTCAAGCGAGAACGACATGACAACACCAGTTGTGTTTCGCGAAACACGAGTAGCTACAGCATAAAATCTACGTAATTTTGAGAGCTCGTGTTCACATCGCAGCCCACAGTTTGTACGAGGGCAGCTCAAACGCTTACATAATCGTGAGCTGCATGGAGGATATTCGCAACACACGAATGCTATGCGAGGCTCGCAGCGCATGGTGCATGGTCGGGGACACTCTGCAGCTCTGACATTCTGATACTCTGACACGCTACACGCTGCTACTCTGACATTCTGATACTCTGACACGCTATACGCTGCTGCTCTGATACTTTACGCTCTGCTGCTCTGTGTCACATGCAAATACACTGCTACTCTGACAAGCAAACTTATGTTACACTGACATTCATCATCTATGACACGAAAACACACTGTTACTCTGACACGCATATATGTTGCAGCTCTGACACGCATATACGTAGCCGCTCTGACATGCATATGTGCTGCTCTGATATTAGTGCCCTCGGTCACTTAAACTTGCAATCATTTCAGCTCATCACCAAGAAAGCACTCTGTGGCTCCTAAACGAAAGCAGTTAACAAAACGAAACGCGTTAACAAATAACTACTCTGCTCTTACGTGCGAAGGCTCTGGCAGTGGAACAAGCTAGCACTGCTGCTCTGCGTAGGAATTACCATAAGTTATTAGAGGCAGCGCCATGCATGTCTTTCTCTGCGCCATGAGCGAGGAAACTTTAGAAGATCTTTGTTGGCCTGCATCCTTCTCTTATTTTGAACGATGGACGCACACTTATTAATATATTAGGAAAATTATTAAAGACAGGTAATGGCATTTATGTAGAATGGTTAATATTCTTGAAGTCATTCAAAGAAAATTTCGGCATTATATTCTATTTTTTTTGGCAATACGTTAACGAGCTAAAAAGGTTTGCCTTGGTTTGTCACATGAATCATATCGATCGTCGGCAAAATGACATCCATTGCTAATACTTGATATGCTAATGCTTGGTTTGATATTTCCTTGAATCAAAGAATATAGTTCAACAATATTATCAAATGTAATATTCCCTTTTGCCACGAATTTTTTGCTACTCGGAGAATCTGAAGAGAATATTCGGATTCAATAATTGTGCCTTTGAATCGTTATACCTGAATTCGCATGAGCGATTCCTTACTTCAATTTATACTGTTGAATAATCTTTGGATAATAATGAATGCAATTATTCATTTCTTCATTCGTCATCTAACTAATGTCTATTACGCCATCTCTTAATTCATGTACTAAGTTCTTTCTTGCCACTGTCGGATCAGTTCATGCTTTTCATCAAACATTACTCGTGATTTAATTTTATTCAAATGATACGAACATTTCAGTGTGAATCTTCGGTAACATAACTTTTTATTTTATATGATAATAAATTTAAAATCTTGATTTTTTTCATCGGCCTTTACTCCTTTAACTTTTCTTGACCGAACCTTCGTCCCTTAATTTTATTTGTCTTTTTATTGACTGGACCAGACCAGGCAGCATTAAATTAACGGTCCAGAGAGTGTCGTTTTGAAGCGTTATCTTTGTTCTGTTATCCTCGCCTGGACTAAGATAACTCCTTGATATTGTCATGAGCTGACCCTTCTGACCCTTACAAGGGGCTCATAAACAACCCTTGGCAGTCAAGAGGTCCTAAATAATCTCTAGAGGATCTTGATGAACATGGAACCTTGGAGAGAGACTCCACCACCTCAGGAACAGCAGCGCTTCATGTCGCGTCTACATATTTGAGTTACATCCCACGTTGCTGCGTTAGAACTACTTGTTACGTTATAGTTTTTCAAAGCTCTTATTGAGTGTATCATAAAATTTTTAGAAATCATAGAGATTAAAAATTGCAACTTTCCAAAGTTGGAAATTCAAAAAAAAATTATATTTAGATGCATTTTATTAGCAATACCTATTGCACAGAGACCGGCAGTAATAAACAGAGTCTCTAATATTATTAGACTCTTTATTATCCCGATCTACTGTATATATTCCCAAATTTTGACCACAGCACAACCCAATTCACTTATGTGAGTTATGGACACATGTTTGCGGGTCAGTATGTGAGCCACCAATACACGATAACTTAAAATACATGAAAAATTAAGATACTGCAAATGTTCCTGGAGTTCATTAGGCTTTTATAAACATGTTATGATTCTTCAAGATGTACGATTAGGTTAAGTAAAGTTCTTCACTTCTAGTAACCAAGCTTTTATTTTTCATTATCTAATTAAAGGATAAATATGATAAGAGTTTTTGTGATACTTATCATGATGGTCACGTTGCGGGAAGTCTGCATTTCAGAGTCTGTAATTACTGCTACGCTCGTCTTGCAGATCAAAAGACTATATAAGCGCTAGCAATAAGATCAGAAATTTATTTATTTATATTAATCAGGTGGAGAAGTTTTATTTTTGTGAATCCATCATGAAATGAGCACTGGAAATTCGTAGTTGTTAACTAAAATTTATTTTTTTGTTCTTTAAATGAAAAAGGTTTTTAGAAGATTGACAACCAATTATTTTTAAAGTCATCATAAATATTTACATAAAAATATAATTTATATTCAGCGTTTGAAAGCTAAAGACTATGTGCAAAAATTATTTCTTGAAAGATTTAATTTGAGTTAAAATCATAAACTTTCTAAAAAGAAATTTACCTTTACTATCAAATACAATGCGAAGCGTTGAAAAACTTCATACCCAATAGATTTGTTTTTAAATATTTCGTACATACACCTAAGTCCATAATCAATAAAACGGAGATATACATGCAAGAGATTTAAAATGCTCGCCTCATGCTGAATATCATCAAAAGCTTAATTTAGTCACCCAAAACAATTTAGCAGTCACTGGAGACGAATTTCAAAAAAGTTCGGTCTAAACTTGAAATTCTTTCCGTTAATGTAACGGAGATTTAATTGCGCACTGATTAATTGTGCGGCTAAACGATTATATTAAAGCTTATTATCAGGAGAGAAAAGTTCTTGGGCTTCACATGCACCTTCAGTAACAAGTTTCAGGTTACTAAATTAATCGCTATGCTCAGGTCATGTTACATCAAATTTTTTCGCCATATTTATTCCAAGGATTCATTGAACTTTGACAATGAGAAAGAATCACAATTGTTAAACTTCAGAGTTGCGGATTTTGACAATTAATCATAAGGTAACTTATAGTGAGTCAATTAATTGAAACGTTTGATATTGTCCTGTAGAACCCGTTTCTGATACACGCTTATATGATATTTAGGCTCTTCTTCAGCGGGTCTCTATGTTCTTTACCCAAAATGTTTCCCGTTTTTCAAGATACCGACACCTAAACCTCCCAATAATTCTTTGTTATGTATAATTTTGAATGGCATCGGAGCCACTGAGAGGTGAGGGAGCCGTGAACGGCTCCGATACTGGCGCTGCTGATGACAGAGGAGCCACTGACAAATAAGTGAGCCGAGACCGGTTCTGATACCGGCGCTGCTGATGGCAACGGAGCCGCTGATAGATAAGGGAGCCGTTTACGGCTCCGATACCGGCGCTGCTGGTGGCGTCAGAGCCTTTAAGCAGATAAGGGAGCCGTGTACGGCTCCGATACAGCTATGTGCTGCGGCATCGGAGCCACTGTCGCAGGTCGTTCATTTTAAGGTCCAAACAAACTTGGATCCCCGGCATATTGTGCGACCCTTGAAACGGGTTCTCAATGCTCCATCTTCCCAGTCTGCTTCATATTTTTAGTGCTATTAACTCGTAAAATTCATGGTCGTATTTTTGATGGCTTCATCACGAGCGAACGCGTCTTCATTATATCGCTTAGGCGACTGCTGCCGCTTCTTGCCGTTGATGTGAAAACTTAAAATTCAACGTAAACCTCTAAAATGTTAATGTTTACATTGCTTTTAGCTGCAAGATCATGAATATGTATATTTAATGTGTTAGATAATAAATCCGGAGAAATAGATAAAAATATAATCTTAAATATTTAACGTTACATCAGGAGTAGAATTTTGCGAAAATTGAGTGTATGTCAATACTTGTCTGTGATAAGTAGACCTTGTTTGTAGTTTTTAGTAATGTTAAAGCCTCATCGTGAATTATTACTTAATTTTACGATAAAGATGAATAATCAAAGCATTATTTTAAGACCAGAATGGTAGTTGCGTTGCAATTATCGACATAGTCACAAGGATGCGGTATCACTGTATGAGCTTTCCATTGACTTACGTGCAAATTTTACGCAAGACGCAAATTGATTTCCTGTTGTGATATCCCGACTCAATATTCCAATCCTAGCACCCTCATATATATCCTGTCTCAATTCCCTTTCCAACTAACCTGCAGTAAAACATCGTCCGGAATGCCTATCTAATATCCTATCATAATATTCCTCGACCATGAAGTCTTCGTAAATATCCTGATTCGATATCATGCGATGATATTCATTTCAACTAATCCGTACGCCGATGATTCTGCCATCGAGTAAGTCGATGATTTTTATGATACTGCCGCAATATCATTACGCTGAAATGACTCCCCCTAATACCCAGCCACAATTCCCATCCCTATATCCTTAAATATATTTTACGTGTTCAGTATAAAATCATCTCCGTGGAGCAAGTATTTATATCTTGCAGGAGAAATCGTGCTGCTGGGATGTTAGTTGATAAATTCATATGATTTAATGGAATATTCAAATTAATTCAAATTTTATTTAATTTTTATTGGTGTAAAATTAAGTATTCAAAAATGTTTTTTTCTAACTATTCGTTGAGTGAGTAATTTTTCATATTCAGTTTGATATTTTACTTGCCTATAAATTGTATGCAGTTAAATTTAGGGCTTTTCATTGGTTTTAGCCGATGCGCACTAAAACTTTTTCGAAGTAAGAAAGGCTGAAAGAAATCGTCACAAATTGCCGCTTATACTACAAAACTTTGCTGTTCGGTCAAAAGACTCGACTCTTAACGTCGTTCGTCGGTCGTAAACTCACCCATAAACGTTACATCTCGATCAGAAACTTAGCCTTCAACAACCTTATTCAGTCAGAAACTTAGGCTTCCACGACCTTATTCAGTCAGAAATTCAGCCTTCCACTACTTTATTCGGTCAGAAACTTAGCCTTCCACGACCTTATTCCGTCAGAAACTTAAGCCTTCCACGACCTTATTCAGTCAGAAACTTAGCCTTCCACGACCTTATTCAGTCAGAAACTTGAGCCTTCCACGACCTTATTCCGTCAGAAACTTAGCCTTCCACGACCTTATTCCGTCAGAAACTTAAGCCTTCCACGACCTTATTCGGTCAGAAACTTAGCCTTCCACGACCATATTCAGTCAGAAATTCAGCCTTCCACAACCTTATTCGGTCAGAAACTTAGCCTTCCACGACCTTATTCAGTCAGAAACTTAGCCTTCCACTATCTTATTCGGTTAGAAACTTAGCCTTCCACTATATTATTTCGTTAGAAACTTAGCCTTCCACTATCTTACTCGGTCAGCAACTTAGTCTTCCACTACCTTATTCGGTTAGAAACAGCCTCCACGACCATGTTCGGTCATAAACTAAGCCTTCCACTGTAGCGGGCAACTACTACATTTAAACACTTAATTTGAGGTCTCTGTCTGCGGGCCCCGCGGTTCGTGGAAGGTTGAAACGACTAAGGACGAAGTCAGGAGAATATTTACTCAAGAGATTTGCAGAAATTACTTGAAAACGCAAATTGCAATAACACTTGAAAGGTACATTTGACGAAAATCGTTATGGACACAACAATGGGAATGAAGAAATGGCTCCCTACTAGCGACAGACTACATCCGACGACAGTTAGTCTAGGACATTTTTCTCTGCTGTCACCTGTCGAGTAGTGCGGCGGCTTCAAATCTAGTACACAAAGCGGGACCAATATCTGGCCCGCTACACCACTACCTTATTCGATTAGAAACTTAGCCTTCCACTACCTTGTTCGGTTAGAAACTTAGCCTACCACTATCTTATTCGGTTAGAAATTTATACTCTTCCTAGGCTTACGTTGGTCAGACACTTAACCTTTCACGACTTAAATCGGTCAAAATTTCACCTTCCACTTATATATTTGGCTAGAAATAAACCCTGTAATATCATGGGCCTGTAAGAAATTTACCAACACACATACATTATTTCTTATGTGCGGGAATGTAATACGGATTACTAAAGGTAAAAATACCCATTTTTTTAGAAGCGGCTGGTGGCACCGAAACGACTAAAACTTCTAGCAAGGCACGGCACGTGTCGCCATATATTACTCTATTTTTAAAGTTTCATTACATTAACATTTATAATATCTACACCGACGGGCTGTCGGTATTGCAGTGGACTGAGCAGAGTCTCATTTATATTCGGCTCAGGTAATATCTTGCACGAGCTTCTCATCTTACCTCTAATGTCCCGCTTCTGCTTCCATCCAATATTGTGCACGCGCAATAAATTTTATGGCTGCCTTTAAGAAAAATCTTTCCTCCCAAAGTAAAATCCTCGGCTGTCCCGAAATGATCTGTAAGTACGCATTAAAATTCATAGTTGCCTTTGTTGAACTTTTGGTCTTGCAACTTCATTCTTTTTTAGTTCATTGACGCTGAGTTCTTTCATTTTTTTAAGCTTTAAAATTTTCTGCTTTGCAGAATGGCATGTGAATATATGTGAATATATAAGAGTTATATGATGTGAATATATGTGAATATGTGAGTTTTAAGGCATGTGAATATATTAATCTTAATATCAAAGTAATAACTCTTTATGCAACTAAAGCTGGCAACTTCAGTTTAAGAGCTGAAGTGAAGCGGAAAGTCTCGTCACGTTTTGATATAATGGCCAACTTGAAAAATATTTTGGTATTATAGATATTGGATTCCCTCCTACACATGAATCTTATATACCACATGGCAGAAGACCTGAGGCAAAATTCACGTTTTTTCGTATGAATTATCAACATGTAAAGCCATTAGATCATTGCATTTTTATAACATGAAATCATCTCTGGACTTGTGTGCCATTTTACACACACAACAGAAGGCCTGAGGCCACCCCATGCATGTCCTCAACATGACGGACGTGGCCTCATGTTACGGTGCGTCACATGGAAGACCTCATAAACCTTCCCAAGCGGGCGGTCCTCCTCAAAGAAACCTCAAAAATATGTGAGGCAAACGCCGGATCCAGTATTCCGTGGTTGCAGTGAGAGCAAAAAGCAATGAGTTCAGCCAGAAGTTACGTGCAGTTACAGCGCGTGCCCGTAGTGCGTTCAGCCAGAAGTTACGTGCAGTTACAGCGCGTGCCCGTAGTGCGTGCAGCCAGAAGTTACGTGCAGTTACAGCGCGCACCCGTAATGCGTGCAGCATGAATTGAATGCAGCAAGAATGCATGAATTTGAATAAGCTGAATGAATAACCATGAAAAATAACCTAAATTTGAATAACCTGACAATTTGAATATCCTGAAATTCAAATTTACTGCACACATTTATAGGTTAATTCAACACACAGTTCAAAGTTGAACGGATATTTTGAGAGCAAATTCAAATGAATTTTTTGTGTTTTCGGGATTGTTTTTTCCGATGCCTCGATTGCAGGCGTTATTTAGGGGGAAATATAAGGAGCCTACGTTAGCCTCCGAGTTCTCTCAAAGAAAATATTAGCATTTTTGTCTTTGCTTTCTTCCAGCGAAATATTTCCGACAAAGTTATTGGATTTTTTGCTTAAATGTACAAGAATTTCGAACAAAAATTACACGTTCCGACTTGAGCTCTAATGATTTCTTGACACAAATAATGAAGTGCAGTTGCTCACAAAATAAACATTAACTATTATATGCCAACGTTAACGTGTAAATCGAATCGTTTGGCAAATTTTAATTTTAAATATGATTGAATTTTCTTATAGCTCAAACAGAAAATTTTTTAGCATTCGCACTCATAATGAAACTTAAAAACGGTTAAGAGGATGAAGAATACTGGTAAAATGATTTCTAATGGGATAATGATTGATGCAAAATGATAGATCCATAAAATTTAGTTCCTTCATTTAATTCATTAAATAAATGAAAATTAAAATTTGAGTTTCTTTTAATCAAATACTGGGAAGCAACGATGTAATCTCGTGATGCGTGCCAGTGTCTTCATCTTTAATCTCAAATACACTGTTAGAAAAATTACCGTTAACGGTATTACCGGCGTTTCAGTGGCCGGTCGACACGTGAAAAGAAACGTGTCGGCGTTTTTATTCTAATTTAACACTATAAATCCGTAAAAAAGCTGATAAAAACGGCGAAACAGTTTATTTTCACGGGGCGACTGGCCACTAGAACGCCAGTGGGACCGTTTTTTCACCGTTTTTTCTAACAGTGTATTCATTGATGTCTCCCCATTCCTGACATTCAATTACACGTGTAAAATACCGAGCATAATATTGCGAGCTGATTACAGGTATCATAGCTGAAAAGGTTAAGACAAGCGTGCTGAGATAAAAACGATATTACGTTTTTGGTGGCCACCAGAATATAGATGAACAATATACAGGTGCGTTAATTGTTTTCTTTGTACCTATGACTGCACGAAACGTGTTTAACAAATTGTTTGTCAGTAATTTTAATTCAAGCACAACGATCTAAATTGAAGATTGGTTTTATCAAGCCGCTTTTATTGCTTTAAGTTCACTTGATTTTCAACTATTTGAATTGAACAAATTTATTCTACAAGGTAGAATGAATTTTGTTTTGCTTATATTTTATAAAAATCCATCAAAAGAAAGAAATCTTTCCTATTAAATTCATATTGGAATGATCAAGAAATTGTAGATTATTCTCTACTAGTATTTATATTTTTTGTAAGTAAAATCATCAAAATTGGATAAATTCTTTGTTGTTCCTATATTGTGCGAATCAAATAAAAAAATATATTTTCCAATTATATAATTTTTTAAGTAAGGTCTTCAAGAAAATGATAAATTCATTGCCATTTATTCACTTTCAGAACGATATTTTATTTTGGAGCAGATCTCCAAAAAAAACATAAATTCTTCTCTATTTCTTAAATTTCGTAACCAACAGCAACACAAGGCGACCTCAAGAAAATGTACAAGATGCAAGCGACCTCCACGCCAGGGGGTTGATCACTTACCCCATCATTTAGCTTGTTCATCACGGCACATTTGTCAGGATCCTCTATTGGAGACCGCAATGGCTGAAGCCATAATATCAGAGCTTTACTAAACGCCCTCGCCAACTCTTGTGTAAGGAACTGGCTTTTTCTTTACTGATATTCTGGGTTTTTAGAGCCTTTGTATGGTCCTGATAAATTCAGGGCATTCGTTAGCCCGCGGGGACTGTGATGTACTGTGCAGTTAGCGGCGATCATAGCATAATAATTCATATTCTTATTCAACAAAAGTGCATTTACGATTATTTACTGTTATTGTGTGAGCACGAAGATATTTCGTTACATATTAATGATATTGAGGATGTTAACATTTTATATCAATAATAAATCGAAGCTAAATTGCATCACTTGCGGCCAAAACATAATTCATGCCTCACAACATTTATGCTAATAATGACATGTTAATGTACCTCTCGTGCTCCTATGCTTCATTTACGTCCCTCATGCAATACTCATATGCATCATTTTTATCATTAATGATCATCCATCATATCACATTTGCGTACCTTATGCCATGGTTGAACTAGTTTTATAGTTCAACCATGGCATGGTTGAACTAGTTTTATAGTTCAACCATGCCTTATGCTATACTCCCATATAACATTTGTGTCCACATGCCAAAATGTCACGCCACACTTCCACCCGTCATGCTATTATCATGACACATTTTTACCAATAACAAATAATCAGCACCCCTTCCCATAGTGTAGCATGTCAACATCTACACTAATAAGCCTTTCTTACCTCGTCTCATTCGCTAGAATATAAATCGCAGCTTTGACGTACCTTCATTAATGTCTTATTTTAATCTCTCTTGCTCTTCTCTTCCCAACATTGGGTGAAATTTCGCGACCTTCCCCTCACACAAGGCCATATATGTGCCAGTACTCACGCTTCAACACAGTTCGTTTAGCAATAATATCTTAATAGAGAAGCAATTGACAAATTTATTACAAATTTACAAAATTTAAAAATTTACTTACAAATTTATTAATAAATTCTGTAAATTACAGCATGTGTTCATTTATTTATATTTAAATGATGCAAACTTTATGATGGTAGCGAGTGTTATGCGAGGAAAGAATAAAACGTTATTACAGCATTGGTCTAGAAACAGCTTCTTCTATAGAGCCTCTGTTCAGATTTGTGCTTGTGTTTCTAGTGTCCTAGTAATAGTGATGTGTGGCATTGGTGTTATATAAATGCGTGTGAATTCCACACCCAAGTTCAGCTAAGTGTTCTGTTCGGTGTTGAGTTCCAAGACGAGTTGCGATAAGATTTTTGATGTGTATTATTATATCACAATTTATTACTTTTTTCCTATCATTCTTCTCAGTTACACCTTCTTGTCTAACAATCCTGTCATAATCTTCCGATCTTTTCATTCTGGTCTCACCTTTCCGGTATTTATAACCTTCCGGTGTTATCCAATAAAAATTACAGAAAAAACTTGTGATCGCGTTACAAATTAAATGTGGGTTTTTGCAGAAAAAACTAGGCAATACTGGCATTATAAAGTCTTGTCCTAAATAACACAAAAATTAAACATGCTCCTATGGCTATTTCAAAACAGTATCTTTGTATCTCTTTTTCAATCTTAGCCGCATGGTCAAATAAATGTCTGCTGTAAATTTGTTTCCTCTATGATCATTCTAAAGTTTGTCAGACGATTTCGGATTTCCTTTCTAATTTGTTTCTTTTCAACTCAAACAACTTTAATTCATCTATAATAATTCGAATTTATCTTGTACATAAACGTAACTTGGGACCAGCCCATTCCTGCGTCTAGCAACCGTCCTCAGTCAGTCATATCTTTCTAGACCTGACAGTCATTACGGGAAACATTTTCCGGTCAGGATTCTTGCTTTTCGCTGGCCCCTGTTTTCCGATATCGCTTTGCTCGACTCCGAGAAACTTTAGAAACGAAAGTTGGTATCCTTGCTGTGCCATTCGAATTCACTGTTCTGTAGGGGTCGCCAATATATAAGTTATTAGTCTGGTCTAACCCTGATGCCTGAAAACCCAATATATTAAAGCTGCTATCCAAGCCCCTCAGTCGACTTCAGTCCATTGTAAAGGTCATGGCCGATCTGGCGTACCTTCAAGGTTTGGTTTCCCTTTAGGTTATTGATGAAATATTTGGTAACTTTACTAACGCCTCTGTAATATCTTTATAAGCACTCATTTGAATTCATTTTCAAACGCCTCCGTAATATTTTTGTAAATACCTATTTGGATTTAATTTCGCAATTATTTGCAATGGAGTTAGTTTCAAATTCCTTTGTAAATCTGCCGCTAAAATACCTTCTTAATTTATCAGTTACGCCATGCTTTAATAAATAAAATCCTAATCAAGTCAGTGAAACAATCACTACTTTCAATACCGTAATTTTTTGTTCCACGAACCTTAATGAATTTCAAGGGATTATTTCTCTTCATATTAGTTGCAGCCAGCCATGCAAGTAACCGCTTCATGCAAGGCATAAATTAAATAGAATCTGATAACAATAGATAATATAATATATAGATAATATCTATATTGTAGATATTATATATTATCTATTATATTATCTAGATAATAGATAATATAATCTGATAATAATAATAGATAATGAGCAGTAGATCTATCTGATAATAGAATAATAAACGATGCATGGACGAGCGTTCCGTTGTTTTCAAAACACGGACTGTTTTGTTTTGTATCTTGTATACCTGAAGCTCATCGCCGTAATTAGTGGCTCTCTTCAAATGAAATTCATCATATAAAGGCAGTGAAATACATGAGTTTGCGAGCTGAATGAAGTGTATATTGCAAATACCCTTCCACTATTGAGTTGTTCATTATTCGTTTTATCTTCCAACTAGTTTCTGTCAGATTATTTGAGACTAGTTTGGTAATTCAAAATTGATTGCCCTTTGCAACTGAAAACACTTTTAAATCTGGCATCGCTGTAATTACGCATTAATTAACAATTTATGTTTTTCATTTAAATTCGCTTCAGTCGTGCAGTTTCTAAAAAATTTAAATCTCGACTGAGTCGTACAAGTCTTGAACAATAATGAGCAATAACAAAGACTGCATAACATAATCATCAATCAATAGAAACTTTCTGGTTGCTCTAGACCGTAATATTATTACTGTCTATTATTATTATTAATATAATTATTATTATTATTTTTAATATCATGAATTTCATGATATTATTATAATAATATCATGTAATATTATTATTATTATATTATTATTCTTAATATTATGATTGATATTAAGAGTAAACTTAATCATGGATCACCAATGAGATATCTAATTCCTGTGCCAGTATAAACTTTTAAATTGGATTCTCAAATTCTAGTTCATCCGCAAACTCCACATTAAGGGCAAATAAAGGCGACTATCTATATTTATAGGAATTGTCCATCAACAGACATTTTGTAATAAATGGAATTTAAGAAATCATACCTGAACTACGACTGAAGAACATATCTTGAACATATATTCCAGTGATACTGTGTAGATATTTCTACTTTCTATTTTTGAGGTATATTATGTGGGAATATTAATGAGGATTTTTGTTATTTTTATTCTATTTGATGGATTAGCCAGTCAAGCCGCAACATTTTATTTACGTCCTCTTGCCTTTGATGTCTCACTGTGAGCTCCATAAGGAGATTTGCTGATGAGGGTTTGGAAAATTTCCTTTTTAGCGCATTTTCTCATTTATGGAAAAAATGCACTATTGTGCTCGCCATGTCCGTCTGTCCGTCCATCTGTCCGTCCGTCCGTGACTTGACGTTTTCGTCGACGAGAAAATGCTCTTTCTGTCACTCACTGCAGTGAGTACTGAGTTATATTTTTTTATATGCAGATAAACTTTGATCGTTTGAATTTGAATACTCCTTATATATAGAAAGTTTTAAGGGATGTTCCTTGTAGAAAATCACGGACGGCAATGGAGCTTTCGATACTGGGCCGCTGGTAGACAGACGCTAAATACTTGGCCGCTGGTAGACAGACGCTAAATACTTGGCCGCTGGTAGACAGACGCTAAATACTTGGCCGCTGGTAGACAGACGCTAAATACTTGGCTGCTGGTAGACAGACGCTAAATACTTGGCCGCTGGTAGACAGACGCTAAATACTAGGTTGCTAGTAGACGGAAGCCAAATAAAGTTGTCCCTTGAAAGCCTCCTGAACTCGAGCGAGTTGATGCTTTTACTCAAGATTTATAGCACCTTTGATTCGATGCAGCCAATCAGTTGATCGTTTTTACTCTTATTTGACGTTAACCTTAAGATTATTTGTTTATTGGAAATATTTTAGAATGGGGTCAATGCTTGGATGAAATTTTTCGAACTAAAATTGGATGAAATGTTTCGATTAACTTTGAAAAACTGCATTTGTGGAAAACCTTAATTTCGCAATTCTCTTTTTGAATAATGCCTACTAACTCTATAATCCTAAAATATTAATAGTTCTTCCAAACATCGTTCAAACGATTAATCCTTAATATTGATTTTACGATCCATGCCTACTTTATGTGTTTCATTAAACGAATTAGTTATTAGCGCACTGTTTGTTATTATGACTGCTTTATAACGCGCGATTGGAAATCTCCTTCCCAAACTCTTCTACGGAGCAAATGTCTATGTTTGCTGCTGTAATAATTTTCGTCCAAAACCCTTGCAGGAGAAGCGACGTTCCTTCGGGGCTTGTGTCCCTCAATCCATCTGCGTCAGGCCGAGTTTTTGAAGTCACACACAACACAAAAAACTGCACCAACACAAAAACTCCTCCAACACAAAAAACTGCACCTCCAGCCAAAAAATATAGCAGCTGACGTTCGCGTATACTGGACGGACGCAAAAAGACACAAGGAATACGAAAAATGTCTCTAAGATACAATTTTTTATCACGATTTTGGTTCATTTAATTTCGAAGCGTATCTTCGGAGAATTCTAAATTTTTTTTATATAACGTGAGCTCTGAACGATAAATTTGTACTGTAAATCTTATGCACTTTTTTTTACAAGCGTTGACTTCAAATGCTTCTTAAAGAAGTTGTGATTTTTTATTTCATTGGGACGTATGAAGTTGATTCTTGGGACTACCAATGTTCAGAAAATCAAAAAATTATTGCAGAGAGAATATATTTTTTCTAATATAGTGAAAGTTTACCTCGAAAATAGAATGACACAAATTATTTACAACTCAGAATATTATGAAAATATTTCTTCATTGTTAATTGCAGAAAATCCTTAGCATAGAAGTGCTCTTTGATAAACTTATCTCCACCATTTATTAAATGCTTTCAATTTTTTTCCTCATTGTAAACTAAAATTACATCGTTTATACTTGTTGAATATATCATGGAAAATGAATGAAAATATTTTCAGGCACCGAAATTTTTAGAAAAGAATACTCTGAATCGAAACCTGAAGCGAGTCCTGCATTCGCTCGTGTAACTCGCTGAACAATTCGAGCGCAAGGCTTACGAGAGCTTGAAATATAGCATTAAAATTCATCCGCAATGAACTTTTTTGTAGTAACTTTTTCATGTTTTTCATATGCCCACTATTGATGTCAAAGTACTGAAGAAAGTCATACTGTTTAGGTTTGCGTTTATATTATAAGAACGTTAAAAGTTACTTTGAGAAATTCCCTGTGCAATTCTAAAGCCATCGAAAATCATGATTTTTTTCCTCTGCGGTTTTTTACGTTCGTTTAAAGCGATCAGCGTGAGCGAAAAACTGGGTTTTTACGAGCCGTTTGATGCTGCCACTACATTCGATCCCTCCGTAACAGATCACAAATAGTCTCAAGTTCACCAGTCAAATTAGATGGACCCTCCAGACCTGGAAGTCATTTCTACTCCATATTTATTTCCGAGGTTTGACTCTTCGAAGTATCACGCGAATACGCATGAAAATATTGAGATGCCGTCTGATGGATCAAGGCGACATCACAGAGAGTTCGAATCAAAGCAAACTGACCTTGGCATGGACCAGCTTTATTTTGCATGGTTACACTGAACCTACACGGTTTATTTTTCACGGTTACACTGAAGCTACACGGTTTATGTTTTACGGTTACACTGAAGCTACATGGTTTATTATTTACGGTTACACTGAAGCTACACGGTTTATTTCTTGACAGTTACACTGAAGCTACACGGTTTATTTCTTGACGGTTACACTGTAGCTACACGGTTTATTATTTGACGATTACACTGAAGCTACACGGTTTATATTTTACGGTTACACTGAAGCTACACGGTTTATTTCTTGACAGTTACGCTGAAGCTACACGGTTTTTTTTTACGGTTACACTAAAGCTGCAAAATCTCGACTATGGAATCATAGAAATGAGTAAATAAAATTTCCTTCTCTCATATTGCTATGAGTTGAGAAGAATTATTTTAATGCAATAGATCACCCGTAATTTGAAATTCATCGTAAAAATTTTACAACGATTAAGCCCTTTAACTATACTGACCCAAAAAGCCGTTTTACAAACGCAGGTCGTGTATAAGTATTATTAGAAATACGAATACTACTTTTTTTAAATAAATTTACAATGATTGACATGCAGAGCGTGCTACATATTACGTATTTTTGTGACGGTGATATGACGACGTCGAATGTAAGTATTTATTTAAAGAGTATTTAAAAACAAGCTGGTATTAAAACATAATTTCAAAACCATTTAATTTTACGGGAAGGGAAAAAATATTCACTTATTTTCATGCAAAAATATGAACGCAAAATTTTATGTAATAGATCAAGAATTTCCAGAACATTTGACGAGAAAGATACATTGAGCTGTTGTTCTGATCGTCCACTTCTAAATTCCACCTGAGGTGTCAGTAGGACATATTGAAGACGATGTCAATAAAGAATTGCCGACAGGCTGGTGAAAAATATCGGCGATGGCTTTGAACTTGAATAGTTGTTGGCTTTTGTCGTTATTATTCTTGAAGGTACAACTTACATGAAAGTTTTTTACAACAGAGGAGTCTGCTTGTTCACTGTACACTAGTGTAAGGGATCTATCGTCCTATACAAAACAGTGCGTTCAAGACCGACACCGCTGGCTTCCGGAGCACTTTGACTTCTGCTGATGTTAAAGTGTGTTCTCCCTTACGCATACTACACATATCCTAGCGGAAAATTATTGATGCTATTACACCGCTGCTCCCACAGACCGAGAAATTTTCTTCAGTATTTCTAGTTTAATTAACGTATAATGTTTCCCTTGTTTCGAAAAACTTATTTTATTAGATGCTTTAGTTAGGCTATCTTGACTGGAAGAAATACACACATCATAGCTATTCTTATTTAGAGTTACTTAATAATTAATTTATGTAGGAATTGCACAACCCTGAATCGAACAAACACATTGCATGCAGGGTCTGAAGCCGCATGTATGTTACAACTGCTTTCACTTTTAAACGATTAACAATAACATGCAAACTCCACTTTTTATCGCATTTAAACAATTTCAAAACAAAATGACAGTGATTAAATCAATACCCAATATTGCAGCTGTTATTATTGCGTTTTTTGCTAACGGAAATATATTCTCAATTATCCTGGAAATTTTAAGAAATTATATATTTATGAAAACTATCGAAGCAATAAGATTATTTTAAATACAATTTTTATATAATTTATTTCTACCGCTCTATACAATGTTGGTTCATTACATCTACCAATAGATATATAGAAATCAGTTCAATACAGTAGACAAAACTTTAAATGTTAAATTTTACTTTATTAGTATGGAGAGACGCGGCTTGAACGAATGATGTCCACGAGGCGCCGCCGTTTTAGCTTGCATTAGGCTTCTCTGATTCCAGAAGGAAAACTAAGAAATTTTGTTGAGCTTTTAGCACCCGAGCGGCAGAGAAATGTTTGTACGGCGTGCTCTTCTGACCCCATAAACTGAAAACTTTTGAGAATATCGCGAGCCATGCTCTGCGACGGGGCTTTTTGGGCCCGAGCCAAACCCGAGTCCCGTGTTTTTCTGGACCAGCGAAACGTCGACGTTACGAAACTGGCGCTTATGTATATGCATTTACAGAAAGAAGCCTGGCTGGGCTTTTATAGTTCTATGGAAATAATTTCAGTGGTTTTCAACTAACTGGCTATATTGATTCTCAAAATAAAACTCACTTGTATGAAACTAGAAGGGCTTTTTAAATGCAATTTTAAAGGCCACAGTGAAGCAGGGAATTCTGGGATTAAAAATACAAATGAAAATCTACAACAGTTTTGCAGTGCCTGTGCAAAGTAATAGTTCACGGTTAAATCCATTAAAAACAAGCACGTTTCTCGGTTCTTATGTGAAGTTTTTGTTCATTTCCAAGAATTTCCAGGTAAGGAATTTCCAAGTTAGCTCTATGTGAATGAAATATTTTTCAAAAACGTATTAGATCTCATTTCACTAAAAATTGCGCAAATATTATATTGGTCCATGACAAATCAGTACAATACGACTCGTGCTCAGCTTCGAAATAGATCAAAAAATTTGAAGGCAAAATTGCATCAATATCTTTTATTTATCTGAATCTAACCCTAAACTGATCATAGCAAGTTTCATAACAAATTAAACAGCGATTATGTGAAAATATTTCATTTCAGACATTGAAATGAATTATTCAGGTCTCTGCCTTTCAATTTAAGTTCGGGCCTCTGCCGTCTATTTGTACGCAGTGCCGTGAGAGGTTATGCAGGCTGAAGTGAGACGAGGGGAGAAAATTTTAGGGTAAAAACGAACTTGCAAGTATCATTGCAACTAATCACCAGCTGGATCACTACAACTAATCGCCTGCTGTGTCACTGCAACTAATCACCAGCTGGATCACTGCAACTAATGGCCAGCTGAATCACTGCAGCTAATCACCAGCTGAATCACTGCAACTAATCACCAGCTGGATCACTGCAGCTAATCACCTGCTGGATCATTGCAACTAATGGCCAGCTGGATCACTGCAACTAATCACCAGCTGGATCATTGCAACTAATGGCCAGCTGAATCACTGCAACTAATCACCAGCTGGATCACTGCAACTAATCACCAGCTGTATCATTGCAACTAATCTCCAGCTGTATCACTGTAACTAAACTACAGCTGGATCACAGCAACTAATCTCCAGCTGGATCATTGCAACTAATCACCAGCTGGATCACAGCAACTAATCGTCAGCT
Source organism: Hyalella azteca (assembly GCF_000764305.2). Lineage (NCBI taxonomy): Eukaryota > Metazoa > Arthropoda > Malacostraca > Amphipoda > Hyalellidae > Hyalella > Hyalella azteca. Next base: position 142,766 of record NW_025936893.1, on the reverse strand, counting down.
GGATCATTGCAACTAATCACCAGCTGGATCACTGCAACTAATCACCTGCTGGATCACTACAACTAATCACCAGCTGGATCACTACAACTAATCACCTGCTGGATCACTGCATCTAATCACCGGCTGGATCACCGAAACTAATCGTCAGCTGGGTCACTGCAACTAATCACCTGCTGGTTCACTGCAACTAATCACCTGCTGGATAACTGCAACTAATCACCAGCTGGATCACTGCAACTAATAGCAGCTTGTAACTAATCACCCCCTGGATCACTACAACTAATCATCAGCTGGATCACTACAACTAATCACCTGCTGGATCACTACAACTAATCACCTGCTGGTTCACTGCAACTAATCACCTGCTGGATAACTGCAACTAATCACCAGCTGGATCGCTGCAATTAGTCGCCAGCTGTGTCTCTGCAACTAATCACCAGCTGGATCACTGAAACTAATCACCAACTGGATCACTGAAACTAATGGCCAGCTGAATCACTACAACTAATCACCTCCTGGATCACTACAACTAATCATCAGCTGGATCACTACAACTAATCGTCAGCTGGATCACTACAACTAATCACCTGCTGGATCACTACAACTAATCACCAGCTTGAAATTAATCAGGCAGCATCAACGCATTGAGTTATTCCTGAAGCAGGAATATTAGCGAGACTGAGGCATGGACAGCTCATTGAGAGTCTCGACGCGCCAGGCTAATTTGCAAGTTACTCAGGGAGAAGACGCTAAGTTTGTTCACCTCAGGACTTGAAAAGAGGACAACACATGTTGAACTCACCTGAAACTGATCCCCGGTTGGAGTACTTAATTACATGTCCTAGTCATTCCATGTCCTGCTTATAAGTCATATATTACATTACGTGTCCTACTTATCACAGGTCCTACATGTTACATGTCATACTTATTACATGTCCTACTTATAACATGTCCTACTCTTGAGTTATATATTACATTACATGTACTACTTATAACATGACCTAGTTATAACGGGCTTAAGGAATTAACAATGATTATCTTCTGGAAATATGCGAGTTTGTCAGCAATACTTCTGTTAAGTAAGAGCCTTTATTGGATTGTTTATTCAATCAATCCAAACTGGGCATGCCAAATTAGAAGTCATCACGTTCTCTGCAAATAGTACTTACGGTGTTATCACCATGATGCCTCAATTTCCTGAACTTATATTATTTAATGATTGATTTCAATGAGAATCTTCAAAGATTTGAACCTTGATGCTCAGAAACATAAGTTATCGATTATAAACCATCTAAAATACGTTACGAATGTACACCAATTACCGCTTAAACCACTTCTATTAAAGTACACGTTGAGAAGCACGTTTCACTTAAAGCACAAATTGAGAAGTAATTAATACATTTTGTGACTCCTATCGATTTAAAATGCCATTATCGCGGCAAGCTCACGAAATTAATGAACTCGGGCCTAATTATCTCGACATGAGCAAGCACGGCTCAGGTGACACGGCTACAGCGGTACGCTCTCAGCCATAACCTGCAGCGCTCAACATGGCAGCGCCAAGCAAATTCACCATATCTTCAGGGTCGGACTGATGATGGAGCTGGACTCCAAAACGTTTTCAATGTCGATATGGTGAATTTGCTTGGTGTTTTATTTATTTTTAGAATCCTTTTGAAATTGCGATATAAGCAGACTGATGGATTTTCCTGTTTTGTATAATCCAGTCCTTTATGTGAAACAAATAGTGAAATTTTGATGACAATACGAGCATTTATAATAAGGTAGGTAAGTATATCATTGTTTGATTCATTTTCAACCAAAATTACGATCAGGGTCGTGGATTTCTCACATACTCATTTCAGAAATAAATTCCCCCTTCCCGTCCCTGTCCGTTTTCCAGTCTGGTATAATCCTGTTGTCGTTGGTATAGTGGAAGGTTCTTTTACCAGGTGATCAAACTAACAGTCATATTAAAATACTTTATTGCACGTCGATCATCATTAAAGACTTTCTTCGTAAAAATGAGACATGTACGTAGCACATGTTCACGTAGTACAAGGGTAATTAACAGTGTTAGTTCAAGAAGCTACGTGTTCCACATGACACATGACGACGTCTTCCTCTTCAAGTCCAGGTTCTTTCAGCTACCTATTTCTATCCTTAATCTCTGACTACAGTTCCAATACTTTCTAAAACATTCTAACATTAATCCTAAATTGACAGCACATTTGTTAAATAAAAACATAATACCTAACAACAAATTAACATTTAATTCAAGACCTCTACACAGTCATTTAGCCTTTATGCGAAATAAATAGTACAGAATTGATTATAATACGGGCGTTTATAATACGGCAGGTAAGTATATCATTGCTTGATTCATTTTCAACTAAAATTACGATCAAGGTCGTGGATTTCTCACATACGGCATCACTAATAATATTCTATTAACTTTTAATAATTGTCAAATACCTCAGTGCAGTGTCTTCCAGTGGTTGCAGTTCAGAGTGCCAATATTGCAAATGTGAGTTGATGGTTCGATCCCAGCCTCCCGTGACAGTTTTAGTACAATCGGAAAGATTGCCGAGCGGTTAAGCACAGTAAAATTGGAGGAGCAGTGATTTTCACGTTCGGTACCCGCAACAAACTGTGAAAATTCTGCAATTTTTATAATCAGCTACAGGTCTAACGGCCAAATCAATGCTGCCGCCGCTATTATTATAATTATTTTATTATTATTATTATTTTCGATCAATAAGCATCTGGAATCTTGCTTTTCTTCCACATGTAACAATAGTTTTAAAATATACAGCAATTCTTCAGATTAGGCTGCAAAAGCTCTACAAAATAACGATGATAAGAAAAACTTCTCATTAATGACAACACTTAATTATAATGGAAACTCAATCGTATGTTGAGCTCGGCCCCCGGTTCTTATGAATTAGTATTATTTTCAGTACACCGAATATTGTTAAAATAATTATCAGTGCTGACAAGCCTGCAGTTTCTTCAATAAGGTTTTACCTAAATACCAGAAACATACATGATTTTTGTAATATTGATGCTAAGCAAACTATTTTGAATAAAATTGTTTTCGCTTCAGATTGAATCTGTCCGCATAATTTTTTCCCGATTGAATCTGAATAAATAGTCAAAGAAGCAGGACTTATTTACACTAAATTGGTATAGCTCGTTATCTCAACCATTCGTCAACAGGTCAAAGCAAGCAAGTAAGCAAGCAAGTGACGCTGGTTATTTTGCATATAGTTTTTGTCCACATCACGTGTACGCCAGGCGGGACTTGGAGGTGGGACGTTTGACACACTTGACACAATATTCCGAACTTTGTTAAGATGAATAGAGACGAATTATTTAACAAACATTGGCAAGGCAATTAATACTATACGAACTCTAGTTATCAAACATTGTCATGATTGTCACAGTGAACAAGAATCGTCTACTTGTGGCAGCGTGGCGAACGGACGTTAATGGTGTCGCGCGCGGTCCGCCGGTTACATTTAATTTTGCCGGTTCAACTGTGTTATTGCATTCTGTACTGAAGTGTTCCAGTGAATAGTCTGGAATGGCCCAAATGAGGGCGGATGAACGATAATCAGAGGCGGCGATCCATCGTGGCCTGGGACTGCTGTGTTCCAAACAAATACTAAGGATACTAAGGATACTATACATTGTCATGACAATCACTGTGTTTATCGAACAGTATCATAATTGTAACTCCGAACACGTATTGTTTATCAAACATTATGGTGATTGTAACTCCGAACACGTATTGTTTATCGAACATTCTTCAGGCGTACGCTTCATCCGCAGTTTATCAAACGGGTCTGTCAAAAGAGATTTGTTCATCATAATTCCAAAAATATATTCTTTATGCATCAAGCGCTTTGCAAATGTTATCTTTTCATCGCACATTCTCCAATCATAATTTTTTCGATCAAGCGTGGGCGGCATTTTCCAAACCATCTTCAAACGAAAGTTGTTCTTGAAACTTTTCCGATCGAAGCTTGACCACAAAGCGTTTTTCATGCAGAAAAGAGAGTACATTTAACAGAGAATTTTTCCTTAAAATGTTCTCCAACATGTTCTAATCTTCGATCGAAAGTTCGCGATATGGACATAACCAAATGTCCATATAACGATATGGACATATAACGATAATGTCCATATAACGATATGGACATAACCAAATTTATTTGACGTATAGCAATACATTCTTTATTCTGGTATTATTTATTCAAAGGACTCTTTGATCAAGCGTTCTAAAGTGGGCATAAGTTCACCGAGAGTCCTCAAACAATACGAGTTCATGAATTGTACTTCAAGTATAACATACAAATCAAACGTGAAAAAGTAATTATATATAAATATTTTAATTCGATTAATTTATTCAATGATAATTCATATGAGATTTCATAATAATTGAAATCATAATAATTCAATAATTCTTATGAAACACAATTCAATTATAATAATTTCATAACAATTACTGATTTCATAATAAAATCCATACATGAAGACGCGAGATTCGATACATTCTGCAAACTTTTGTTGACTGTTAGAGGTTCTAAAGACAGACTTTTTTCCTGGATTGTTCTCGGACAGGATTTCAGCAAAATCTACACCGTGCGTTGTTCATCGAACGCTCTACAGATGAGAGTTTTCATCATACGTTCACGGAAGAAGAATTCACCATTCAAATGTCTCTTACAAGTAAATTCAGCCGAAACGTCTTAGAAAATCTAAATTAAATAATATTCTGAGCGTAATTAATTTGAGAAAATTCTCCAAACGGACTAGTTCATCAAATGTCCTTTGACCGTGCATCAACCGTTCTTCAAGCAAGATCTGTTCATCAAAGGTCCTTCTAACAATATTTTTTCATCAAACTTGGCTTGGTTGAAACAATTTCCAGGCAAAAAAAAAATATAGCAGGGATTTGCTCAGAAAACAATTTAAAGCCAGACCTTAACTTCAGATGTTCTTGTTTCATGTGTAGGATGAATTGATCATCATACGTTTTAATAATATACGTTCAAAAATTACTTTTTAAAGACAACACTTCTAAAGAACCGAGTGTTTCCAATGTACAGATGTACAATGAATTTCTATTTTTATTTTCGAATATTAAAAAAAATAATTTTTAATTTTTTTAATATATAAATTTTTTCAAAAATATTTATTTTGTCAATTGATTCATGCATTGCCTCCAACTTCACACAAGTGTGCAAAATTTCAGATCAATTGGACAGGTAAAAGTGTGTCAAATATCAGTTATAAGATTTGTAGCTGACAAAATTATTTATTAAATTTTTCTAATGTTGGAAAAATATTTTTTTTTAATTTACAAAATTATATATTTGGTCATTTGATTCATGCATTGTCTCCAACTTTACGCAAGTGTGCAAAAGTTCAGATCGATAGCATGATTAGAAGTGTGTTAAATATCTATTATAAGATTTGTAGCAGACAGACAGACAAACAAGAAGTGAAGTTAAAGAGAAGTGTTGTAAAAAAACAGTACTTATCCGTTGAAGATTCATTGAAGTAAATTTGATCATCATATATTCTTTATATGGAATTTGCTAAAGAAATGTTCGTCAAACGACGTAAAACGTTTGACGAACCCTCAACTCACTTTCCAAACGCATGAACGCATGAAACGTAGCACTTTCCAGACATGTTCATGAACCGCCCGTAAAAAAATAACTTAGTTTATCGGCTATTCTTCTAATTATACTAGACATTTAAAACCTCTAACGGAATTTTTTATCAAATGTTTTCCAGATGGAACCTCATCACCAAACATTCTTCGAACAGATTATGTTCCTCAAAACGCCTTGAATCGGGACATGTTCATCATGCGTGCTCCTGACATGACATTCTCAACAAACGTTCTGGGAATGGTCACTGTGCGGAGCGAAGCGCGAAAAAGGCGAATGAAAAGTACAAATAGTGTAATTTATATGCCAGAGTGGAACATAAACCATATGTGCACCAAACTGGATTCTTGCAATCAAGTGTTTTCTACACTCGTCTTGCAACAAAAAAATTAAAAAGGGATACATTGATCAAAAGTTATTTCGAATTTGATGCGTTCTTGAACGTTCCACAAACGAGTTGCGTACGTTGAACGTTCATATCGAACGAGACTTCAACGTTTCCTTAATGATGTGCGTTTACAACAGGAATTCTCTAAACGTAACCTAATTATCTAACATTCCTTGAGACTAACTTTTGCGCTAAACTTTCAATTTATTTTGATTTTTGAATGAGGCATATCTCATGTCGGTTGTAAGACGGTATTAAGTCAACAAATTATCTTTGAGTATAGCAAGCTCGTAAAAAGTTCTTCTAATGTGACTTTGTTCATCAAATGGACTTCTTCAATGCAATATTATCCAGAGGCAGTGTTTATCACTCGTTTTATGATCGAGCATTTATTAATCAAAAGATCTAACCAATGACCGAGAATTGTTAATATAACAATCTCAAAACAGTCCCTGATCATCAAACATTATCCTAACGAGATCATTTTATCACTGGTTCTGCGATCATGACTTAATTGTACCCCAAAAGTTCTCTTAGCGAGAATTGTTCATCAAAAGTTCTCCGAATTCTACACGTTCATTAAAAACTCTTTAAACCCTCCTTGTACATCGAAAATTATACTAACGTTACCGCTCATCACACGTTCTCCTATACGGACATATTCCTCAAAAGTTCTCTTCCCAATAATTGTTCATCAAAAGTTCTCCAAGCGGTCCTTATTCATCAAACATTCACTTCGTCGAATCTAAAGTTACATTCAGTGGCAGCGGGAAATGTCGCTGTGATAATCAAAATGCAAGTCACAAACTTCGTAGAAAAGTTTACATGAAATGTGAAGTTCAAATTCCTGGTTAACCATTGGTGGAGCTCTGGCCAAGACGCTGCTGGGTAGCACACTCATTTCTGACCAAGAAAATAATACACCAAGTATACGCGTAACTACGAACGTTGTATTTAATAGTAGTGCAGGGCCGATCCATCGAGAACCAAATTTTTCACGTCACATTTAATATTCAATTACATGAACGTAATATTCAGTTTAATATTCAATTTCTAAAATAAATTCTCTGTTCACTCTCTCTGTGTTTCTCTCTGTTCTTTTCTCTCTTCATAGTTACTAGTAAAATCATAGTTAATCATAGTAGGCCAGTCAAAGGCGGCCAGCCAAAGGTAATTTTGTAACTCTCACTTTTTCCTGATATTACGGAAAAGACTGATAATAACCTTATTTTATTAACCAAACTTCAAACTTAAAACCACTCCAATTCTAAGCTGACCAACTAAATACAATCTTGACGTTTAAGCTAGCATGGATGTCAGCGACAGGATATTCGCACTGGAAGCTGCTTACCAAACAAACAAGTTCACTGCAATTAACGCTCGTGCAAACAAGCCAGAAATCAGAGCTGCTCGGCCGTCGCAGTTCGAAGAAGATCGAAGTTAAGATCAAAACTTCGGGGGCTACGAGCTCAGAAGTTGGTCTTTGGTGACACCATCCCTCCAAGTGTCAACACCTCATAGGTCCCTAACTTGCTGGCAAAATGTTGCCTCGGGATCTTGCCTGGCTAGACGGGAATCCTCCAACATTTCCCGGATAATTTATCTTTGGTGATAAAGTTATGTAATTTCTAAGAAAATACTAGGTTATGGGGGAATCCTCCTACATTTCCCGAGCTATCATCTTTGGTGATAAAGTTATGTAATTTCTAAGAAAATACTAGGTTATGGGGGGAATCCTCCAACATTTCCCGGACTATCATATTCGGTGATAAAGTTATGTAATTTCTGAGAAAATACTAGGTTATGGGACGAACGATAGCTTTGATTTTTTTTGTGAGGAGCACGCGGTTTTGGAACCATTTGAGCGAAATTATTTCATGAGAATTTATACCAATAAAGTTTTTTTCTTTCTTTTCAATCATATTAGTTGAACCAGATTTAAAATTGATTTATCAAAAAATATAATCAGATTCAAAGAAGTTTTCTAGCCACTGTTTATTTCTGCATGTAGAAATATGTTGCCTATGAAACAAATGATTTCAGTATTCCAAGTTACGAGTGATAGGGTTGACTAGCAGATGAAATCATATGAATTAATTATCAATATTACCAGCATTATAAAAATGATCAAATGATAGTTAATTTACAAAAAGAAGTTCAAAAATTTGTTGCGCCTCGAAATTTAATACTTGTTGGTTATTTACAATAAAAAATATTACTAATTTAAACCAAGGGTATACTTTAACGGGAAAGTTTCCGTCTTGATTTTTTGACATCAAGTACAATTAAGATTTAACAAAATTGTCACAAATTTTTTTAACTTATATTGTCAATGAAACAATTTCTGCACGTAGCACTGATACGCCCTTTTAGGTATCAGGAAGACCCACGGTTGGCCAAAATGAGCATCGCTGTTTGTACAAAGCCGTACTCATTTCTGCTGATATTCATGCACATCTTGTTAACCTCAAAGGAATGTGATGACGTCCCACACATGTTGTCTACACACTATATACTCAAAGAAATGAGCGAGATTTGTCAAAATAGCAATGCACTTCTTTCCCTTGTTTGAGTCATCCTTACCTACAATGGCTCGACAAACAATGGCATATCAGTGCGGCGTGAATAAAGAGTGTGACTTTATGGACAAACATAATGATCCATCCTTTTTATGGAAAAAATATAACTTAGTACTCACTGCAGTGAGTAACAGGTAGCGCATTTTCTCGTCGACGAAAGCGTGAAGTCACGGACGGACGGACGGACAGACTGATGGACGGACGGACATGACGAATACAAAAGGGCATTTTTTCCATAAATGAGAAAATGCGCTAAAAAGGCGCTATTGCGCTCGTCATGCCCGTCCGTCTGTCCGTGACTTCACGTTTTCGTCGACGAGAAAATGCGCTCTCTGTCACTCACTGCAATGAGTACTGAGTTATATTTTTCATTAATTTACAGCAGAGATATCGCCTGCCGTAAGTGAAAACCCGTAAGGAAAAATCATTAAAAATAAAGACTATGGCAGTAAAAGATCGTTCTTTTCAGCCGGTGCAGTCCGTGGCTTGGAACAATTTAATTTGATGGATCCCGACACGGACGTTGGTGCGAGCGTTATTTGTATTCTGGTATGAAGCTTGAGCTTATAAATTATAAATAAAATAAAAGTAAATACGCAATCGTATTCATCAGTTTTCAATACGCTTAGTGTAACTAATCGGACTAATGTTATCTGCATCAATAATTTTACTTCTATCAATTTTGGTTTTCATTTATCCAAAATGATTAGTTGTACTATGAGCTTTTTCAGGAAATTTTATTTTTTATTTAATGTCAAATCCAGGTTGTTCTTAATATTATTGAACGCAGCATGGCTCGCCTCACCATCAAGTTAAGCCCAGCGCACGGTCAGCATTCCAAAGCGGCAAGAGGCGCCGCAAAAACCGACATGGACTGAATCTCCTGCAATTTATGACTTAATCCAGCAACTTTCCCGGGGCAGCCAACAAATGGCTTTCTATCGCTGTAGAAATTTGTGGGGGAAACTTTTGAATGGGTGTGAATGAAACGGCAAGACCAGCAACAGCAAACTTGAATCGCTATTGCTGGCTTCTTTTAATACAGGCAACTTTTGCATTGCTTCCGGTGGCTCTTTCTTGTTCTGGTAAAGTTACTCTATACGCTCTGCTGGACATTACGAATAAACTATCTTTTATATCGCATCGTTGTTACGACATTCTTTTAACGCCGACAATTGTTGTTAAATTAACTACATCAGCGACTTTCGTTTTCCAGTTGAAGGTTGCATGTTTCGAATTATTAAATGTTATTGTTGCCTCCCATGTGTGAGAATGATGCAAACGTGAGTGAAAACGAGTTAGTGTGAAATTGGGATAATACTTAAGAGATAAGGAATTCATGTTAAGGTGATATAAGGGAAAATACAATCCGTGATTGTTTAGGTACTAACTGAGGTCAAGGGAGGAAGAATGCAAAGAAAATCCAAAATGCTACAGAGAGGGAAATTATTAGGCGTACAGGATAACTTGCCTTTAATTTTATTTTACCCTTTGCTATATTTAGGCCTAAATCGTATGCCGACCGCTCATTAGATAAGCAACTGAAAACCCAAACTTTTAATACAAGCTAATTTTTTTCAGTGGCAATTTATTCGTTCGTAAAATTATTTTTCTGAATTCTTTTCAAACATTTTTTGCTTTAGGGCCAAAATTTCATAAATAATTCATGCAAAATGTTTTATTTGCGTAAAAACTTTAACGTCACTTGCAAGTGACGTTATTTGCGGAAGCCGGGCAAACGCATGCAGTTTATAGGATTTTTTAACATTAAAAAATGAAATCATTGTAATTATCAATATCAGTTACAATGATTCTCGGTAGAAACAATATTTATTTAAGTGCCGACGAAAATGCATTGTTAAATTGAATCGTTTCCCAGACTCTCAGTTTCGTAAATGATTCTAACGAATTCTTTTCGTAAAATTTCTTGCGTTGCATTTAGACCAAAATTTCATAAGTTCATCAAGATTTCATCATTCATACATAATGTTAGATTATATTTTTTATATTTAATATTTTAACGTCACTTGCAAGTGATAGTATTTTCGCTAGAAATTAACAAATATCTAGAAGCATTAAGCTGAAAGTCAAGCAAACGCCTGCAGTTTTCCAGAGCGCGCCGGAGAAATGTTACTTAACTGACATTTAAATCTGGAAAGCCTCATTTGGTTCGTCTGGAATGCATAGTAGAAATCAGCGACGGCAGTGAACTGAATTAGGCTTTACTGCCTGAGCTGTGAGATTGCCGCGCTGCCAGACAATGGAAAATACTGCACTATGTTGGTGAGGTAGAAGAAAAACAAAGTTTTATGTTGCAGGAATAAGTAAAGTTAAGTGAAGTTCAAGAGAGAACTGGAGAAAGAGAGCAAGTTGAAGTGAGAAAGATAGACTTTTGGAGAAGGTTCGAGGCTATTTGTATGATTTCACAATATTATAAAATGCACAAACAATTTTTTCAACGTGAAAGGCTGCAGTTAGCATGAAACATGCAGGGTGCGGCGTGGGAACTTACTCTTTTAAAAAAATCACAAAGTAAAAAGTATTAAAGATAGCGTTTTAATTCTTTCTTTTTTACAAAGAGCTTAGGACTAATGGCCGCCACGTGGCGCGCAATTCAAATAAGTAAGTTCCCGCGCCGCACCCTGTACTTGAAATGAAAAAATGGAGGGACAATATATATGTATAGGGAAAGAAAGGCATGTAATGAAAGAATTTTTTCTTCGCTGATTAATCTCTAAATGTTAATTTCACTTTTGTAACACTCGCCCCAATTGGGTCACGTAATGATAGAAGTTAGTTATTAAAATCAGTTTTCGCGCCAGGAATGAAACGCTATGGAAGATCTCTGAGAATTCTGTATTTCCAGTTAAATATCTGACCTTTCTTATGCTAAGGAGAACCTATTATAGCCATCCTTGGAAATACTCGCACGGACAACTTTAAAATTATTTCCACTTCCAGTTTCGTCGCACTCACCGCACCTACTTTCGTACTTGCAAGTTTTCACAAATCCAAGAACAATGAATAACAGCTAGAAACCGCACCTTCTTTCGTACTGACGAGCTCTCAAAAATCCAAGAACAATTAATAACAGCTAGAAACCGCACCTACTTTCGTACTGACGAGCTCTCAAAAATTCAAGAACAATGAATAACAGCTAGAAATGTTACGTGAAACCTGCATTACATTTACACTTCTGTGTAACACATTTCCACTTTTTATTGATCTTCCTTTGCTCTTTAAATAACTTGTTGTTGCCTCTTGAAATATTCAGTCAATGCGATCACCTGGCCGCTAGGGGGCCATAGGGGGGCGGAGGTGAGCGCTGGGGGGCCATAAGGGGGTGGAGGAGGGCGCTGGGGGGCGCGTGCTCCCAAGCGTCGGTGTTCTTTAAAGGCGCGTGTTTGGGGGCCTGCGCGCCTCTGAGGTGCCTTCAGGGTGGTGCTTGTGTGGACTGTGTAGGTGCCTCGTGTGGACTGTGTAGGTGCCTCGTGTGGACTGTGTAGGTACCTCGTGTGGACTGTGTAGGTGCCTCGTGTGGACTGTGTAGGTGCCTCGTGCGGACTGTGTAGGTGCCTCGTGTGGACTGTGTAGGTGCCTCGTGTGGACTGTGTAGGTGCCTCGTGTGGACTGCGTAGGTGCCTCGTGTGGAGAAAAGTCCCTGTCGTGTTCTGCTCACTATCCTCCTGAAGGGTAAAGTCCAGGTCGTGTTCTGCTCACTATCCTCCTGAAGGGTAAAGTCCCTGCCGGGATCTGCTCACTATCCTCCTGAAGGGCAAAGTCCCTGCCGGGATCTGCTCACTATCCTCCTGAAGGGTAAAGTCCAGGTCGTGTTCTGCTCACTATCCTCCTGAAGGGTAAAGTCCAGGCAGTGTTCTGCTCACTATCCTCCTGAAGGGTAAAGTCCAGGCCGTGTTCTGGTCACTAATTTTCGATCAGGCAATGAAGATGACTATTTTCCGGCGCCTGCCCCACACTTCCGGTTGCTTAACGAGCAAACCAGCGCAATTTGCGAGGAGTATTGGCTTGTGATGCCGGTCCATCACCACCATCATGCTTTGCTAACTAATTATTGATAACATGGATGAATAATTAAAACTGTATCACAAATAATTATCATGAACTCTACGCTAGTTTTCGATCTCGAATGGCATTCTTCTAAGATCCCGTTTTGTAGCTTGGGCAAATCGATAATCCAATTTTCACAGACAAATGTTTATTGACTAATCTTATTCTTTAAATTTCTTGAGTTTAACTTCACTCGAATATGTAGAAAAATATTGGAAAAGACTCAAAATTCGAACTGAGGTAAAGGTTTAATTTATAACTACACTTATAATTTCTACGTCGCACTGCACTGCACTAAGTTGTAGGATGTTGTTATAGTCATTTTAGTTCTCAATCGCCCTTCGATCATTGCTTGTGGTGATCTAACCGCGGGGGTGTGTTTTAGATAGCTCATGATAATAGCAATTTTGTTTATTGTAATTTTATTATTATTATTATTATTATTATTATTATTATTATTATTATTATTATTAATATTATTATTATTACTCCTTCCGTCCTTCAAGATATTTATTTTAAGTGTGTTCATTTAAAATAAAAATTTTGTTCATTTCAGGTGCGCCTCAATTGCTGGATTCCTGAACCCAAAACTTTATCCTGAATTGCTAGACTGAAAACTAATGGAAACAGTAGAAAGTGAATAAAAATTTTGAACGCACGTTCCAAATAATACGAGGTTGGTTGGTTTCGTTGCGCACGTTTGTTCAACTTATTTATTTTCATCATCATTCTTTAATTAGATTACATTGGTTTTGTGTTGTTTATTCATTGAAAATCCTTAATTCATTACTCATTTTGTAGGGTATCCCTGACTCTTTTTGAAGGGAACTGTTGCGGTCATTAATCGATCAGAAAGCCATAAATAATTTTACTTCACGCATTTACACTTGCTGATCAAAAATAGCGACTCAGCAACATCAAGCGAAATCAGGGATGAGAAGCACTGTAAGTAAATTATTTAGTTGTAAGTAGTGAGCAGAAGTGTATAAAAAGTAATAATTACGTTATAATGAAGAATAATAAATGCGTAAATAACTACGGTTAAAATAATGCGATGGTGCTAGTTGATGAGCATTCTTTTATGTGAGAATTTCCAAATGTTGTGAGAAGATAGGATAAATATGAACGTAAAATACACCACATATCAAAGGGAAAAGCAAGACAAGCCCGACGTCTCTGCAGCGAACAAAAGCAGGGGACAGAGAGAGACAAGCCCGAAGTCTCTGCAGCGAGCAAGTGAAAGGGACAGAGAGGGGCACGCCTGACATCTCTGCAGCGAGCAATTGAAAGGCAGAGAAAGACAAGCCTGACGTCTCTGCAGCGAACATGTGACGAGCAGAGAGCGAGACAAGCCTGACGTCTCTGCAGCGAGCAAAAGCAGGGGACAGAGAGAGACAAGCCGACATCTCTGCAGCGAGCAATTGAAAGGCAGAGAAAGACAAGCCTGACGTCTCTGCAGCGAGCATGTGAAGAGCAGAGAGCGAGACAAGCCTGACGTCTCTGCAGCGAGCAAAAGCAGGGGACAGAGAGAGACAAGCCGACGTCTCTGCAGCAAGCAAGTGCAGGGCAGAGAGGGACAAGCCGACGTCTCTGCAGCGAGCAAAAGCAGGGGACAGAGAGAGACAAGCCGACGTCTCTGCAGCGAGCAAAAGCAGGGGACAGAGAGAGACAAGCCGAGGTCTCTGCAGCGAGCAAAAGCAGGGGACAGAGAGAGACAAGCCGACGTCTCTGCAGAGAATAAGTCCTGCAACTTGTCGCTCATGTCTCGCGGCTCATCAGGCTTTTGTGGAACTTTGTTGGGAGACTCAATAGAATTAATTAACTATAGAAGCTCCTCGCTGAATTTTCTAATCGATCGACAAGTCTTTCAGGCTTAGCGCTCAACTCGCCTGGATTTTGTACGGCAAAGAGAAGAACATTTTTAGAGATAGAAAAAAATATGACATGGCAATGACAGCTGTTATTAGTATTGTTATGGTATTTTTTCAATTAATTTGTGCTCTTTTTATGAGATAATTGATGCTGGTAAATTTTAAAGAGCAATTATTTGTTGTACTAAATGTGTGGGAGAGATCATTGCGGTACAGGAGTAATGAGTCATTTTCGAACAAATTTTAGCTATAATACTGTACATAAATTAAATATCTCCTTAGTTTAGAATATATAAATTTTTCGGCAAATCAGGGCTCAATACAACGATAACTAAAATAATAATCGAATTTCGCTCACAAATTTTAAGAAAACTTCAGAAAATGCAGAGATTTTAAGTAATACAAGCATTACTGCTAACGTACCGTTCAAATTCTCGTATTATTCCTTTGTTCGAAATTTGAAATTTGTTTCTTTTGAAAATACGCACTAAATTGATGAGTGTTTGATGATTCAAGCAGGACTGCAATGTGGCTTCGCATTGCAATTAAAGCAATCAAACGAAGAACGTTTTATCAAATAAATAATTTTAGCCATTAATGAAATGAATGAACGGGTCCTTCACAAAAGCTCGTCATTGTTCAACTAACAATGGTGATCATTATATAACAATGAGCGTTGCATACTCAAAGGCATAGTCTCGTTCAAGATTTTAATTTTAAATTAAATTCAAAAACGTTAATGTCGTTATTTTGAACGGGCTAAATTTCCCACTTACATTCACCCATTGTTAAAATATATTTTAAGCCGTACCCTCATTTCATATCGATCAATGATTGAAAATCGATATCGCTTCAAATTTCTATTTGATGCAAAGAATAACGACCATTGTACCAGGACAAACCCATCAACTGTTCATTTCTAAACCCATTCTTGGAAGTGGAGCATAAGCGACTACGGCTCTGGCAGAACGATGCTCTATTATCGGAATATTTGCGGTCGACAGAAAAAAGTCCACGGAGTTCTACACCATCATTCGAATATTGGCTATCGAGGTTCGATGTGCTATGACACCACGACGCCGTTGATCTCGCTGCCTCACTCTTCTCCAGTGATGGAGCAAAGTTTGCTTATGATATCTCTTTGAAATTTTCTTACCTTGAACTGAATCGCTGCTTACAGCAAAAGTTGAGACAACTCTTTTTTTTTCGACGTATACAGGTTTAAAATATTAGCCTATTTATACATGGTACAATAATTTTTAAAATTTTCAAGTAATTTAAATTCCGTTACGTGATATAGAGTCTGTAAATGTGAGCTTTATTCCGTAGCTTTTGAACAGGTTATGCATTACACGTATCACATAGATAACAATTTTATATATTCAAAGGTTGGTTTATTTTCGACTGGTGAATAATTTGAATTGATAATGATAACTGTTAATTTTGAATGGTAGAAGATAGAGTCAACAAAATTCCTTTATAATACTGACTCAATAATGATGAATTCTCAAGTTCACAATTTAATTAATAACATAAATAAATTTTAGGATAGAAAACTCACCGTAGAACATCTTGAATGTTCAGTGCACATACTGTGATGTGGGCTGGGACTGTGATGCGGGCTGGGACTGTGATGTGGGCTGGGACTGTGATGTGGGCTGGGGTTGTGATGTGGGCTGGGACTGCGATGTGGGCTGGGACTGTGATGTGGGCTGGGACTGTAATGTGATGTGGGCTGGGACTTACCGGGCTCAGATTTATTCGCGTTAGACGGATCAGTGAACTTCAAGTTCAAGTCCTCAGGCTAGTCCAGTGATTCATGGTCTGATGGAATATTTAGCCTATGTCATGCAGTATAAAATGAAAATATAGCATCATTTGAGCGTTGGAATCAAAGAATTGAACACGAAAAACCATCTTAAAATGATATGACATTTCGTTGTAAGATGAGATTGAAATTAGTTTTTTATCATTAATGTTGGTTGCATTCGAATGCCTATTTTCATATCATCACGTGGTTTGTGTCGTCTTTATTTGTTGAATTGAATTTCAGTAGGGGCTTAAAAAATTTGTTGTTTCTATTTAATTATCTTGTGCTTACCAGTGATTCTGCAGAAATTTTGTTTAGTTTAAGATGCAACTAAATTTTGCGGTCACTGAAGCAAACCACTTTAAAATGTTATCCGAATTTAGGCTTTCCGAAGATTCCTCCATTCCATATGTAAACCATTAATCACTTTGTAATATGAACTGAAATTTATTTCGAAAAAATCTTTTTATATATCGATGTTGGTAAATATCACCACCAGAACAATATTATACATGGAAAAATATCATCCTCAGAACCTTGCTTACAAACGGAATAAATATCATTCCCATAACCCTATTATACACGGAAAAAACGTGCATATCATCCATAGAACCCATATACTCACAAAATGAATCTCGTCATCTGAGTCCCATTACTCGAGGAAGCATGAGAACATAACTAAATTGATCTGAATGCGCCAAGTTACGTCAATGTAATCAATAGAGAGAATTAAGAGAGCCTCGGCTTAGTTAAGTTGTTAGCGACATACATTAGAGCAGCTCGAGTTGCCAAGTGTGCACCTCCGGAGACAAATGTGTTAACTTGGGACCTGGCCCAACTTGAGCTCATTAGTGCACAGACTCGACGGCCGCTCAAGTCTAATTTTGAATACCAGACATACGCTGTGAAAGTCGCTCCATTTAAGCGATGATAAGCGACGGAACCTTGTATACAAAACTAGAAATTATTTACCTGTCATTTGTCGGATACTATACGATCCTTTTAACCTTATAGTTATTGACCTTAAAGGAAAATTCTCGCTCGATTTAAGCGATGATAAGCGACGAAATTTTAATTGAAAGACGTGAAAATATTTACATGTCATATGTCGGATACTATATGTTCATTTAAACTTTAAAGTTATTACGTTTAAAGGAAAATTATCGCTCTATTTGAACGATGATATGCGACGAAAATTTAATTGAAAGACGTGAAAATATTTACCTGTCATATGTCGGATACTATATGTTCATTTAAACTTTAAAGTTATTGCGTTTAAAGGAAAATTCTCGCTCGATTTAAACGATGATGAGCGACGAAAATTTAATTGAAAGACGTCAAAATATTTACCCGTCATGTTTTGGATACTAGATGTTCATTTATACTTAGTATGTTTGTAGTTAAGTTATTACACTTAAAGGGAAATCCTTAATCTGTTATAATAACTATCAAGGTGAATCCTATGAAGGATGAAGTATGTTCTTCTCATTAATTGAAATTAAAATCAAAAAGAAACAGCGAAGTTATTCTTATTTCCTTCCTTTGCCGTAATAAGAAAATGCAATGTACAATTTTCCTAAATCTCACTCATATCTTAGCTATACAATTATTCAAATAGCTTTAAATACATTTTCAATCTTTAATTCATCATAAAAATACCCGTTGATATTTTCTGCTTATTTTAATTAATTTCAATTGACTAATTAAAGGGTAATTATGAGGTCATGGTTCGATTACTCGGAGCCATGTCGCTGTATTTGTCGCTTTTAAGAGTCAGTGTCGGTAACTTTGCAGGTATCCATGTCACAAAATTAATTCTATATATTCACTCAATTAAATAGAATCTACAGTAATATTGAATACTCATTGAGAGTGTAAAGTAATACTGGCTGGTTATTAGAGTAACCAGTAATACAAGTGTTATTAAAGTATATTATAATTCCAGCTGATCATTGAAGATTACAATAATAAAGGCACGTGGTTAACAAACATAGTATAGCAGGCTATTTATTTAATAATAATACATTCAAGTTGCTAACTTATACAATATTGCTTGCTGGTTATTAAAGCTATGTGATAAACTCGATATTTTTTACGGGCTGAACGCGAGCGGACGTTTCCAATCTTCCTCAATGTTAATCATTTGTTCAAGAAATATCTTGAACGTGATTGACATCGAACAATTTCATCGTTACTTACCTTGTCAGTTAATTAATTAAGGAATGCCTGACATTTAATTGATTTGCGATTCTTGGTGAACAAACATAAATTTTGCGAATATTGTTATATTGGTACATGTTATGTAAGAGTTACACTAATAGAAACCGGATTCTTATTAAATTAAAAGGAGCCTGAGTAAATCTAAAAATTTTGTATGCTTCATATTATATTAGATAACCGCATTCAAGTAGCCTTATTTCAAATTATTTTGATTTTTTGCACACTTACGAAGTCAACTGAAAATTATGGCTCGATATGAAAAAAGTTAAGACAAATAACCAATTTAGAACTTTGAATAGCAATGCAGAAAGCCGAACGTGAAGCATCTATTACCCGTTATCCTGTTACTTTTTACATCTAATTATTTTTTTAATGCTGTACCCTACCTTTAGGTAGAAATCGGAGCGGCTGTTTAAGTAGACATTGGCATTTCCAACATGACGGTTCATGTTCCAACATGTTAATTCCCTTCGCGTTTCAACACGCGAATTCCTGCTCAAACTGTAATCATGATTACCATGCGACGAATTCAAACTTCATGCGCATCATCAACATGGGGAAAATACAATACTAATCGGTGATCTCACCTGTCGAAACTGGTATTAGCATATAAAATGCTAAAACGTTTCGAGATGATATCAGATAAGAGATTTCGTTTAGAAACAATAGTTCAAATCTATAAATTTTTTATACCTATAATAGCAGTACATTTATGAATACCGACACATGTTGTTGTATGAGAGCTTCCAACATATGCTACAGGAGTCGAAGTACAGTTGAAAGAATCAATGCTTGGGATTCTGAATTTAATCGAGAAATTGAGTATTCAGGTGGAATTTGAGGTGCAAATCAATGATTGACGTCCAGCTAAAGTTTATGCAAATGAAAACGACAGTCCCTCTAAGTTGATGTGGGAATAAAGATAAACTAAATCACTTCACAGATTATGAAAATTAACTTCATCTCGAGTCTTGCCAACAGAAATATACAAATTTTAAACGTAACTGATACACACTAGCATATGACAACAAGGAAAATACCAATAATAAAACTACAAGACATTTATACATAATACTCTTATCTGGCAAATTCGACATTATAGTTCCGATCCTGAATATTCCAGAAGCTTTCCTGCAACTTGAAAAAGATTTCACATCACTATTTATAGCCCGTTAATGGTGATTGAAAGTTAAATAGAAAAACTGCCAAGAGAGCTAAAGGGACATTTCGGGCAGACGATCAATCGAGGAGTGCATGAAAATAACAAAATATATTCGACACATCACCAGCGGGAGACCTGCAGGGAAAAAATACTCTAGAGAGCTGCGCTGCTCCAATATTTCGTTTAATTCAATAAAGTTATTAAAAACCCGACCTCCATGTGGACCAGGAAACATCTTGATGCAATTGCATGGCAATTTTACAGGGCAATGACCAGTGCCGGAAAAGCTCAGCTGTAGGGTAAGGCCGTTAAACAGAGAGTTTTACGTATAAATAAACTTTCTAATTAAAAAATGTTGCTAATCTCACTTTGGTAACGTCTAGGTATCAATCATCTGCAATAACAACGATTTGAATGACTAAGTTTAGAAATCGGCATAAACACAGGATGTGCTCATATCGCAAAAGTTGTCATGATAGGAAATATGTGTTGCCCATAAAATGTCCTTTCGAGCGCAATAAGCGGATAAATGCAAGAGAATGACGATAAATAGAAATTGAACGGTTGAGAGGTCATAATGCAAAGAAATTCGATTGTCGTAGGTTCATATATATTTTCACCCTTTGAGCCTCTGCAGGGCTGTAACACTGCAAGACTGAGCCTCTGCAAGGCAGTAGCACTGCAAGACTGCGCCTCTGCAAGGCAGTAACACTGCAAGACTGAGCCTGTGCAAGGCAGTAGCACTGCAAGACTGCGCCTCTGCAAGGCAGTAACACTACAAGACTGAGCCTAGACGCAGTGCTACAACCAACAGACGGAGCTGTGACTCAGGTTTCAATGAACGCAATTAATTTGGCAGTAGAAACAAAAGCAGGCTGAGTAGCGCCGCTCTCTGCACAAAACTTCTTTTATTCTCTCATTAGCCACGGCATATCTAACGCTCATTACAAGAACACTCGATCAGCCGGCCAAACATCCACTCGCCGCGACTCGTTTAATTTCAAATTAAACTTGGAGAAGGCACTCTCTGCTCCCATTCAATTCATGTTTTATTTATTTACATGAATGTATCGAGTTACACTATATAGTGAATTTTATATATAATATAGTTGTTTATAAAATTAACTAGTGAATGTGGCATTGCACCTTTTTAGATTTGAACTCTTCGTCCCTAGAATAATTTTAAAAAAAATTCTCGACTTTTTAATCATTGACTGGAGAAAATGTTTTAGGCATATTTAGAGTAAACTACTTAAGCCTTGAATCTCAAAATTTTCATATATAATAGATCATTTGTGAAACTATTCAATGTGCAGATTTTCGACTTAAAAAACTGGAAAATACATTACCTGGAAAATACATTTTCGCATACAACAAAGTTTTATACAGCGCCCGTCAATTTCTCCTTGAATATCTTTATATCTGTGAGCCTTCTTCCAAGCTTGACTTTTATCACCACAGACCTGCAAAGGCATAATAAAGTTAGCTGGAGTCTTGTTTTTGACACATTGACAGGTCGATACCACCTGCGAGGCATAGACGTTATTGAATCACTTCCCCTGACTCAGTAATTCGCGTGCGCTCCACGGGCGAAAATTCTGGATATATGACGGTCAAGGATATATGACGGATACATATGCGAGTCACACCTGATGATGATATATGACGGTCAAGGATATATGACGGATATATATACGAGTCACACCTGATGATGATATATGACGGTAAAGGATATATGACGGATATCTATGCGAGTCACACCTGATGATGATATATGACGGTCAAGGATATATGACGGATATATATGCGAGTCACACCTGATGATGATATATGACGGTAAATGATATATGACGGATATCTATGCGAGTCACACCTGATGATGATATATGACGGTCAAGGATATATGTGATGATGATATATGCTGATGATGATATATGACGGTCAAGGATATATGACGGATATATATACGAGTCACACATGATGATGATATATGCTGATGATGATATATGACGGTCAAGGATATATGACGGATATATATGCGAGTCACACCTGATGATGATATATGACGGTCAAGCAACGACATGATGCGAGGTGTGCATCCATTTTTATTTTCATGTTTTATGTAATCGTTTTTACCTATTTTTCGAACATATTTGTAGACTTAAAAACCTTGTACGTTTAAATTTTATTTGGATAATAATATTTATTACTTATTTTATTTTATCGTTCATTGAAATTTAAAAATATAGTTCTAATTCAGAATATTAAATGATGCAAATTACATATGAGTAATTTGTCGTTAGTTTGAATTAAATTTCAGAACCTGGCTTTTTTAGTGATTCAATAGGTGAACTTAACTGTGAAATTCATTGCATTTCACATGTTTCCTTTGATAACCTTGACAGTTTAAATGTTATGATATTTACAACTTATAAATTTTATTATGAAAAACGTTAAGAACAAGTTCACGATGACGTGTCACAGGCAGAATGTTTATCATTTATTTAAGTATTTATTATTTCTTTTTCACGGATGCTTTAAGACGAATGCGTAAACTTCATACAATTAACTAATATTTGTAGTTAGCCAACTATAACAATCTGTAAGCATCTATTTATAAACGAAGTTAAATTTTTTTGTGCATAAACATGGATTTATTTGAATAAAGCCGAAAAATATGGATAAAATTGTATACATGTGGACAAAAGCACTATCTGTACAAATACGGATAAAATTATGGATACATGTAGATAAACATTGACAGATAAGGATAAACACGGATGTCTGTATTTAAATACAATATCCTTATGCATGCACGAAACTCTGTATACACGGATACCTCTAGACATACACGGAGACCTGCAGACAAACACGGAGACCTCTAGACATACACGGATACCTGAAGCCACACACGGATACCTGTAGCCATACACGGATACCTGAAGCCACACACGGATACCTGTAGCCATACACGGATACCTGTATACATACACGGATACCTCTAGACATACACGGAGACCTGCAGACAGACACGGAGACCTGTAGACATTCGCGGAAACCTGTAGAGATACACAGATACCTGTATACATACGTACACAGTAACCTGCAGATATACATAAATGTATGACCGCTATACACTGGCACTTGCTGCCACCTTCACCTGGCTGTGAGCGCGGCAATTATGGCCAACACGAAGCGTCAACAAATTTCAACCGCAAACAAAAATTGCAAATTTGCTTTGAAATTAAGTAGAGTGCCTGCGGGATGTGGAAAAAGTCACGTTCCTCATAGGCTTGTTGAATCTCCGCTCGCAGTACAATAGTTTTTTTACATCAGTAATGCGCCATGCGAAATCAAAACACACGGATTACTGGCTTATTTATGATGCGAAAAATCGCTAGGATTTTTATTATCACAGTATATTATCAATTGAGGTTACGTTCTTTATTGAGTATGTTCCCCAGATAAAGATGTAGTGAATTTTTGTAGAATTTTGTTTTCTTCGAACCTTCTAAAACCCTTAATTTTTTAATCAATCCCGGAAAAACGCTATACAAAATTACATAAAAGTGACGTGTTACTGGAAAATGCTTATCAAAAAAAGAAACACATATTTTAAATACGAAATGAGATGCCATTTGGGTTTGGAATAATATGTCTCTTGCATATAAAATCAACCGTTTTACAATCTCGGATCGCACGTGCTATCCCTGCAGTGACATCCAGAATAATAATCACCACTTGCAAGTGCTTCCGGGCGCTCAAATTAAGTGATTTATGATGCAGTGAACAAAAATTTGGCTTTAGATACAGCAAATTATCGCGCAGTCCAAAGCGAAACTTTCCTCATTATTTATCACGGTATATAAACTACTTAGCGACAGGCCGTATTTATAGCACACAGAACTGCAGCTATGCTTGCCTTGTGATAAGACTGTTGTATCGGGCACCCAAACTTTGATGCTAAACATGTCTCGCTAATTAAATTCTAATGAAGTTGTAGCTACAGGCCCACAACACTAAGACTTCTTGTGCGGCCAAAGAAATGTCTTGTATTTGCTTCATAATATCACCTAGCATGTCATGGTATTTTCCGCCACAGACTGGCTTTCAGCATAATTTTGAAATATGACTTGATTCAACATTGGTTCGAATATGCGGACAATTATATATTGCGTTGTCATCTTTCCTTCAGAGTTTAGTTGAACATTTTTTAGGTCTGCGGGTAATTTTTTATTCTAAGCAGAAACTAAAATTAATGCCTCACAATTAGCTTTCTAACAAATTTCATTTGATACTTTAGGGTGAAGATTATTCTGCAGGACGTTCATTATTTCTAACAATTTTTTAAGTAGAATTTGTAGGTCATTTATGAGTCATCACGTCATAATAGATTTTTAAATTATCAAACAAATGTCACTGCCATCTAACATCGTCTCGAATGCCCACTTTTCGCTGCAAACACACGTTGCTGCCACCTACCAGGGCCTTAGCTGTTAACATGTCACTAGCACACGTCACTAAAACACGTCACTAACACACGTCACTAACACACATCGCTAAAACACGACACTAACACACGTCACTAACACACGTCACTAACACACATCGCTAAAACACGACACTAACACACGTAACTGAAACACGTCACTAACACACGTCACTAAAACACGTCACTAACACACGTCACTAACACACGTCACTAACACACGTAACTGAAACACGTCACTAACACTCCTCACAAACACCCGTCACTAACACACGTCACTAACTCACGTCACTAACTCACGTCACTGCCACTTATCATCGTCATAGCTGTCAACATGTCACTAGCACACATCACAAAACACGTCACTAACACATGTCACTTACATACGTCACTTACACACGTCACTAACTCACGTCACTAACACACATCACTATCACACGTCACTAACACCCAGCATCGTCACTCACAACATACATACATTTGCCAGGTCGTGGCCGGGTTTCTGAACCATTGCTCCGCGAGCCTCAGTGATCGCTGCTTCAGTTGTCGCAATATCCCATCGGAATTTGCACCGGAGATTGGACTCCTAAACTTGGCGAATTTGCTTGCTCCGCGGCCCTTGTCACTAGAATGTCTATATTTTTGCTTGTGCCTACTTTTGTGCCGCGGAAAATTATGAAACGTGTTAATGAGGAGATTTTCATCACAATTTACCAAGGTCAACATGGAGTACTTGAATTAAAAGTAACATTGTAAATTTTGCTTCACTATTTAGAATGATTCTATGTTTGGCGATGAGTACAATTTTTGATAAAAAATGATCGAGAGTAAAATCTTTGAGCTTCAATTAACGAATAAATTTGAGGTTTTACTAATTCATCCCAGAATCTGGTCATTAAAATAGCTTTCCGTACTACAATTGTCATTTACGACTACATGCTGATAACTGAAGTCGTAAATATGTTATTTTTCGGCTGAATTTGTCCTTTTTCTTTCCCGGTTCTTTGAATTCTAATGACTAATTATCAGAATTTTTAGCATACAAATAAAGAGCACCAACTTCTGTTCGCTCTGGAACAAAAAGTGTCGGCTTAGAGTGCACATGGCCGTATGGCGTCATAAGATGTTCTTAGCTCTAATTTACTCGCAGCAAAATTCAGGTATAAGGAGATTCTGGAACGCTTGGCACACGTGACCTTTTTCCCTTATTATGGAACATCATTTTAAGATTATTTATATTCTTGAACCTCATTTTAAGATTGTTTTTATTACGATGCACAATGATTCAATACTCAATTTAAGTAACGCACTCGTGAAGAAAGTAAATTGAATCTTCAGTTCATTCTCCGCAGATTTTAAACAGTCATCTATAATGAAATCTGCTCATTATTTCCGTAGACTTTTTAAATGGTCATGTTTTGTGTCTCATTAAATAATTACAATCAGGTCAATACTTTAACATTAATTGTCTTAGTTTATTACAGTAATGATAATGTCCGAACGTTCGATTTGACAACTCATTTGAAACATATTTGGCAGGGTGGCCCAGTGGTTAAAGTTCAGAGTACCAAGATTGGCGCAGAGAGGCGCGGGTTCGATCCCAGCTCTGTGCGCCAGTTTCTGGTCAGAATCGGCAAGGAGGCCGGGCGGTTAGCAAAGCAAAATTGTAGCAGTGAGCTGCGAGTTCGAGACCGCAACAAGCTGTGAATGTTCTGCGATGTTAAGAATCGGCGACAGGCCTACGGCATAATAAACGCTGAAACCGCTATTATTATTATTATATTATATCCACGTACAGCCACTTGAATTTACACATGCACAAGTCAGCAATGAAGATTTGGATACACCTTCTAATTGAAATGCATTTGTTTACATTTACTATGTATTTACATTCAATGTATACAGTATGTTCCTTTCTGCTACACGTTATTTCACAAAACTGCATTCCTACATTTATGGTATTGAAACTTCAGTAGAAATTGCATGGAATCAGATCAAGATTGATCATGAAGATTGAATAAATACGTTTTGTTTGGAAATTATTGCCAGTGGAGTAATTAATTGTTTAACTTATTGAAACTATTTTATTTCGAACAAATTATTGTACCAATATTTCTTCTTTTTAGCGCATTTTCTCATTTATGAAAAAATGAACTATTGTTCTCGCTATGTCCGTCTGCCCGTCCGTCTGTCTGTACGTCCGTGACTTCACGTTTACGTCGACGAGAAAATGCGCTCTCTGTCACTCACTGCAGTGAGTGCTGAGTTATATTTTTTAATATTTTCATCTACGTTCGTTAGTCGCTATCAGCTTTGTTAAGGACAACATCTGACACTTTTAAAGCATCCAATCCCTTTATATTTTTCACTCCTTTTCGCCAATGGAAAATTGCGTTTTTTAGATTATTGTTTCTGAATATAATTTAGTTATATTGACGTATTCATATTTATGAGCTGCATAATGTGCATACCCCGATATTTTTTAAATATTTCTGTCCAGTTAATTTCGTATTTTCTCTAATTAATTAGAAAATGCTGATTAATTATTTTTTGGCTCTCTTTATTATTGATATTTCAATTTTTATGTTACGTAATATTCGTATTTTGCTCCTTTGCTCAGTGTGGGGTAAATACTCCAGTCTACCTTGAGCCAGTTTTTCGGCCAAGTTTTCTGATTTTGGCCTTTTTGCAATGGTTTTGGCCGACTCAATGAAATGGGACCGTTTGTCAAAAATATAATTTTTTTGACTCCAAGATTCAAAATTCTAACTTTTCCTGATCGATTTAGCAGAAATTCATACGAGATGGAGTACGAGTAAAACAGACTCATGTTCGGATAACACTTGATTCGTAGGCTCTACGAAATAGTTCCGTCTTTAGGCGCCAACGAAGCACAAGCGATGAAGGAGCCGATGTTTCGGAAGCTGGTAGACTGTTCCAGGTTCTTGGCGCAGCTGATGTTGCGCCGAGCAGTCGCAAACCAAATAAAGTCGGTTCTTGATGCATGGAGATTTAGCCGGTTGGCTTGCATCCAGTCTTGGACGGCATCCATATATAGTATAGTATAGTATAGTATAGTATAGTATAGTATAGTATAGTATAGTATAGTATAGTATAGTATAGTATAGTATAGTATAGTATTTTTGTGTCATGGGCATACATGGAGCACACGCTTGACACTACTTCTGGTAGATCGTTTATAAAAGCGACGAACAAAACAGGTCCAAGAACGCTTCCTTGCGGTACGCCACTGCGCACAGTTACCCAATCTGAATTCATGCGGACAGACATCCGGTCCAGCAACGCTGCATCGTCAGCCGGCACACAGTAACTTTAAATTGGAGTATCTTCGGCGAACATAGGCCGATTCAAACCATGTGAATCAAATATATCCAAGACGTCGACAGTATATAAGAGGAAGACGATTGGGCCTAGAACTGATACCTGGGGTATCAGTGATACCGCAACTGACCAACGATGGCGTAGAAGAAGACTTCCCGCATCGAACGCGTTGGACTCTGTTACTGAGATGAGACTCGAAACACCGCATCACGAGTCGAATGATAGGTCAAGTCGACGGAATAAAGTGGCGTTGTCGACCGTGTCAAACGCGGCCGACTGGTCGAGTAAAGCCAATGCCGCAATGTAGCCGAGATCTACTGATCGCAAAATATCTGAAAGCACCTTCAGGATAGCGGTTTCTGTCGAGTGGAGTTGACCGTACGCAGACTGGAGGTGAGGCATGAGACTGGACTGCTGAACATGGTTCAGCTGTCGCTCTTCAGGCTCATCAGACGGAGAGCAAGGTTACACAAAAAAAGGAATAAAACTGGAAGATGAGATCTCTTCTATGCATTCAAGTCACTAAAAAGACAAGTGCAGCAGAGGTTGGGAAGCCAGTACTGGAGGTATGTGGATGGTCTTATCAACAGGGAGCAGGCTGAGCAGCATCGCCCCACCAAAAATTTTTGGTCTTTCATTAAATCAAGTCAGAATGAAAATCATGGCATATATCCTCTCGAAGTAGCAGGAAAGCTTGTCACGAACGACGAAGACAAATCAGAAATTCTAAACCCGCAGTTTCTGTCCGCGTTCACGAGCCGTGAGGATTTTTCAGAAAATCAGTTCAAGTTAAGATGCCCGATGCCACCCGTGGACGCCAGCAAATGACTTTAGGATCAGGTACACGTTCCGAGCTCAGGTGTTGATAAGCTGCTTCGTAATATTAACCCCTCTGAGGCCTGTGGTCCGGAGAGGATTAGCGCTCGGGCATTAAAGAGGTTGGCGACAGGACCAGCCCCAACGCTCACCCTTCTGTGCCAAGCGTCTCTTGGCACTGGGGTTGTGCCTGAGGACTAGATGAATGCGAACGTGTACCCTGCGTTCAAGAAAGGAGAATGTTACTGTGCCAAGACATACAGACTCATCTCGCTGACCAGCCTCCCCTGTAACCTCTATGAGCATAAACTCGTCAGTGAGATCATGTCATACTGTGATAAACATAAAATCCCCTGTAAAGAATTGGCGACAGGCCGCATCAGCACCGACTTCACTATGTTACGTATGTTATTACTTCTGAAAGATCTCTCCTGTGATACTCAGTCGTTCCAGAGACGCAAGATTTGCGCCAGGAGAATATTGGTAAATATTTCTTGTTGGTAAAACTCTCATAACAGCACAAGTCAGGCAAGAAGTGATAAATTTATTTATATTACTTGATTTAAAACATCGATATTTTAGTTATTAGTGTAATTTTTCCATACATTTTTTAAAATCTGAAGGACAAGCTATATGATTTACTACAGTAAATACAATTTTCTAATTATCATTGAATTAGGGCCGTTTTTGGCCATTTTTCGTTAGCTGAATTGGCGTTTTTCTCCTGCTACGATCCGGTAACCTATCAAAAAGCGGACAGAATCATTCTTGCACTTCAGTGTCACTGATGTATTTGTTGTGTAGGGTACGCAAAACGAAGAAACTGTTATTGATTATATGCTCGAATAATGATCAAACTTGTAATAATATCTTTCTTCCTTCTGTTGGGTGAGTGCTAATATTAATTTCTAGCATTTATTCTGAAAATTATCTATTATTATTCTGAAAATTATTTATAATATAGGCTAAATCTAACATTAAATTTCTCATCTCCTTGTTTTTGTCTCTCCGTAACAAAAACTTTCACACTTCTCTAGCCTCTCCTTCCATGTCGCTTCCACCTGGCTTGGTCTCACTTTTTCCTTCCTACTAATAAATGAATATGCAATGTGTGGCTGATGGCCGTTGCAACTTGCAAAGGCCCATGGTGCCAATCCATAGGTTATTCAAAAGAACTTGTTCTTATGTCATTTTGAACCGATCAACGCTTCTTTATGGACCGATCGTAAAACACACCTTCACCGGCAAAAGCTTTCACACTTCTGAAGAAGGTGAGCTAACAGCTACACTGGCCGTCCAGACTGGAAAATCGGGCAGAAGCCACCCGTCGATGAACAAAAATCACCCGTATAAATGTCACAATTTCGCCCGTCCATGGGTAATTTCACCCGGGGCCATCAGTCCATGGGTAATTTCACCCGGGGCAATCAGTCCATGGATGATTTCACCCGTGCCGTAGTGCTAGGCTACGATTTCTCAATTAAGCGCAATAAGCATTTAAAAAGTACGTCACTAGCAATAATTCTTCATTTCATTACACGTAAGCCATTTGTAAATGGACCAAAATGATAATATTCGTAACGACTATAGTATCAACTACTTTAGTCTACTTAGCGACGGGCTAGCGCATGACTCACGTTCACCAAATGGACACGCAGTACGAAGAGACTGCAGACTGCCGCGTCATTTCGCAACAAAGGAGATAAATTAAAATACCGGAAAATGTACCGCCTGCTGACTGCCGAGTCGCTGACTCCCACTAATAAATGAATCAACATTTATCAAATGCAATATTCCAACTGACGAGCCTTACTGCACATCATCATCAAGTTAAAGCTCAATTGATTGGTCGTTGATGGTAGGATTATCAATTCAAATGGATCCAAATACAGGCAGCATTACCCTGAGCCTAACTTAATTATTGAAAACGACTGACTGGTCAACATTAGCGGCACAGTGGATAACGCTCCTCAAAAACGTTCAACTCAACTCCTGTGATAAAAAACCAGGTCATAACAACAAGAAATGAAAAGGTACAAAAGAATAACTTTCAATGAATTAAACCTTCAAGAAGTGAAACTGAAAAAAATTGCACGTGAAAGAGAAAGAGAGCGTCTCAAATGCAAGAAGCTAACGTCCAATGTGTAAAAATTAACGAAAAATTTGTTAATCGATCATCCAATGGGTAAACAAATTTGTGAACATTTATAAGGACAGTTTAGTTTGTCGCAATGATGCAGTCTATGATCTATGTAAGTTCCCATTAACCAGGGTAAGTTGGAGAACATAGGTGAAAGTTAAAACATAACAGAAATATACTCGGAGACAACGACTAAGATCCTATAACGGAAATGTCAAATCGGTGTTGAAAAAAATCGCGACCAGTTGAATAATACCGATGGAAATGTTTAAGCCTGTCAATTGAGAATCATAATGGATTTAGTGACCGATATATAGTTAGCGATGTTAAATCTTGCCCCCAGATATAGCTGCATAATTTTATACAGCAAAATTGAAACATTAAATTCGAGAAAATTTTTATCACAAATGAATAATGCAAGAATTCAATTGTAAATACCATTAGATGAGGCCAGCACTTCAAAATAGAAATACACTGCAAACTACCATCACAAAAGAATCAAGTCGAGCATTAAGTATACCTAAATGTTGAACATGCAGCATATAATGAAATTTCAATGAACTGAATGACGCTAGCTTGAAAAACTGCTACACGACGTAACATTCTTGTCCGACGCAAATTTTTTTACCGAGGCATCGCTAGAACGTTACATGTGACACAGCGATGCGTGACACAAAATGAACTATACGAGTGGAGGGGGCTGACGAAGCGATACATGACACAAAATGAAACAAACCAGTCATGAGGAAGGCAGTAGGACATGTTACAAAATCAATGAGCAAAATTTCTAGTCAAAAGACGTCGGTAAATGACAATTGAGCCGTTCAAAAACAGAGAACAGTTTGCAGCAACAGTACATATTTGAAGGAAAAACCTATACCATGAACAAATTTATTTGTACTTTTCACGGGCGATCAGGAGAAATTAGAATTTCGTATCGGAAAATAATAACCTGTGCGGAAACAGAAGAGAAAAAGGCGAAAATCAATTCCCTTGAATTAAGGTGAATTACTATTATTTGAATTAATGTAGATAATTGAGGAGGACTCGAAACCTACGGAAAGAATAAGTGCATAAAGTTACATTAGAGAAAATTCGAATAGCGCATGCAAACCGACCAAAGACGCGATTTCCTTCTTAATATTCCTTTGACTATGGAATCATAATTATAATAGATGAGTATAGAGAGGTTGAAAAAAGTTAGTTCGTTATGAATAAGGAGGGACATCGGAGCAGTTCAATAAACGTCTAACTCTACAGTCAGTAATAACCAAGTTAGAAAATATGGATGTTTGAGAGCACAAAATCTGCATCGGACTTTCAGCTTGAACCTAGCGGTAATGCTTCTCAGAACAACGAAAGAAAGAAAGTTTATGTTATTTATTCAAAAGCTAAACAAAGTCACTGAGGTCTTCCTTATCCATAAAAAGCGGGCATTTAACGGGTTCCTGTTTGTGTCGCATCAATACTTTGCTGATGTCAGAGAACTTTCCTCGATTTCGGGGATCGGAATGATTTGCATCCCTGTGAGGCAATAAGTTCATCCTTGGGTCCCCTTTATGGAAAAGGTTCGCAATAGATCGGATGGTTGCCGGGCATCTAATGGGGGGTGGCAAAAGCCAATCGACAGTGGCTCTGCCTACAAGTGTTTTATTGTCCAACCCTCCCACTTTTAAATGCCGCTGGACGACAGAGTAAAATCCTTCGACAACTGCTTCGCAGCCGCCCATTGCTACGGCGACGTCTAGAGTGGTTGCAGATTCAACGCCCAACTTCGTGTAGACCTGAAAGAAAGAAATATTAGCTAACAAGAATTTATTATACTACCAAATATGTTGCTAATAAATGAAAATTACACAACTCGTCAATCTTTTGGGTCTGATTTGGGTCATGAATTTAAAACTACACTACAGTATGCAAATTCCCTCAATCACGTTTCTAAGCCGACACCTGTGTGGAACGTTTATGCAAGTAAATTTTTTAATACGACAAATTTTTTTGCTGCAGACCTTAGCATATGTACTTTTCAAAAATCTCACCTTTCACACTTTCATTCAGGGATCTTTTATAGGTTAACGTACGATTTCTTAACTTGCTTTATGGCTTTATGCTACATAGATAGGAAAAACTTTACACTACTATTTTTAGTTTTGCAATATTTTAGTTAGTTTAGCTGATACAACATTTCTACGAAATGACGAAGGACTGTCATTTATTACCTCGCCCGTCCCTCACTGTCCCCATTTGATGGTAATTCACCATTGTGTTACCAGGATCGAGAAAACATGAGACTTGCCAATCTCTGTTGGGGATTTTATCCTTACCGCACGAAGAAAAATCGTCTGCCATGCATTAATAATTCTTAAACTGAAGTGGTTTCAATTGTGAATATGCCCTAAAATATAACCCCCCCCCATCTATTTACAAGGACAGGCTCTGAACAACCCACGAAACAGCACTCTTAACTTTCTGATAATTAGAATTTGTAACAAATTACCTCTTCGTCATTGTAGATTGCCGAGATGAAGGCACCTTCATCAAATGCGCTGATTGCCTCCGACGTGTCAGAGAAGCGGAGGTGGAAGACCGGTGCTTTCAGAGTACTTTGGTCTTGCTCACGGAAGCTCAATTGTACGAGCTTTGCAGTGGTTGTGGGTAAGTCAATAAAGACTCTACGGAACAGAGAGCTGGTGTTCCACACCATGTCGTACAGCAAGTCCGTATACTTGCTGTACACTTCATCGGCCATGTCTTCATGAAAAAGGAGGCCGTCACTTTTCTGCCGTAATGAAACCTGCAAGAACCAATTTTGAAACCTATTTATTTCTCGAATTTCTTCTCAACTGCTACACCTATAAATGATTTTATGAAATTCATTTTCTTTGCTAAGGTTTAAATTCTGTGCAATAGTAAACTCACGTGAGGTAGTTTGCAAACATAGGCGTAGAACGCTCTGAAGGCTTTTCGACCTTCGGTTTTGAACCTTATTTGGTGTTCGTCTCCACCTCCCAATATGGGCCTCATGGTGGGACCATATCTTGTTCCACACAACCTCTTGATGATGGGAATAGGAGCGATACAAGAAGCCAAAGTAGACGCCATGCCGTTAATGCCTTTATTCTTTCTGAAAATATTAACAAATAATTCATAGACGCAGACATCTTAACGTCAATTCTGTGATGGTGTATCGGAAATTAACTTTTTTCTGTTCTTTTTTTCAAATTAAATTCCTTCTGTACTTTTTTTCAAATTAATTCCGATATGCCGGCGACAAATGAAACTCTAAAACATGCCATTTCAAAAATACGTCAAGGAACAATTTTATGCAACAGTGACACCAACCTGATAATGATGTTTTCAATAAGATTAGTCGTTAGAGTAGTTATTTCCGCTGAAATTTCGTTAAATTCTAACATCTTCCATTGAATTCCATTTCTCCCACCCTCTTCCTTCTCTACCAACCAGCCTTCATACAAAGGCATTGAGTGGAAGGTTCCATGCTTGCATTCAGGAGTTGAACTTAATAACTCGTCTGCATGTTTCTTAGTGATTGGGAAATGGGCGATGGGAAGGTCTCGTAGATCTTCTTTGCGGTCAAGCTTCTCAAGATCGGTTTTCATCATTCTCATGACTTCGAGTAATTCTTCAGTCCATGCCACGATGCTCCAAATTTGTTGGTTGACTCGTTGACACAGCACCATCACCGAGACGATAGGTTGAAGGATGTCCAAGACTAGACATAACTCTAGCGCAAAATCCCATCCCCTAACCTGTAATTTAATTTTTTCAAATGACAAATTGAAACAAACATTCAACTATGAAATAGTGTTATTGGCATAATAAGATGAAATTATTACAAATTTTGGAACATACCTTGAATTTCATTTCATCCGTATCACTTTTAGTCTCACGGTTCTCTTGATAGGCCAAAATCAGGGCTTGGTAGCTGCGGTAAAGTGCCTTCAGGGAGTCAAATGCTGAGCTCGAGAACCTAACAAATTGAATAATTGATTTGTACATGTTACTCAATCATTCCGAATCAAGCGTTGAAGGTGAGTCTTAAAACAGTCAGCAGCAACCAATAGCCCAATAAATCATTCCTTCATTCATAGGAAAATGCTAGTTATGATAAAAGAATATATTCAAACATGGACAAACCTGGTCACTGAATATCCGGATAAACGAACTCCTTTCGCGTCCGTCTCGTCCAACACGGCTTTGTACTCCTGAGAGCCACGTCCTGAACCAAACATGTCGTGGAAACAATTTGCCCTTTCTAAGAACTTTTTGAAGAACTTGGAAGATGAAGACTTGTCTTTCGTTGTTTTGATAGATAAATCCAGCCAATGTGCTCCATCCCAAACAACGGGAAATTCATGTACTCTTGACTGACACTCTGCTGCGTTCGCTTGACATCGCTTTGAGAGTTCAGATTGAAAACCAACTGATTGGTATTGGCCGTCTGAATGATTCGCTAAGGGGAATAAAATAAGGAATTAATTATCCTGAAATTACAGCCTTGAATGTTTATATAGTAAGTGAAAGCCTTTATATCACAATTATCATTGCATGAAAATTTATTTGTTTCAGACCACAGTGAGATATTAAATAGAATTGAAGGTAATGTATGTTATACATATCAACTTTCATAGGCATCAGCAATGAAATTCTATATTTAAATTGTACAAACCTTTCTTATTTTATATTTAGTTACAGAAGCAGATCAACTCGCCAGAGTTACTGTGAGCAACATATCATGTAAGCGTCTGAAATAATGCCAAATAAACTATAAGCAACATATCATAACAGCGTCAGAAATAATGCCAAGGAAACTATAAGCAACATATTATTAAAGCGTCAGAAATAATGCCAGAGAAAGTAGTAGCAACATACAAGATAACAAAGTACAAGGAAAAAAATAAATAAAAGGAAAGATGGAAATCATATGTTAAATGTAAAAGCAGAAAAAAAACTTTAGTAAAATTAATTTAATCTATAAATAGGAACAAAAATAAAAATTCATGTGCCAAAATATTTATCTGGTCAGCACTAATTACCGACCAAATGCTTGGCAACGCCTCCCCAACTTCAACGTGATGCATGGAAAAACTTTTCATACTGCCTATGCTTAGATATAAACGCGAAAGCACCAAAGGATCAAAATCCTTGCTACATTTATTCCAATACTTTGAATGCCCACCAATCAAGTAGCTCAAGTTCACTGGTTCGAGGAGAGCAAACTCAACTAGCGTATTAATCACTTGGGCTGCCAACTCCTCAGCAGTGCCACCAACTACGCGGCCCCCTTCATTAGAGTACACTTTAGGTGCGCCTATTGGGTAGGCTTGTCGTACTCCTGCATACGGGACCAGTAACATCACAGCTTGATTTGACTCGCGCCCTGGCGTGCTCTTGTCGCAAGCCACGTTGTAATGTGGGTAAAACCCAGTAGATGGCAATTTCGTAGTGAGAAACTGCTGCAGCTTAAGCCTACAATGCCCAATGATAGCGTCTGCGAATCCTTCCATCTGCTTGCTGTAGAGTCAATCGGTTTGGAAACCTTTGTCATTGCAAGAAATGAAATGTCAACAATAAATTCTTCATTAAATTGGTTTATCAATGAATCCCAATTCATACTTCGTCCTCCTACAAATGCATACAGGTATTGATATGCATCCCTTACCGAGAATGGAGAAGGGTGCCGACGTTGGCACCAGCACCGGAGAGTAGCGAGACACACGACTCGTACTGCACCCCTGCGCCAGCCATCTTGATGGTCGTGAGAGCAGCTCTTACCAGGTTCTCCAATGCGTCAACGTTCTTCTCCTCAGTTTCTATTCGTTTCTGCTTGCATTGGTGAGCTTCTATGTGCGCATCGCCAGAAGAACTCATTCCGGTGAGGTGATTACCTATTTCTTTTTTCAAATTGTAGAATGATTTATTGCTTTTATTTGGGGCATGAGGTACGGTAAGGTTTTCATTCTTCTCCAAGAAACCCGAGCAGAACTTGCGAGATGACAAATTTCTGGTAAATTCAACATGAACACATATATGTTATCAAATGTAATAATGGAATAAAATTTTGTAAACCAAGTTCGTTACCTATAATCTAAATAAATAGTATTGAAAAAGCCAATGCAGAATGTAATAAACCGTCTCAAGATAACTTGTATCGCTTGCCTTCAGATTAATCCCTCTAGCAAGTATATCGCATGCCAATTGTAAGAAGCTCGTCAAGGTTGTTAGCTTTTAGCTTCAAGAGGTATCAAAACACTACTCCATGTGATAAATAATTAATTTTCATAACGGAATTTAACAATGAGCATTTGAGAAAAATGGAGATCAAAAGAAAATTTTGGGCTTATAAGAAGAACAAGATATTTATTTTTAACAACGAGAGCATAAGGAATAAATTAGAACAAGAACAATAGACTAACACATGACTTCACACATATAAGAGAGCTGTTTCGATGTGAGTCAGGCAGGATCAAAGTCAAACTGTCGCATATAGAAAAATGCGGCTCTCTTGTCTAGTTGCACGCCTTGATATCTTGATCAAAGTAGTACATCTACATCCTGTTACATCACATACCAAGAATATACTTACATTTTCCCATGTTGAGATCGGCCTTCAAGACCAAAAGCCTCCCGACACAGAGAACAATAAATTCTTGTAGTGTTTTCATCTTCAATGGGCTCCAAAACAATCGGAGTCAAAGCAGCCACAGCTGCAATTGATTTTGCCTCACGAAAACGTAGTATAGTTGCAGCATCCATTAGATAAGTAGAGGTTTGAAGCGTCTGGAACATGATCATTTGAATTTAAAAATTAAATAGAATTAGTTTATAGCCATTTCCTAAATCGTTAACATCAAGTAGTGGTTTGAAGCGTCTGGAACATGATTTGAATTTAAAAATTTAATAGAATTAGTTTATAGCCATTTCCTAAATTGTTAACATCAAAGTCTAGAGAATTGACGTGTGGATTTTAATTAACACACCTTTGATGGATGTTGAGTTGCGAGTTGGTCGATCTTATCTTGCAAGTTTCGGATCATAGAACATAGTTCCGCATAATTGCTAGACGTCTCAGTAGTCGGAGCTTCGATCAATGGTGCTTTTTGCACATAATCAACAAGGGAGACTGGACGAGATGTGCGAGGATGCGATTTCGATGTGCTTGGTGCGCTATCTTGAGTTGGTGCGCTATCTTGAGTTGGTGCGCTATCTTGAGTTGGTGCGCTATCTTGAGTTGGTGCGCTATCTTGAGTTGGTGCGCTATCTTGAGAAACACATTGCATCTCCATGTCAGCTGAAAAATTTTTAAAGCTTTAAGAAATAATAGCAAAGAAAATTACAGTGATACAGATTAAAAAACGGTGCAAATATATTAAATCAAATTACCAATGGGTCGACACAAATTTAGTATACTGAGCTAGATGCCACTTTATTAGCTTAGTTACAAATGCCTTTATAATTTAGTTGCTTACTCGTAATGCTGTCTTCAGGTACGGGTACTGGTGGTGGTAATGAAGGCGGTGCTGGTGACGCCTGATCAACATCGACTGATGACTGCGCTGCAGCTAATGGCAGCAGCTTGTCGCAGCCTGAAGAAATGGTTAATTAGAAGTGAATAGCTTGTTCAATTGAAAAAGCGACATTTATAGATAATGCATAGTAAAGTAGGAGATAATGTTTGTAATCGAAAACACAAAAGTTGCATTTAGCCGTAGGAAATTATAAAAATACATAGTTTTGAAGGCCATGGAACTCACGCTTATTTGAATCATGTTTAGGCCATTTGTTCTTCGGTGAATCTATGTTGACGATGTCCTTTCTTGCGTCATAGCTGGGATCGTTTTTATGCCTCTCAGTGGCATGTCTATCAAGATAGTAGGCGTTAGTTCTCTTGAATGTGAGACCACACTTTATGCAGATTTGTTGTGGAGGATCTTTTGGCACTGATTTCTTCTTTTTTGAGGGAATATTAGAAGAAAGGTCTTCAGGTCGAGTCCGTTTAAAGAAGCTCAGCAAAGTTGTCTTATTTGCCTCCTATAATTTGTCAAAGGCACACTTTATTAAAATTATTATATTTAATTTATTTATACATAGGTCTTAATTGTGTTTTAACTCGAATAAAACTTTTACTTTAAAAATACATAAGTTTGCTTCTAGATAATTTGATAAAAGGCTTGATTTCTTGAAGATATTTACAAGATATAAAATACCAATATACCAAATTCAGTACAAGTCACAAGTGCACTATACCTTCCCAGAGACAGAGGAGTGACCTGAACCTGAAGTGCTGGGAGTACTGAGGTTTGATGAAGATGACTGTACACAAATTTCTACAGCAGCCAGTGGTGATGACGCTGGATTATTGCTAGCATCCTCTTGTCCCTCTTTTCCTCTTTCATCATTATGACCAGCACAATCCATGTCTGTTGTTGAATGCTGAAAAAAAACACCAAATTAATATGCAGACAGATAAAATAGTCTGTGAGACTGTGACTCTGCGAGATGCTATTCAAATGTGACAAGGTTTCAAGCCAAAAAACGTTCAGAATTGAATTAGTTTCATCA
This sequence comes from Hyalella azteca, assembly GCF_000764305.2. Classification (NCBI taxonomy): domain Eukaryota; kingdom Metazoa; phylum Arthropoda; class Malacostraca; order Amphipoda; family Hyalellidae; genus Hyalella; species Hyalella azteca. Next base: position 103,614 of record NW_025936893.1, on the reverse strand, counting down.
GTATACATTTTAATTTTTCTAAAACATTAACTGGGACCAGACTTGCCTGGTCTTGCCACATATATTTATATCTACAATTTATTAATATACATAGAGGTTCATTGATTTTGTTAATACTTTTTAACTATATTTTATAAATTTAAACACCACTAAAGTGGTAACCATTCTTGCCTACTTAACCTCTAGCAAATTTCAATACAAGGCCACTTATCTACTAGGTATCCCATAATTTGCACAACTTTTCTTTATAATAATGTGTATAATCAATAATGAACAAGAAAAATCCATCATATGAAACTATTTCTGATATTCGTCCCTGTCAACTGTACTGGCTCACTTGACACTTATCTAACCTGAAATTCTTGTGTGTCAAGTGGAATTTCCACCTGACGCACATGAATTTCAGGAGCCAATTGAACCTTTCAATAATTATTGTTTCCAACGTGGAAACCAGAATTATTGAACGGTTTAATTAGCATTTTTCCACTCTTGACTAGTCAGTAGTCACTACTGTCTCCGAGTGTCTCGTGAGTCGTGTCTCCTGAGTCCGGACTCGTGACTCCTAAGCATTGGGCAATCCCCCATTAAAAGTTCCACAAGGCACAAGATTCATTGTCACAGTGCACAGTCAAACATTAACATTTGAATTTTTAAATTATTGATGCATAATTTCAGATTTTATAAGTCTAGCCTGTAATCTTATTTCACTGTCTGTTCAACTTTTGGGCTTTGTCCTGTTAACTGTTCCACTTGCTCATCATCTTGCTTTGCCATGCCAGAAAGTTTTACATGAAGGAAAATTATTTACACAATGGCACAACCTAGAGTAAAGAATTCAATAAACAGAACCTACTCCTACACGCCACACGGTACACCTACTAGGCTAGGCCTACTCCTACTTGTAGGTCGTAGCAGTTCAAACTGCTGCACTGCACATCATTTTCGTCTGTAAAATTTAAATGCACACAGCCTCACAACTTCACAAGTCACAATGATTGCATTTTACTCTACAAGTTGGACGGAATTTCAATGCAGGAGCAAGGCCAATCACGTGCGATTTCGGCACCGGCGTTTGGATTCCGGAAGTACGACTAACCAAAATTTACTGTAAACATGGACAAAACCATTAGTTTTTTGAAAAAAACATCTAAGAGAGCTATCGTTAGGCAGTTTTTCCAATAGTTTCATGGAGCACAGTCAACGAAAAATCGGCAAAAGAAAATTATAAGTTCTACAAGAAGCACATACCTGTGACCGGAACTGGCACTTCAACAAGTGATCCGAAAACGATGTTGCCACAATTTGTTGCAAAAACAATTGTTGCCACACATACTGGCAACAATTTGTTCAATATAAAATGTACACAGTAATTTTATTCTTGAAGCTAATGTTAATAATAATAATAATAATAGCGGTTTCAGCGTTTATTAGGCCATAGGCCTGTCGCCGATTCTTAACATCGCAGAATATTCACAGCATATTGCGGTCTCGAACTCACAACTCACTGCTACAATTCTGCTGTGCTTAACCGCCAGGCCTCCTTGCCGATTCTGACCAGAAACTGGCGCACAGAGCTGGGTTCGAACCCGCGCCTCTCTGCTCCAATCTTGGTACTCTGAACTTTAACCACTGTGCCACCCTGCATTAACATGTAATCTTAAACCTTGCAGAGGGCTAATTGAAATATTCATTGTAGGAGTGGTGCACTGGTAAATATCGTGAAATAATAAAATAAAAATAGGATTCAGTCACTCGGCAGGCTTATAAGAGTATATGAGCCAATTCGAGGCATTGCTGAATAATTGCTCGCTTGTGCGAGTGAATGCTAAGCGATTATTTAAAGAATTCATGGTTCGTTCGACAACTAAGATTCATATGGATAAAATGAGTACCAATTATAATGACGTAACTTATGGGGGGTGGGTAAAAAATATTTTGTTGGTATTTTGTATCATATATAAGGAAATGAAAAAGAAGTGAATGTTTAGTGAGTTGTGAGATACATATAAAATGATTCAATATATTTTTTTGAATATGAAAATTAATTCAGAAAAGCTTAGACAAATGTATAATTATTGTTGACAACTCTATTAGGTATATTTTATTCGTTAATACAAACCTAATTTCGTTCGTTAGTAGGAATAAAATTTCAACTGAAGTACGTATAAGATTTGATCCACGACGTACGCATGCCGATGATTTCATCAGACGATAAAATGCCATGATGTGATGATGCAGTACAGCAAAGACCTTCCGTTGACCATTGTGGGACCACCATCTCCATGCTGGGTTCCACCTGAAAAAAAAATCGTCTTAAATATTCTTCATATCAATTACTAATAAGGTAAGGAAGGTAATTCGACAATAAATTAGAACAACAATTGAGTTACAGACGGTTCTAATTCATGCCTATAATTGCCTTAAGTATTCGCTCTATAAGGTTCTATTCTTGCACAATAAAATTTTTAATTCTTAGAATATAACAGCATAAAAGGCCTACTAAATTGAAATGTTAAATGTTTTGCTGACCAGCAAAACATTTGTTGAGATAACTCATGCTTGAACGTTCAAAGCTGGGCTGGCCAGCTTCATCATCAATTTAAAAACCTAAATGCGATTATGCGAGTACTATCGCAAACGAGTCATATGATAGACATAAATTTAAAAGATTAAAACGTAAGAAGCGTCTCAGGAACATGAATGTGTGGACACTTATATCATTAAGAATGCCCCATATGCCTGCCGCCTATTCTTAACAACGCAGAACATTCACAGCTTGGTGCGGTCTCGAACATGCAACCCACTGCACCAATTTTGCTTGACTGCTCCTCCTTGTCGATTCTGACCAGAAACTGGAGCACATGCAGATCCAGGATTGAACCTGCACATCTCTGCTCCAATTTTGGTAGTATGAGCTTAAACAACTGGGCCACCCTGCCTGAAGTATTCTGAAAATTATTTATGTTATACGACTAAAACAAGTGACTTTTGTATCGTATTTATTATATATTTTACTACTACATAAATTTCTTAAGAAGTCCATAGTAACGACGACAACCAGTGTTTTCAATTTAATCGCTGTAGAACCGTCCGACTAACGCCTATCATATACATTTGCTTGCCGATGATCAAATCCATCGAGGGGATGGTATGAGTTGAAAATTATTGGATAACAACGTATCAACCGTTAACTATGTGGAATAGCAGCTTGTCTCATGAAGCATTGTTGGTTTAAAGTTCGTGTGGTACGATGGGTCAATTGAGTACAGCTGCTTAGGTGCCACTGCCAGGATGACTATATCAATAGCGTTTAGAAGGTTGATGTTGGCTCCAGGGCTGATTTGAGGTAATTTGCTGGTCTATGGCAGCGCACCTCTCGTTCGGCGGCTCGGCGCGAGAAGTTGAGACTTGAGAGACGGTAGGGAGCAGCTGTTCACACGTATATAATTAGATTGATTTATGCGAGAAATTTCCCCGTTTATATACATCTTCCTGAGTGTGGAGCTGGAGAGGTGACGGAATTACCTACGATGTCGGAATATACCGCGTTTACCCTACATGATAAGATATTGGTTGAATCTTGAGTAAATGAGAAAATTAAAAATGAATTGATTCTAAAAAAATCACTAGTTTGCTTTGCCACAATGCGAATGCGTGGCCACTTGGCACTGGTTAGTAGCATAAGCATAACTAGCATCATAGTGGCAAAGCAGCAATTTTTTTAGACTCTTCCTCAAGTTCATTTTTGAGTCCAATAAGTAGACCAGAAAGTATCTTGGATACCAGCATTTTCATACATAAGAAATTGATTGAAATATCGAGTAGATGAGGAAATTAAAAATGAACTGATTCTAAAAAATCTCTGGTTTGCCACTATGACTAGCATTGAGCCTGATTGAGGCCTTGTTTCTGGCCAGGGCGCAGAGGGTGGATGCAGGGTCGCCAATATATGGTTTTTTAAGCCCTAAGCGTCGCCGGGTAATTTTAAGATGCGTCGCCAGGTAATTTTTAATGAAAAGCCATTTATGCCGAGTAATGAAAAACTATTTACAAGCAACAAACTTATTTATTTACATGGTTGCATGCACGTGTTACCCCAAATAACTAATTCTACCTTAAAAACAGTCCGATTGTACAGCAAGTGTCAACTGAACAAGTAATAAAGCAGTCTGACCGCTCTAATGTGACCGCAACTACGTAATTGTAAGCTTGATGTTTACATTTTTTTGGCGGGAACTCATCGCAACTGATTTCCAGACAAGCTTCACTGCATCCTGATCCATCCAACATATCGCAATATCGGAAACCTTACTTTTTTAAATAGTTCGCCGAAGACTGACAAATATATTAAATGCAAGAATTTCAATCTAAATGTGTCGGCAAGATCTTTTGAAGGCGTAAATTTTGCTACTGAAGCGTCGCCAAAGATCTTGCAATATTGATCCACTCTCTGCACAGTGGGTTTCTGGTTTCATGAACATGATCATGAATGATGAACTAGTATACAAAGTTCAACAGCCAATAATGGTATTGGCGGCAGCAGATACTATACAAACTCAATAAACAGTGAGACTAGTGAGTTAAACAGCATACCTATGGGCTATGATTTCGACGTTGATGACTGATTAAACTTTTTCTTCTCACATCTGTAGCCTAAGCCCTAACTTGTATGCGTGGTCGCAATTGCAGCAGAAAATCATACAAACAATTCAAATGGTGACAACTAGGAATGCAAGAGAAAAAGTCCAAATAAATTTCTGAAATTCTTACCATAAAAAATTACGTTAGATATAATAACAACTGTTAAATTTGCACATCTACTGCTGTGCTGCAGCGGCACCTTTACCTTATCACAGCTGCGACACATTCGCAATTCGAAGCCATTGGAATCCGTGCTTTAGGAAATGATTTTTATATTCTCGTTTATATTTTACCGGAGCGTTAAATTTAATCATTCAGCAAACCGAGTTGTATCATACAAAACCAGATACTTTGTATTATACAAAGCTCAACGCAAGCTTAACATTGAACAAACAAGAGTCTAGAGAGCATCTCAAATTATTAGGCGGAAATTTAGCTGTCCTTCACTAGGTTTATTCATTTATTCATAATAAACTTGAGGGAAAATATCAATGCAGATTGAGTGTCGTGTAGGCAACGTGTGCCCTGAGCGTCGTGTAGGCAACCTGTGCCCAAAGCGTCGTGTAGGCAACGTATAAACTTTTCTTTATTTCAGTTAAATATAGTAATAGTTTCAAATATATTCTAAAAGCATTATTTATTTTGTACGGAATTAAAATACAGCATTTAATCTGTCTTCATCAAATGAGTGAAAGGCATAATTTCGCAATTTGTTTTTATATATTCATAATTTCGTATTATTTTCATATATCAAAGTTTGTCAGGCTGCTGCAAAAAGTTTAAATAAAAGTATAAATTTATGTGTACTTATTTTCGATTAGCAGCAATTCCTGGCCTGGCATTGATAGCATTCATTAAGATATTGATTAATATAGATATGTTACAATGTATAATAAATTTGTTTGAAGCCTGGTTGGTGCACGTGAATTCTTTATTAAAATTAGGAAATTGACCTTCAGTAGGTCTGCTAATATTTTATAATATTCATATTTCCTAATAATGATTATTTTTCGCGGTAATCAGCATCATTACTACTCCAGCAGCTGTAGATATATATATATATATATTCGGATATCTAATTCTAAGTTGTGGCTTTAAGTCTACCACATCAGTCGAAATATTTTTCAAGTAATCTTCCCCTAATAGTACTTCCCCTAATACAATTGATTAAGTTCTAGTAAGGCTTCAACGAATTTGAAACTGCCAACAATAATCTGGTTTCTCTTCTCATTGATGAGCGTTGAATTAGGCGCTTGGCGATTCAAGTCACGGTAAGTTCATCGTATCAATGTAAACTGTTAGAAAAATCAGAGCATGAGCTTGTTACGTGCTCCTTTCAATGTAGAATGCGATTTTTGATGGTAAGAATGATGCCGACGTAATAAAAAATTGTTGAATCGCAATTTCATCTATTAAACAACTATAAATTCGCTCGACTGCATCATAGCTGATCTCACACTTGATACCGTTGTTTGCCTCCACGAGCATCGTTTCATGTCTTCGTTCTTCGTAAGATCGCTCGATCAGTTAAAAAATATAACTCAGTACTCACTGCAGTGAGTGACAAAGAGCGCATTTTCTCGTCGACGAAAACGTGAAGTCACGGACAGATGGACAGACAGACGGACGGACGGACATGACGAGCACAATAGCACCTTTTTCCATAAATAAGAAGATGCGCTAAAAATGTACCTCTTATTACTGACCCTGTGAGCTGTGGCACATGTAAAGTTTTTCATAATTTTTCTTTTTTAAAATTTAAAAATTTATTTGGGTACTAGCCTCAGCTGAAGACGAAAATAAGCTGTGTAAGTTAAATAATGGTTTTAAATTCCGTATATTTTTCTAAATCATTTTCATTTTGATTGCAGTTGTTTGCAAAGACAAATTTTATCAATTCAAGCTAAATTTGACTTGTATTAATTTGTTAGCATATTAAACTAATTTTCGTTTTATTAACACTATGGTTAGTTTGCAGGTACGTTGTTCACTGGTACAAAATTTTTTGATTAATTCTCATTGCCTATCCCTAGACTACTTTGTTCCTCAAATAGTTCATACAAAGATTACTATGACGTTTCAGCTTACAAATAAAGTGAACTGAGCCTGCAATCAAAGTGTCGTTGCTGTGCGAGCCTCGAAGTGTTTAACGCGGACCACACGCTCGACACGCTCTGCTCGACCACACTCCCTCACGCTGCCTACACGACGCTCAGGGCACACGCTGCCTACACGACACTCAGGTCACACGTTGCCTGCACGACGCTCAGGGCACACGCTGCCTACACGACACTCAGGACACACGTTGCCTATACGACGCTCAGGTCACACGTTGCCTGCACGACGCTCAGGGCACACGCTGCCTACACGACACTCAGGACACACGCTGCCTACACGACACTCAGGGCACACGTTGCCTACACGACGCTCAGGACACACGTTGCCTGCACGACGCTCAGGACGTCGATTGAGCTATTGTGTTCTTTTATATTTCTTCCAGTTCGCTCAAGTTGCACGGATTCAACGTTACTGAATATTTTACGTCAATGCGAACTCTGTGTTTCTGAAATTCCCTCTGATAATCGATGAACATTAAAACATTATAATTTCTATCGTTTATTATAAAGAACTCAGACATCAAATTGGCCGACTCATCTACCCTTTGCGTGTTATTTGCATTGCACGAGTTTGGGAGTATATGTGATTAACAGCGATGGCTGAGGGATTTAGGAGATTGTTGCTGCGCCACTTGAGAAGGCCGAAGCCATAAAATTTACAGCGACTGATTTAGAGCTTTCCATTATATTGCGCTAAAATTTGCCGAACAATCTTTCTCTGTTATGCGAGCAGCATAGATCTCTGTATTGAAGCCCAGTAAATTCACCTGCTGTCCAAAACTTCAGAGCTTTGACGGCAGAGATGGAAGGCCACAGAGCTGAAATGCTTAATGAACGATGATGCAGGAGTCCAACATATCTCAGTTAGGAAGAATTAAGCAGACGTATTGCCCTCGAAATTACATAATTTTTTGTACCTCGTAAGGAAAAAACTTTAAACAGTAAACTCAAAATAAATTCAACGAAAAATCAACGTAAAATGAACAGTGATAAATAGCATGGCCGTTATTCATAAGTTGGTCACTCGCCTTAAATAAAGGGTGAAGAGTCATTAGACTTTTAGGGAGAATTGCGATCCACTCACAACTCTTCTTGGTTTGGATGACAGTGAAGACATTTAGTTCCCAAGCAAACTTTTTCAATCTTCTGACGCTTGGACAGGTCAAATCTCATAGCTTACATATTTCAGCATGACCGAAAGTTGGTTCCTAAAATGAGGAAACGCGCGAGTTCGAGTCATGCAGGGTAGTCGTAAGTTAAGAGTTCAGCCCTTGCATGCTGGCGGCTGCTCCTAAACCTGTCAGTCGTGATCGAGCGCCTGCAGGTCCTGAACCCAGCACTCATTCACTCTTTAATGCTTACCGTGTCGCGTCTGAATGCAATATTTATTTATGTTTATGGCATAGCATATCTCGATGCCATCGATGAACACCATTTGTACTATGAGCTGCGCTTAAACTGGAAACTGGGCTCTGTTTCAGAATGCAACACCACACGGTAGTCTGGCTTTAAACTGCAGTTGTGAACAGTCGAGCAAAAAATACTCTCAGCGCCCTATAGACGCATCATTCATATGTAGTCTCGTGTTTTAGGATTCATTGCACTTAGCGACGATCAACTAAGAAGACTAGAGTTTCGCAAGGGGTGCAGAGCGTTAGCAAATGAATTTTTTCTTTGTTAGAGGATCCGTGAAAATGAATTTGTCAGTAATTTCCATTCTGTCAAGAATTTAGCGAAATGAAGCTTGCTTATTTTATATTTACAAGATGAAGAACTCTGTGCACAGCATCTACTATATAGATACTAGTATACTACCAAGGGCTTTGGATAGCGTGGCGTGAGGAGCCCTGATTGTCAATTACGGATTTTTGGCCGACGTTTCTTTGATGCGGTCCTACACAGACTGCCTTCGATCATCAGGTCACGTGGGCTTATTCGGTAGCTTGACTTCCATGGTGTCTATACCAGACGAAAGTGAGCCGGGGCATATTGTTGACTTCCTCTAATCTTATTATGCTCGTATTTACACTTTTATTCCATTGATAAAAAAGGTTATTTAATTGTTGTTCGAGTAACTCCCCAAATATTTCCGAAATAGAGCAGATAAATTACAAAGTCAAAGCTTTTCCTTGGTGTCTGACAATCGCTCTCGAGACGCAGGAACGGAATTAAAGTTCGCTAAGTAATTCAAGAATAAATACATTTAGTTTAATTCTGCGAATAGCCTTCAAAGGGAAGCGTCTCAGGCTGAATCCCTCATTTCGGACAAAGTCTTAGTCCGTCCTCTGACATCTGGACTGAGCGAGATGTGCCTTGTTCTGTCAGAGCAATAAACGGAATTTAAAGTGTTCCAGTCTACCCCTTGAACCTGGATTTCCCATTTTAGACACATACTTTTAAAGAATATTAGTAATTCACATCAAGTTCTTACTAAAAAGGTGCGGTTTTTATTATTCAGCGGATAAAGCATTAAAAGTTTTCAAATTCAAAGTTTTCGTACAAGACAATTAAGTCCAATGTACAACCACCAAATGATTCAATAATGTAAATTGTAAAGGAATGATTTCTGAGGGTCGAAATGTTTCTTCAGATGGTCAGGAAAATTAAATCGTAGGTACCAAAGTAGCAAATGATTTCTAGACAATCCTGCTTAGAAAGTGTCTAAAGTATATAGACTTTTTTGTATTGCGAATGATTTTAACTCTTTTTTGTGCAAATTATTTTAATTTTCCCTTTCACTTATAAGCTATAATAGTACCAAATGAAGAAAAAAGCAGTTAGATCAAGGCAATTTAAAATGTTGAAAACAGTGCTGCAAAAAAAGGAAAGCAAATATCAGAAGCGATCGCCATTTATACTGCGAGTGTTAATCTGTCCAAGTTTCGGGAAAGATTTTTTCCGTCCTGTCTCCCTCGGGGGGCGCAAGTTCTCAAGTCTTTTATGGAACAAATCAAATAGCAAGTCATATATAGAAGAAATCAATTAGAGTTTCTTACGATCGAGGGAATTCTTTGGAAGAATTAATTAAATTTAATACTTAAATATGTTTTTGCACGCCGAACTTATTTAAAATTTTCATGCCAGTGAGCACTTGGGAACTTTGAAGCCGAGTAACGAGAAATTTGTATAAAAATAGCATTAAAATATTAGGAGAACGTTTGATCTTCATTAGTTATGTCAAAGTGTGATCTCAACATCACTGCTGTAATTAGCACACCTGCTTTTATATAACGAAATTCAGATTAAATTAATCACATCGCTGAGATGATTTAGAGAATAAAAAGGTGATATACTGTATATACCTTGCAAGTGATGGCTTCGATGCACCCAAAAATTCTTATTAAAGTTACATGATATCATCAAAATATTTTAATGAGTTAATTTGATTCAAATCAACTTAGCGTGCCAATTAAATTCAAATAATCGAATTCAGATAAAACCCGGTATCCAATTATCAAATTGAACGGCCATACCGAATAGTCTTGACCTCAATTATTATGCAACGTGCGATAAAAACATGATCAGCCAGCCATAATGCGACAGCTAATAATTCCCAGCGCCTGATCAGCGCTGGCAGCACGAGTCATTCATTGAATATTGCATAGCAGCTCCGAGGCTCGTGAATAATTGCAAGACCAGCAGCAAAAGATTCCACTTTCATCCGGTCATCCTTGATGAGCTGGTCCTGACCGCGGCCACACTGAGTGTGCTACTTGAATTAATTTTGTTATAACCTTAATTGCCATCATCATATCAGATAGGAGAATTATCTATGTTTATATCGAATTGGACACTTCAAATACACCATTTATTGTAACAATCATTGCTCTATGCATTTAAAATAAAGGCTCATAATGTAATTCTTGTGTTTTTTCCTGCAAATAAACGTTCAGGATTCGAGTGACGACGAGCGTTCACTTCCATAGCATTAGCGTTGGGTTCTTGTTTATCTGACTGCCGTAAAAAGTCTTAGTCGAAAATGATTTTAGTCCCAGAACGGCAAAAGAAATATATTTATTCCGAATGCTTAATCAGACTTATGATTTGATTAATAATTCTGTAATAATAATTTTTCTGATGTAGTCTGCATTCGTGGACTTGCGTTATGTTTGAAGTTTTGTGATTATTCAACTTGAGAGTAGCTCTTTGGGCCCAAACACAGAATTACGAAGATACATATATGCCCTTAGAGAAAAGTTGAGACATGGTTTCCTTGTTAATTGGGGTGTTCCCAATTCAACATTCAACTACCGGAACTGGAGTTGTGGCTTCGTTGAGATCTTCTGTATGTTGCCCGTTCTTATAACAGATGACTGTTTGATTTTTGTACTAAAAATGAATAAGAACTGCTTATATGTGGTGTAAAGAATATCAATCATCTATCAGGCATCGGGGCTCGAGCATCGGGACTGCAAAATTCGACACCATTTACTCATATCAAACCTCTCAGTCTATTAATTATAGCGTAACAGATTTGATGAGATCGATACCCATCTAGATCACCCATTTATAATAATGTAAGAATAATGTAAGTCACAGGATCTAAAAAAATGAGCAACCGTTTAACGCTATGCCAGGCCTAACTGCTTTAAAATTTAAATATGAATTTCTCTCGCAATACACCGAGCAGCGAGGACGTTTACATTTTGTATTGTTCTCAATTGCGACCCAACACAACAGGTCTAAACCGAGCAAAATTTGGCCACTTCTTCTTAGAAAAATGCCAAGTTTAGTCGAGGAGGGTGCGGCTGTAAGGCCGTAAAAGCAAGCACCAGCTGCGGCGGGTGGAGAAGGCTTCTGGCCACAATCAAAGTAAAGTTAAAAAATTATTTCAAAACAAAACCAAGTTATTTGGTGATTTGAAGGTCAGACACAAGCTCTTCGTTGCAGACTGTGCAGCCGCAGCGATAATTATCTGTACCTTGTGTTCATTACGGTGTAGAGGTTAAATAGCGTTGTGGTGGACAAAAAATTATTCTCTTTATTACCTAATGATAAAAATTGACAGCAAGCGCAATTTTCTTTTTTAATATCAAACTAAATTAACGTGAATTAATAATCTGTGTAAATGTGAACATGTACTCGAATCAACAGGGAAAATCGAAACACTGTTGACCGCTTTGAAATAAAACTCAAAATTTTCAATCTTGTACACACCTGCGTTGGAAAATTAAAATGTTAAATTTTAATGTTGTGGTCACCCCTAATGACGTGTCTAATTATCAAAATTACGTCAGCGATGTTTTAGTTCCGATTCTGCGGATGAGAAGCACGGCAAGATCCAAGCGTGAGGTCGTTCGTTAATTATCAGGGCATAATTGTCATCCCATAATTAAGAGCATCAGCTACAATATTAATAGGTGCAGCTGGGCCGTCCAGTAATAATGTTTTCAATTAGCTATCAAGATTCAAACATCACCATGGTTATCAATTAATAATGAGTGCTCGCGTCTTTATTACTGTACAAGATTTTGCCAGAAACATTCGGCGCTGCACCACAGAAGGCTGGGCTGTAGAAGCGAGTAAATCTCGTGCGTCATACGAACGATGTTTCACCACCAGCTCCTGCATGCTCAGTTCAGATGGGAGCCTATTATGTCTGTTGAATTATAAGAAAGAGCTAGTGTGGAGCTCCCGTCATTTGTATAAAACATTTGTTAACATAATCTATTTTACTTTTGATTAGAAGTTAAACAATTTAGAACGGTAACAATAGAGGACCTGATTCATTGAGCAGAGGCATTGAGAGTCGAATTTAATTAATATATTTTGCTCGCTTAGTGATAGTGAGCGACTGTAGTTAGAAGCAGCAATCCGTGCACTGCTCGTTTGGTATTATCTGGGCCGATTAATATTAATTGATCGGTTCAATAATAATTTAATAATGACATCTTTTACTAATCTTAAGTAGGTGAATGGAAGACTCATTAAAACATACAGGATGCAAACTCGTCCCTCCAACAGAACGGCTCTAATTAAACACAAACACCCGATCCCTTAACTTTGCTTGTTTAAGCTCATAACTTCTGCCGCCATTTGAAGTTCAGCCATGAATACCGCCTGCTAAATCTGACGAGGAAGTCTCAACAACCTCGAGGTCAGCCGTGCCAAACACTCAAGTATTTTTCAAGGACAAAATTTCCTGAAAATCGGTCATAAAATCCTTTGGACTAGAAAGTAATTCGCGGATAAATGTCAGTAGTTAAAATAAGTTTCCTGATCGTTTCTTTTGAGGTACTCGTGTGACTCCTCAATTCGACTAAGCCAGCAAATTCTATTAGAATAATTCATTATACAAGACATGTGCATTTTTCGAGCATATTGTTGGCACAACGCGCTCATATACAAATTATGAAGCATTCTTAAGCGAATTCATTGAAAAATAAAGAAGAGATTTCCGAAGCAGCTTGCTCAGGAAGTCATGTTGATTATTCAAATGTGCGCCAGAGCGGCCACTTGATCAGCTTGCGGGACGTCAGTTTGGGCAATTAAAATAAGCAGCTTATTTGTCTGCTGCTGCAGGGTCTTCAGCAATCATTTCAACGAGAATTAAAAAAAATATTGCCTTCACTCAACGTCCAAAATTGAAGGAAGATGCCAAAACGCCCACATATGGAGTAACCGAGTCTCGGTTAGCTGAAGCGTTTGTTGTTCACTTAGACTAATGCTCGCAACTACCGAGCAAATAATCTACCTTGAGCTTCGAAGCTCTCAAAGTTTATCGTGGGATTGCCACAAGGCAATCAAATCCCATTAGAGGCTATGCAGATTCAGTGCAAATGCTATGGGGGCCGTTAATTGACTGTTCGATAGATAACAACAATTATTGTTGTTGCATGGGGCAATTATATACGTATATACTGGGTTACTTGTGAACTATTGAAACCCAAACAATGGCTCCACAAAGCACCGATGCGAGCGTCTTATTTACTTCTTAAATTTTATTTTGTATTGAATTTTGCTGGTATTTAATGGTTATTTATTATTTAACCTTTAATTTTCTGAGGGCCATTCCATTCTTCACTCGAAGATCAGAGCTCATCCATCACCTACGAGCAAACAAATGTTGTTTGCTCTTCAATCACGGCTCAAAGTGGCCATTGAGACCAAATGATATTGCTTCACTAGGGACGGTTGCCCAAAAATTTGAAATTAATAATACATTTTTCATTAATTTATCGAATTTCATACTTGCGCATGACACGAAAATGGCACCATGAATTCACGCGAATTTTTTTTAGTAATTACTGGATAAATTCAGGCCGTCGCAACAAAACAAGACTGCACGTGAATGCGTTCCAGAGAAGACATTGCCGGGTACATAAGCAAATTAATCAATGGGAATCATGGAATTAAATTCGTTTGTTACGAGCCTACGGGTTTTAATGTCAGACAGAAGTATTTCACTCTAAATTTAATTACGGACCAAACAATGCACATGAAATATACACTATAGATACAGTTCTGAAAGGCTCCATTAGAATTTGCTGAGATTTAGTTTCAAACTTTTGAATGTCTGCTAGGATCTGAGAAAAGGCTTCTATTGCGGCATATGTAAAGAATTGAAAGTTACGACCATAAGAGACACAAGTTGGGATTGCTTCTGGATTAGGTTTTAATTGAATGGCAAACTCGATCGAGTTGAGCCTAGCGCGATCTTTGACTTTCATTGGCGCGCTTCAGCCAAAATTGGGTAAGAATTTAAGAGGCCGTGCCAAAGCTCTGAACTCGAAATCCTTCGAATGTCCTTAGGTTAAAAGAAGAACTGTCGCAGTGCATCTGCCTGAACTCAGGTACGTAGGCTTTGCATTGGCCAAGAAAATTTTGTTGAAGCCTAAATTAAATGTTGCGTGCTGTTTATAACTTTGTCTAAATTGTTTTTCTCTCTAAATTTGAGTTACCGAATTTACTCATTATGAACAGGCCAATTAAGCACAGTGAATTTTGCTACTTGGTTTTTGAATTCCAGCTTACGATGATAATTTTTACAGTAAGTCTGAGAACAGAAATGATGAACGAGTTAAAAATTCCCAGTACAAGTTAGACATGAACAACTTAAAGTCAACTACTGCTTGGCCTCGGTAATTACTGAACGCCTTCTAATCGGCAAACAACCTTCAAAACTTGCGACGAGCCACGCAGAAGCTGTGCAATAATAATAAGAAGTCTGCTTAGTCAGGCCGAGCATCATGAATACCTCACGGCGCCTGGACTCGGGATAAATTAAAATTAATTTTCACAGCCGAGCTCAGCGTCGTAGGAGTGCTCGAGCGCCGTGCTGGTCTGTTGACGCCGACACCAAGAATCCAGAATAATGTAACCACGTGCTTCTTATGCATCACTCTTAAGTCTGTTAACAACCTTTATTAAAACTTCAATTAATATTCTTGCTTAAAAACAGAAAATTCAAGACAATAACAATAAATTATTTTCAAATTTATATCCATGCACCAGCTTCTTTCAATGGAGTGGAGCTCATGAACTCAAACTTAAAAAATGTTTGTCTGCAAATATATCTCGGGAAGTTATTTAACTGAAAGTCAAAAAACAAACTTCTTATCGGCCTACAAGTCTTTGGTATGCAAAATAGCTGCTCTTGCGTTCACGGTGTTGCGCCAACGCCTCGGACTCTTCATTGAGCGCCCCCGCCCTTGGCGCAGCTTTCTTGCCCGCCGGCCGTGACAGGTCATGCGTCACGCGCGTCATTTGCCCACTTCTTTGCATCGGAATATCTCAGACGAATAACAGCGCGATTCTTTGTTCACTTCATGCCATCAAAACTTGCTGGCCGTTTTTAGCAGTAATGTACGGCTGCTGACGCCAAATTAAAGGATGATTATACACACTTTTCGAACTACAGTAACTGAAAAGCAAAACCTTTACAGCATGTAATTAACTTCATATTTTTACGGTGAAAATTGAAGAGTAAATCTATGCTCGCCCTTTACCTAATTGTAAATTTTTTAGAAAACGTACGAGCACTTCAAGACGTCAAGATTTCCTTTGCAGCTTCTTACTCTTCTTCACTTGATTGCGAAGTAAAGAACTAAGGAATCTGCAATGGAAGATGCACAGACAATTGACGGAAGTGAACACCGAAATCAATGATCCATTTTCTAATAGATCTCTCCTTTAAAACTTCAACCCAGAATTTGACAAGGTCGAGAACAGAAGTATGCTTCATTAATTGGAAGACAGCACTTCGTAAGAAGTATTTTGAAAAAAAAAAGAAATTCTCATTTGTGCAAGCTACATCTCGAGCAAAGCTCAAGCTGAACGAAGAACCGTTGCCATAGAAACATAAGAAGCTCGACATTATTGCACTGCCATCTTTTCTTGCTGCGAGTCCTTAAGTTTCATAAGATTCAGTGAGAAGATGGATGGATTTTACATGCTAGTAGTTGAAGTGTTGCATATTTAGAAGTTGAAAAATCCAGTAAAAATACGTTTTCAGTATTGTACTAGAAAATATAACTTCTTTTGGATATTAAATTTTGTGATCGTGTTATCATTTGTTATTCAAATAATGAAAACAAGATTCTAAATATAACTACATTTTTTGAAGAATCATGCATAAAATTATTTATAAATCGTCTGAAATTGAACGATCGGGCTATTGTATTCTTTTATGCATCCAAACTCTCGTTAAGAGCAGCAAAATGCACAATAGAATGAGGATAGGTCTATTTATTTATTCCTGCATATAACTGCATCACTTAATTTCGGACCAGATCGAATATAATAATTAAGAGTTGTTGCTCGTTAATTAGAACCAATCATTACCCTGCTCAAGTGTACTCACAATACAGTAAAAAAGCATGTGCAGTGAGTACTTTGTTTTGAATTAATGATTGATAGAAATTGAATGGTGGAAATAGAACACCGTTTTGAAGGTAATAGGAAGAGCATACATACCCGCCCCCGTCCATCATGTATGCCAGTAATGAACGGAGCAAAGCTTGTTAGGTAGCAGGCTCGATGGCAGGCTTCGCTCGAGCTTCATTTCAATGAACTCTCGCTGGACTCTCATTAGAATCTGATTCACGCACCCGAATGAGTGCTTGTGGCAGTATAATCTTACACCTGCAGTGCGGATCAAACCGTTGCTATATTCAGTCCGTTGCTATATTCTGTAGCAACGGACGATCAGTCCGTTGCTATATTCAGAATGGACTCGAATGTAAATGAAAAGCTGGAAGTTAGTCTCGGAGAAAGATTGCCGCGTTTGCATCCCATCCAATTATGCGAAAATTACTGTTAAGTTTCCCTTTAACCTGAAAATAGCTTCGGGGCGAATAAATCTAAATCACAATGTATAAAACTATAAATATTATACAAAATGTTATAAAATTTTAGTGTTCAAAGGTAATCGTTAGTCCATGCCTCATTTGAAAAAAGGCCTGAAAACGGAACAAAATAAGTTTTTAGACTTCAATCAAACGATTTAAATCGATGGTGGATGAAAGGCCTCAAATTTCGTAATTGAAACCCAATGGTAAGAGAACAGCGTGAATACGAGTGATGATTGCGCCAAATCTTTCTATGCTCTAATTAGAGCTTCATTATGGAGTTCACAAGCGAGAACATCATCCTAAAAACCCGGTCACTTTTGCCTACAGCGAAGTTTGATTGGTAGTCGCTGCAGGCCGGTCCAATGGAGAGACTGAGGCTTCTCTATTCGTTACAACTCAACGCTACTTAATATGTTACATGCAGTGGGACAATAAAAAATCATTGAGTGCACCACAAACAGGGATATAAATAAACGTATCTAAAAAATATTAGGCCACTAAAGTAGATCGAAAATTGACAAATTAAGTTATTACAACTCATTTATATTCAAATGTTTGGCAACGGAGCTTTATATTTGCAGAGCTACACGAGTCCGACAAGATTAGAGCGAAGTTTCCAATTTTTTCGTCGAGGTGAAGTTATTCAAATGTTTGGCTACGGAGCTCTATATCTGCAGAGCTACACGAGTCCGACAAGATTAGAGCGAAGTTTCCAATTTTTTCGTCGAGGTGATCGCAAGTTAAGTATATGATGACCATCTAATGGCCATATGATGACCATATGATGACCATATGATGACCATATGATGACCATATGATGACCATATGATGACCATATGATGGCCATTTGATGACCATCTGATGGCCATATGATGACAATATGATGACAATATGACAGATATGATATATATGCACACGATAGTTATGTACTTCTCGTGGTTGCCGTACACAATAGACATGTATTCAAACGATGCAGATTTTTCATTACGCGCGGTGATGCAAAAACATGAAGTCCCAAACCATCTGAAGGTCAACAAGAAGCAAGTTCAGTTCTGATCAGACATTTACATTCTTCGTCTTCTATGGACCGGATTCCCTGGAGAAATTGGTAGTCGTTTACTACTGGACTTTTGACTCCACAATAATATTATTCCCGCCAGTCTGGTATCACATTTTTTTCTTGTGCCAGAAGGCTTCTAACATGAATCTCGATTGCCAAATTCCTGGGGCTTAGATTTTTTTATTGAGATCGTCGTAAGGAGGCAGAGAGCTTAGAATTTTGTTGTGGGCCGTCAGGACCATCCATTTACGAGTGTCCGGAAGTGGTCCGACAACGTCACTTTAAAGTTCTTGCCACCAATCCTGAAACGCTTTCATCGATTTTCTGCATCGTTAGCTTTCGCTCCCGTCTTTTGCTTCGGTTTTATGCATAAGAATATAGCTCCTCTGCCGGACAATATACTTCGAAGATGAAGCATAAACAAAAATTGAAAAAAGTGTCGATAGACGATAGTGTCAAAATGACACTATCGACAACGTTAAGTCACCATATCTTCCTCCATCAAGATGCACATTTTTTGAATTTTTCATACTTGAATATTCAGTATGTTTTTTTTCATGTTTCAGCATCATAATTAATGATCACGTAGAAGTGAATTAAATGAACTAAGACGAAACATGAAGAAAAATTTTCTACGAATTCGGATAATGTTGGGTTGGTCAGATATGTGTATTTTATTATAAAGCAAAATTAATAATATGTATGAACCTTGCTTTGTAATTTTATTAAATAGGTGTAGGTGAATATTTTTCGATAAGTATTTAACTCAATTGCAATTACTCAATACTTTCGACTCAATTGATGTCACTCCAATGCACTGTTGTATATCTGATGTCTAGCACGGCTCAACGAAGCATTAGTTGCGGGATGCAACCATCCTTGATCAGGGCAGAACCCAGGCAGCAAGGCTACTGCCTGAACCTCGCTCTATTAGTCCTTTCGCTCATTTGCTCAATGAGAAATAACCTCACAGAGTTAAATCCGGTGATCATGCTGTTCAAATAACATCGTCATTATTGGTGATCAGTCACCCAGGGGCAACATACCTAAACAAACATACCTAAATACAGCCCCAGAATTTCTAGCAGAATGGGCTGTAGTAACATCCAGCTTGAAACGTAATACATAGTCGCATATTATTCCTACGGTCAACCCAAAGTTCGGTTTTGAGAAATATAGTCCAAGGAAGCTTGGATACTCCTCTGAACAATTGTATAATCAATTTTTTTATAATCGGAGAAATAAGGCACAAGTATATGCCTAGTAAACAGTACTGAATGCTCAGCAAACAGTTACTTTTTCACTGCGTGGAGGCGTATCAAAGGCGTACTACGCTCATGCCCAAGGTTTGAATAATTTTTATTGCGCATGGTCCGCTTATTCACAGCTAATCTGAAGTGCGCCTTGTCCCATAACAAAACGCATGCACGCATGCGTGTGAGGACTTGACCCATGTGCGTTTGTATGAAAAACAGTGAAGTTCCTAGCGTGAAATACGGCTAGCAAACGATCAGACAACGCCTGGGCAATGCATGCCAGCGACCAGGATGCTCAGGAGACTGCAAGATCGATCTTCTGACACACTAAATGTTTTCTGATGCTCGGACGGTCCTCCGAGCTTCACTATTTCCCATGAAGCTTCCGCTTTCCAGGAAGTTCGCCGACATCGAGAAAACGAATTTACGGCCAGGAGCAGCATTGCGAGGGTGAATGCGTCAACGATTTGGCAACGCATGCAGTGCTGCAATAATCAACTTATCCTGACAAAAATAAGTCTCGACTGCAAAACGGAGTCACCCATTCGACCAAGCTGTGTCAACAATTGATGGCCTCCTACCGGAAAATTCAATGACCATTACGCCTTTCGACTCCATAACCTTCACTACTGCAACGAGCCTCCACAACCCCAATGTTTTTTTTGGCTTTTTGCCCCATCCTGTATACGATCAAATAACTAACATTCAATTAAATTTTTGGTTGTTTTCAATCTCCTACGAGTTAGGCAGAATTCTCACAGTATGTCAGCTCAGGCAGTTTGCTTTGCATGAAAAATAATACAGAAAGAATTAAATAAACCAAAAAATACTTTCTTCAAATCATTTCAAGACGGCAACATGCAACTGATGTCAAATGCTACGTATACTAACAACATGAGATTAGTTCTTACAATGATTTATTTAGGGAATTAATTTCGCTAAGTTTGACTCGTTGATAAGACTTATTTGTTAGTGCGGCCATGTCAAATTAATTCCTATCACTTGTAGCATAGGTTTGAGTGCAGCCTTCGTATAGGACGACGTTTAATTTCGAGCTCTTCAATTGAATGCATCAGCGGTCGAGGATTCGTTTGATGCGTCGCGTTAAAGCGTAAAGAGGCAAGGGGAGGTGACCGGTAACATCACAATGAGGTTCAATGATAAAACTTCAGATCAATCAATTGCTGATGTAAAGTTGTTGTTTAGACATGTGACGCAGCTGCATTCGAAACACAATTATAGTAGATTTCGCTTGAAACAACATAATTGATCACGCTGAAGAACTGTTTAATATAAGATGCTAATTATTCTTCTATGTGATTGTCACAGAGTGGCGGTTCAGCGCATTGAACGAGAATTTCATTCTGAAGCGTTCAATTTACCAGAATCGCCTTTAAAACCGACTTTAAAATCGGGCTCAGCTTCCAAGACGTCCGAGCAACGCTTAGGCATTCAACATAAACTGGTAAAAAACTGTCGCTGTCAACAAGCCGAGGACGTTTCGCATAATGAAGCAGTGGTAGGTTTTTTGAACCAGCATCACTCAGCAGGATTAGAAGCGGTAACAGGACAAGTCTGACTCCTGCCTGAGCTTTTAGCTGAACTTTGCAAGCGACTTTGGGTGCGGGTTCTTAAGCCTTGCTGCGGAAATGTAGCCGCAGGCTTACTGAAATGAAATGTTTTTAACCAAAAAATAGCTGGCCACAATTTTACAAACTATGGGTGATTAAAAATGTCAAATATTGCAAAAAGAGGCTATAAATTATTGACCTTGTCTTGGGATGCTTTTAGAGGTGACCTGAATCCTCCAATGTATTGTGAGTGACTGTAAACGTATAACCATTATTGATAGAGTAAATGATGCCACGATATCAGTTTTCTCCACTCTGCAAATTATTCGAATTTGTATATTTTGGTTACGTTTATACGGAAGGGAAAATGCGAAAAGCCGATGTCAGAAGATTTGATGTGCGGTGAAAAGCTCAGGCAGAGTACTAGGATAAATTGTTATATGGATTAGTAAAATGAAGATTTCTTAAAACATACATTTTTGTTTATTAATTGCTGATGATACGTTTATTTTATTTGCTGTGACTTAGACGTTAATTACTTTGCATATGTTCTTTTAAGAAAGCTCGAGGACGTGATTTTAAGTCTCAAGGCTCAGACTGATCAGCGTTGATGTTCCAAATTGTTTATTTGTTTGTCAGAGTCCTTATGTACAAAATTGCTGTGGAATTTAAAAACTTGTATATTAATACCAATGATCTTGTAGAGATTAAAATTCCAAAAGCACACCCACGCCGTGAATACAGCATACGCTTGAATGTTGTAATCACGCCCATAGTAGGTTAGTAACTGAATACTGGCCAGATGATTCATAGGCGCCACTCATCTCAGACCAGACCTATCGGTCTGCGCAGCACGGCCTATGGCAGCGGAGCAGTTCTGACTGGGGGGCTAGCTTGCACGTTAGGCTTGCTTTTCTCATGGAATATCTCTCCGTGCCCTGAGCGCATAGCACACACGCAAAGCAGCGCAGCCGTCTACAACGCAGCGCTTGGCCTGGCTTGTCACTTGACTAGGCGGTTGGCTATGGGGGAGCCGAGAAGTGGTGAGGGACGATCTGCGCACTGATGGCCTTTAGTTTAAGGTGAGAACACAGCACGGCTCCGGGAGTGCTATTGTTTCTCGTTCAGTATGGAATACTTTCCGATCTTCTGAGCACGTTCCATTAAATTAAATGCTTCATTGTCTGGTCAATTCACTTTACAATTTGGAATTCTAATCTAAAATTATACTGTAAGATTCTCAATTGATTAGAACTCTTTATGTTTTATTTCTACAGACGTGAAGTGGCGCTAAAGGTGGAGGGTGCCTGGAGCGGAGTCTGAGTCAGGGACCTTGGAACTTGCTAAAGAACTCAATTTTTTCAATAAACTGGTGCACTGCTTCGACTCTTAGTTTCACCTTCCCCATAAATTTAGTGCACCTTAATAGTTCATTTCATCATTCGTTTGTTTATACAAGAACAGCGATACCATTGAATGCTTTATGAGATTAATCAGTAACATTAAGAAATATGCTACACTGTTCTGCGGGCTGATTCGATGAAACTATGAAAATCACCACGCCTCAGAGCACATATACATCATTTTCCTCGAGCACTTACACCGAGACTCTCTCAAGTACTGGAGAGAAGTAAGTGTATGAGTTGCTTGTGTTAGTGCTGCCCTGACACCAACAGGCTCAATATTGGCAAGATGAGCGGCTTACGCGCAATTTAAGCGAAATTAGACGAGTTACTGAGAAGATTTACTGAGGGATTGAGGGATTGAGGGAAGCTAACCTAAGAAGAAATAAATTAAACTAAAAGATCGACTTGCTAGTTTGAAAAATATTATAGAGTTCAATTTCAATAAGGATTACTCATATTATAACATATTTTCTATTCAGTGGAACATAAGATGAAAATAATCGTTGGATCTCGTGCCCCCACACAAGTAACATTAGTATTTTTAATTTTCTAACACTTCAAGCTAAACGATGAATATTTATTGGTTTTTGTGTGTGTTTAGCCAGTAAATTATAGGTTTTCAGGAATAGCACTGCATATAAGTTCAATATTGAATGCAAACTTTCTTATCTCGATTAAAAATAACGGCAAATAAAGAAGCAGTTCAAGACGGAATACTGCATTCCTTGTATGTGAGAATTAATAAGGAATGCAGGTCTAATGCCTACTCATCTGGCATGCAGTGCCTCAAAAATTCAAATACTGATATATAAATGCAGTTTAAATGAAATACCAATTTATTAATATAGCCAGACAGTTAAAATCTTGCCAGAGCCTCCGGCGGCTTCTGGCTTAGAATCGCAGAACTCATGGAAGTGGACCAAAGTCTTCGTTGTTCTGTGATGGCCGAGCGATAACGATGCTAACGTAGGGACCGAGCAAAGTTTCCAGCGCCAGCATGCGACGATTGGCCAAGTTTTCTTGCTACAGGGCGATAGCGTAGCGGCAAGATAAGCACTTCTTTTTCCCAGCTTATTAACTGCGATAATTGAAGTCTCGGCAGGTCAATGAGCCTTACGGGTGTACCTGGAGTTTGGCGTGACACAGGGGACGTGTATTAGACTTTGGCGTGACACAGGGGACGTGTAATAGACTTTAGCGTGACACAGGGGACGTGTATTAGACTTTGGCGTGACACAGGGGACGTGTAATAGACTTTGGTGTGACACAAGGGACGTGTAATGGACTTTGGTGTGACACAGGGGACGTGTAATGGACTTTGGTTTGACACACTGGATGTGTAATGGACTTTGGAATGACACAGGGGTTGTGTTATGGACTTTGGCGTGACACAGGGAATGTGTAGTGGACTTTGGTTTGACACAGGGGATGTGTAATGGACTTTGGTTTGACACAGGTGATGTGCAATGGACTTTGGTTTGACACACTGGATGTGTAATGGACTTTGGAATGACACAGGGGTTGTGTTATGGACTTTGGCGTGACACAGGGAATGTGTAGTGGACTTTGGTTTGACACGTGACGTGTAATGGACTTTGGAATGACACAGGGGTTGTGTTATGGACTTTGGCGTGACACAGGGAATGAGTAGTGGACTTTGGTTTGACACAGGGGATGCGTAATGGACTTTGGAATGACACAGGGGACGTGTTATGGACTTTAATTGGCGTGATATATGGGCGCAAATCAATCAGAGACATTCTTATCGCGCTTCTAGACGTGTCACAGTTACAAGGCTTGTGACGTATTACCGCAATACGACGGCTGACGTGTCATCCCCACAGTGGATGTCATCAGGTGGCATTCCTATCACCTGCTGCTGATGTGAGACGTCGAGGTAAACTTGAGTGCTCCTGACAACGCCCGGCTAGCCTGGCGAGAGCCAGCGGCACCCGCAAACATTTAATGGCGTCATCACAGGCAGAGTTATTCGCCTAGAAAGTAGAGGGAATGTTAGCCGTTCTTCATGCAACCATGCATAATTACCATATGTTCTGTGTCGTGCTTCTGCCTCGATGCTAGAACATTAATATTGCAAATTCACAATATATAAATAACACCGTTGATCAAATGGGGCTTAAATAATATTTGTTACAGTAGAGATGAATGGATTCATTTTGAGTCCCTAATATCCACCTAACTTAGCCGACTATTTCAGACGGGACGACAGTAGTAATGTAGATGGTCGCTGGGCTCGATTCAGTAGATAATTAAATTATTAAATGGTGTCTTTCTTTTCTTAGATATCTCGGAATTAAATGACAATCATTAGGAAAACTCTAATTTCTTATTTAGTTTTAATTTTTTATTTAGTTTGGGAAGCATTCAGTCGATGTAATCAAAGTAACGCTTGCAATGAGTTAGTTCCTCGTATTGTTTATACTTGAATTAAGTCCTATATTTTCGAGGTTTGCTAATAATTGTTTGTTTTTTTTGGTGCGTTTTGCCGTTTATATTTAAATGGATTACCAGTTGCCTATTTCCTTTCCAGCTTGCTGTGGGTATTTACGAAGAATAATGGTGCGAATATGAGCATGGTTTGTATAATGAAAGTTCTGTATGAGCAGTGAATAATATTCATGCTCTGCATGCTCATCCTGCGATTGCTTACTTTTAAACCCAATGTACAATATTAGTTTAGTTTCCTGCAATTACTTTAGTACAACCCAAAACACAATATCAGTTTACTTTCCTGCAACCACTTTTGTGTTAAGACGAGTGGTAAAAGCTGAGTATCCTGAGCAACATAGCCTGGTATTGAATGCTGTATAAATATTGCGGTCGATAGCATTCCTGAGTCCATCGTGAGCATGGGAACGGAGTCGTCTTGAGGGTTTTTATTGGGGGCTTTGATGTTGCTATCTGGCCTGCTCGGAATCGATAGACCTAAACCCATCTCTCACGCGCACAGCCTACATAATGAGTCTTTAATGAAGACTAATGATGGCCACCAACATTTCTGCAAGTGAACTCTACGCGAGGTATGTGAGTGATGCATGCAAGCTCTGCCCGCGTCTCCAACCCCGAGCCTAAAACACAACGCGTCTCAAATCTCGACCGGAGCCTTGCATCTGCCCGGTCTCGGTGACCGGGCACCTTGAATGTAAGGTGCTATAGTTAGTCGCGAATTCTGAGTGTCAACTGATGAATTCGTTTTTACAGTACATTGGCTGCAGAATTTCTGTGTCACTCCCAGCACTGATTAATTTTATTCTCAAACGAGACGTGCCCGCCAGAATGTTGCTCGTCAGCATTAATAACGTAACATGTCATAATATAACATAGTGAGTGAATAAATTATCCTGAATTGCAATGAAAAGATTAATTTGCCTTGATAAATTTACTAAAGCTAGTCTAAGTGATGCTACATTGTACTTGCTTCACCGAGTAACTAAAAAAGTCTATCCCATCGTTTAAGCCCGAGAACTTTCAGCACATCAAAACAGAATTGATCTTAATTGAACTGCGCAGCACATTCTTTTAGTCACCAATGTTTGCTTCTCCCAATGGCCATCAATAAAATCTCCTAAATATTAAATACTTTAAAATCTAATATTAAATAAAATATCGTTAACAGATATAAAACAGTCTTATGCCATGACAAGAAGTGTCAGGCGTGTCAATTTTAGCCTAACGTGACTAACGCGCACAGCTCCGTTCACCTTTAATCCAAGTTAAGACCTCTCCCTGGCAGCAAGATCGCTTGATTATTTCGCCCTATCCAGTCAGGCAGCTCAGAGCTATTTAATGAAGTATATTATTATCACTTTAGGAATTGCAATAATTCGCTTCGAAAAAACTTTGAGGGTTTTTGTTCCCGCAATTTTTTTAAATAGAAAATAGATTGAAATTCAAACTGTGATGTAAAGTACAGTGACGGTTACCAAATCAAGCCTGCTTGATTTGCAGCAGAGTCACGCAACCGTTGCTTTTATGCAGAATTTTTCCAATTGTTCACGGCCTGCATTTTTGTTTTATTTCAGGAGTTGAATGGATAGAAAGTGTCCACTGCAGAAGCAGAACGCTATTCAACTTTTCAATGAGAGAGGTTGCATACATTTCACGCCCATCTCAGGATTTAGTTAATCCAAATAATCCTATAATAACGCCAAGAAAATAAGAATTTTCTTGGCGTTTTCTTTGCTTTTAAATTCCTTGTGAACTTGCGATATAAGCAGACTAATGATATAAGTCCAAATAATCCTGGTACAATGACTCGGCCTAAACTTCTCATGTCGATTCTAACATCGATTTCCCGTTTTTTTAACAAACAAGGAAGAAATTGTTTTCTTCCATACAAATTGAATTGTATTCGAACGTAAAAAAAAGAAAAGAAATCTTCAAAATCAAATTCTGAGATTCCCACTTTGATTAAGCCGTCGAAGCGTTAACTGTGAGCTCCACCACACTCACTCAAAGAAGCTTGAGACTGCCTGGTCGATACAAAAACAGAGGTATCAAAAAACGAGCTCCACTGAAAACTGTGGCGAGATTGGGTTTGTTTTGGCATGACAGGTCGGGGAGAATCTTAACGAGATTACTCTCGGTTTCAAGTTCGCTCCGATAGCTCAATATTCCTTTCTGCGGCTGCCAGCGTGCGTACGCTCCTGGATTATAACTTTCTTCGGACGAGGATATTCGAGACTGAATGCGCATTAATGAGTAAAGTGGCAACATTGTTGATAAAATATTATTAGAGAGCTGGTATTATTTTTGGCTCTGAAAATTTGGGTGATTCATCGAGAGACCGCCACGACTAGCGCAGATGAAGACGACATTGCTTGAGGCGGTCCAGTATATTGGTGGCCGTGCAAATAAATCCTGAGAGTTTCTTCATAGTTATACAGTTTTCAGGTAATATATTGAATTGTGCTTCCTCCGTAAATTTTATTGAATGCGCAGACAAAGTTTTCTAAGAACAAAAATGCTTGCTGCGCGAGGTCGTACATTTCTGTAGGACTATTTATTTTTTTATTTATAAAGGATTTGCAGAAAATTTTGGAAAAATTGTTCGCTGTTGTAATTTTTATGTGGTGGAAAAATTTTCACTTGCCTTTAATATTTTTAGTTATGGGGAATAGCTATCTCATTTTTATAAGATAAAAAATCTAAATTTTGTTCTAAAAAAAAATTCGGGGATAATTTAATTTTAGGATTAGAACCCGTAGATTTATTTTTAGCTCAATATTCACGATTAAGAATTTTGTCCAACCCCAGGAAGGTGTTTTAGCTTTTTTCCAGATGGAGCAACGGTCCTGAACTGTGAAAAAATTTCAATTACTCCAGCAAAATGTTGAGTTCAGTGAAATTTTCAAATTGCTAGAGGGATTCACCTCTTAGGATTGCAAATTTTCATAATGTTCAGCGTTATGGCTTTCAATAATGAGCTCAATAAATGTTGCAGTGGATTAGATTTTAACAGTTTTTTAAACTAACGATATAAGGACTGATAATGATATTGACAAATATCAAGTCTCTGAGTTACATGCAAATCATATCTGTGATCAATTGAAAGATAATGTTGCCAGATGTACTAAAAGGATACCCTGCTCACTATTACCGTACACAATATGAGGCTTACAATTACCGTACACTATATATATTGCTTACACGTACCGTACACAATATGAGGAACAGGGAGAGCTGCGCTCCAGAAGTTCAGTTGGCATTCGCCGATGGTTGGGTTGAGGCGTGCGTGCCGGCGAGGCAGCCGCTGCC
Source organism: Hyalella azteca (assembly GCF_000764305.2). Lineage (NCBI taxonomy): Eukaryota > Metazoa > Arthropoda > Malacostraca > Amphipoda > Hyalellidae > Hyalella > Hyalella azteca. The sequence continues at coordinate 75,493 of NW_025936893.1, read as the reverse complement.
ACGAGTCTGGCTCGGTGTGGGTGGTGATATGGGACCGCAGGCTCGCCGTACAAATCTTATTATTAATCCCGTCAATATCCTTAATGTTGACATTTTTTTCATACTACATCGGAGATGAAAAATATTTGATTGACTTCACTGAAAACGAATTGTAAACTCAACCAATTCTCGAAATCATGTAGTTTTGTGTTAAATATCTTCATTCAAATTATGCTTTTGAAGTAGAAGACATTCTTGGGCACAAATTTTTTGCAAACCTGCAAACCTCGAGCATTATTTTATGTTTTCTATTTTTCGTCTATATTAAACCAGCGATATTGAGGCTATCTTTATTGGCTATAACCGCATTCTTTGTGAAGAGAATCTTTTAAATCGTGCAAAATCAGAAATCGAGCTCATTGAAGCTAAAAATAGAAAGTTAAGTACCAAAAAAGCTACTGTAATATGGAAGAAGTCAAACCCAAAAACACAATAAGACAACTATTTATCTAGAGAAAAGTACGGGAAACTAAAATATAGTGTTTTTGATGTGTCAATAGCATATGAAGATTTTTATGTGGGTAAAATAATTCTGGCGAACACTTCGAACACTTAAGAGATTTAGCTTAGATTACGACTCCTCCACATTATTATGAAGGAAGGACTTCGTTGACAAGGAGAATAAGCGTCTTAGATCACTTGAGCGTCTGCATAGAATTTTGTTTTATAATCAAAGTCAGACAACCTAAACTCCATGCAATTCTGAATATCTTCATGGAAAATTTCTGACCAGCGGTCCGAGAGGATGCATATTTTTTTGTATGCATCCCATGCATTATGTGGACACAGTCGCCAATTTGTGATCAGTAAACAAAATCTGAGGATCACCTAGAATCATTTGAAATTTTTTATTCCAAAGTATGTTTTTGCAACATGGAATGGAACAAGTGAGAACGAACGTTATTCAAAACTTGCAAGCAATGATCTTATCACCATGTAATTTATTGTTCAAAAAATCCGTCGAAAAAAGGGTTTTCTTGAAACACTCGTTGAACTTTCTATTTAATTCGATAAGCCCTAACTCTTCTAGAACAATTGTGGAGATTTCTAAGAGATTTCTAGATTTTCTGCCGTCTTCCACGTTTGACATATGAAGTTCGGTAGCAAAGTTAGCGAGCGCAATTGAAGTTACAAACAACACTTGAGTGTGAGAGAACCCAGCTGTAAGTAATAGAAGCAGGTTTGTGGAAAAGTGCGGTCTGCAAAAAGCTGCCATGCAGCTCCTGTGTAAACTTATATACTTCCGGTTAAATCAACGTGACATATACGTTTTTCAGAGAGCATTATTTTGATAACTATCAAATACGCTTTGCAGAAAGCATTGTTTCGATGTATGATTGGAGAGGCGAAATTTCATGAGCGTTTTCAATAGTGTACTAAATAAAGTCAGTTTTTTTGCCCGTGTGCTGGAATTACTAAATTTTATTGAATTTATTAAGTTTTCGTCTGAACTTTTTAATGTTTTGATATGATTAAAAGTGGTATTGAAATTTCAGCAGAGTGAATAAGATTAAATTATGTTGTCGGAATTTTAGTAGCATTATAAGTTAATTTATGCTTTTCATTAGTCCAATTGAGCACCGAATATTAAATTATATCAGATCGTATGATTGCACGCTTCTTCCTGAGTCTGAAATAGTGCATCTCTGTTGAATGAAGAGGCTTCTTGTGAAAAATTCCGGCGATAAGCGAAGTTATGATGCAAGTTTGCTAAGAAAATAAATGTATATGCATAAAGCGTACAGAGAAATATAATGCATCACTGAAAACCATCAGTGTTTTTACGTGGGCTTTGGTTGCGACGACTGACGTCGGCCCTATTCTCTGCAAATTGCAAAAAAAAGCTTAAGAACACAAGTAATATAATAATTTTGAAATGATATAATGTTTGAACGCAATAATCTTCCCACTTGCAAGCAATAATGCGTAAGATCTACAATACAATTAAAACTTGGAAACCATAAGACGTAAGATAATAAATACTATTACAACTTGCGAACGATAAAGCGTGAATTCATCAATACCATTACAACTTTTAAACGTTCAAGCGTAAGATCACAAATAATATTGCTTATTTAATGCCAAGATTTATGATAAGCCTTTGTCCAGCAACTACTCTACAACATGGACCACTTTACATATTGCTATTTTTAATGGTTCATTATGCTTGCTAATCTTAACATTAAACATTATAGGCTCTTCAGTCGTGCGCTGTCTTGAGCGCACATATGCCAGCCTTTTTTTCACGGAGTCAGACCTTTAGTTTTCCTGGAGAAAAATGGTAAAATTGCTGGCGTTTCTGGCTCCTAACAATGGCTTTTGCTCTCATTAATATTCCGGCAAGGCAGAGGTATCATCACGCTCTTCTTCTTGAAGATTTTTTTGCGCTTTCAAAGGATTTATAAATTCATGGGAATTTCACCTTTATCGGCTGGGAAAATTCTCTGCCTATCCTAAAGTAAAATTTGTGGCAAGATGGGATACTTTAATGAGCGGCCCTAACATATTTTTTATGGTTTTTAGGCCTCAAGAAATCTCTTATTCATTAAATAATTTGGAGACTTCAACAACGAGAGGACGGTAGAGATAACTTTACGATACGTGAGAACTTTGCGGAAACTTGTTCTTCCTCATCCACTTGCCAGAGTTCCATGTTTCAATTGTGAACTGCGGCACTGCAATTAACCGGTCAGTTATTCTCAGAAATTGTGAGTTGTTTCCGAAATTCCTTCAAGTTTCTCAAATTTTCATCAGGCGGAAAGTTGGCGTCGCGTGAATACAAGATCAAGTCGTCATGCCAGACACCTGAATGAGCCAAGCCTGGCCTGAACTCGTGAATTTTATTATTTTTACACTATTTGCGTAATTATGTGATTATTATTTGATCATTTCGTATGAAATATATTTAATTTTCAATTCTAATGCTGATGAGAAATTGTGGGACAGGACTAAACTAAACAGAGCTCCTCTAACGTCATTTCCGATGACGATTTCACATGATTAATAAGATACTTAACGCAAGGTTATATCATAACCTAATCTCATATGCTTAACTCATTATACATAAACATTAGTATACAGGAACAGATACTTAATTTATTATATGAATTTTACTGACTGATCACACAAATCATGTATTTTTTAAAATGTAATTTAGGAACAAACAATTATTTTATAAAAATTTACGACATTAAAAATTTTTTACGAAATATTGCTGTAAGAAATTGTAATTTTAAAATAGTCAGCATTATTTAAAACATGCATAGATAAGGAAAAACTGTGAATAAATATTTACTGATATGTGACTTATACGTGCCTGGGTATCTCATTGATGCATGTAATTATAGCAGGAAGTTGGACGAATTTGCAACGAAATGATAACTCTACGACGCAAATAACTTCAAGTGACTACGGAACAAGAGGCCAGAGAGCGGCGCCTTGCATGCAATCATTCCGAGATTTATTTGCTCAAGTTCCGCATTGTCGTCAAGGGGAAAATTCTCCGGCATCCGCGCCATCGAGGTTCATTAGAAGCGAAGGCTCGTGTAATACGGCCTCGGTCTTGCCGTGTGGCACGTATTGACCGAGCAAGATTGAAATTCTTTCATTAAATGGAAGGGTGCGCAGAGCTTATATCGCTCAGTTATTTCTAGATAGACATTTTATAATTTTAATAGATCTGAAGCATCTAATTGATCGCATTATCTTGAAAATATTAAATTTTTGTTAGCAAAGACCTCTGATTTACTGCATTGCTTCTTCTAAATGAACCGTCTGCTTGGGAGGGCGCAGCGCCATCTTTGTTGCAGTCCTGTCGCGAGTATAGCAATCGTGATGAGAGCTGCCGTGTCTAATGCAATCGTGGATGTCGCGAGTATAACAATCGTGATGAGAGCTGCCGTGTCTAATGCAATCGTGGCTGTCGCGAGTATAGCAATCGTGATGAGAGCTGCCGTGTCTAATGCAATCGTGGCTGTCGCGAGTATAGCAATCAACTCTGTAATGAATATTACTAGCACCTTGAAGTGATTAAAACTTGGCGATGCTAATATATTGGTTTCTCACGTGATTGTTTTATAAGTAGTAGAACACATTTAATTCATTTAGACACCCCATAGCTAGGAAGGAGACCTGAACATCGTTCCCTGCAAACAATTAAGTTACCCCTCGCCTATTTTAAAATCCCAGCATCATCATCGATGTGCCATAATATGTACAATGCTAATAACATTTGCCGTCTGTATAGCAAGCATTTGTTTTCAATGAAAGTTCCATCTGTTATTCGACTACTTGAGTTGACTTGACTTGAACGCTGAAAGATGTAGGCGGTTCATTTCATCGAAGATGTACCACACTATAAATGACTTTCACAACATTTTTATTCGAGAACGAAACAAAACGATGAGCGACAAAATAGGTAATTAACAACAATGAGATATAAATATCAATTGAAGTAAGTCTAATTAAAATACAGGGTGTCCCCAAAAAAGATACTCAACTTTGAATGGCTGTGACTCGAAAAGTAGTTAAATATGGCTGTACCTCGAAAAGTAGTTAAAAAAATTTGGAATGTTAGGATTTGTTCCTTATGTTTTTCTCCATCTCTCCACCAAAAATCAGACAGATCGATGTAGCCATAAGCGTTTGATAGACATTGCTAAAATCGCGACATATGCTAAAATTACGTTTTCAGTGACATATGCTAAAATCGTGCTTGCGCAAAGTTTTAGTAAGATCATTTTGCATAATTATTACGTTGTCTTGACATGTTTTCTTTTCGCTGTTTTATTTTTTGTATCTTTGGTAAGACAAAAACATGGCAATCTTTGGTGAGAGACAATCATTGCAATCTTTGGTGAGAAACAATAATGACAATCTTTGATGAGAGGCAATCTTTGGGTTTGAAATTCCCTCTCATCAAAGATTGCCATGATTGTCGCTCACCAAAGATTGCCATGATTGTCTCTCACTAAAGATTGCCATGTTTTTGTCTCACAAAAGATTGTCATGATTGTCTCTCACCAAAGATTGCCATGATTGTCTCTCACCAAAGATTGCCAAGTTTTTGTCTCACCAAAGATACAAAAAATAAAACAGCGAAAAGAAAACATGTCAAGATATCGTAATGATTATGCAAAATGATCTTACTAAAACTTTACGCATGCACGATTTTAGCACATGTCACTGAAAGTTCTATCAAACGCTTATGGCTACATCGATCTGTCTGATTTTTGGTGGAGAGATGGAGAAAAACATAGGGAACAAATCCTGACCTTCCAAATTTTTTAACTCTATTACTTTTCGAGTTACAGCCATTCAAAGTTGAGTATCGTTTTTTTTGGGACACCCTGTATAGTAAGCAGGAGTAATGTCAATGTGATCTCACATTCAAATACATTCAAAGTTTCATTACTATAAATCATATCAATAACTATAGATCATAACAATTGACCTTCCCATTTCCGCTACTCAGAAAGTATCCACTTTCACTACGTATTTCCACTCCATTAATTCGTCATTGTGTTTACTACTCAGGCTCTTAAGATTGAAGGAACAAACATATATTACTTTATTGAAACTAATTTCAGGGCAGTAGTATTATCTAAAATATCATCTCTAGCTCTGCAATTATGTTGTAATCAATTTCTATTTAGCATTATCCTCCTAAAATAAATAACATATTAATTTATTGCGGTTATTCGCATACAAGCTCAGAAAACGCATGCCGTTCATACACTAAGCTCAAGAAATTTCTCGTTCAAATGGAAACATCCCAAAGTTTTGCATCTTGAGCGAAGCACAAGCCGAGCCGCGTGAAATATGTGCCTGGTCCGATACCCTCCGCTTGATCTACTTAGCAACACAAGTAAATAAGGAGAGATATTTGCCAGCAGCAAAATTCTGACTCCAAGATCAAAATACGGGCACCTAATTATTAATTACAGTCTCGAATGAGTTAATGTTTGATACATCTCGAGTTTGGCCGTCGAGTGTGTTGGCTGTGACGCAAGCTTCGCTCTCTGTAATTGTTTGCACGATCTCTCGAGTGGACCTCGCCTTATATGACGTCACGAAATCATCCAAATTAAGAAGAATAATTTTATGTCCTTGCTCAACACGATAAATAAATAAGCGAAACTCGTTGCTCAAATTTCTTGCTTCAAATTTATCCATTGCGTGATTATAGTCGCGAATGCTATATTTCCACCCTGGCTTAAAGCAATCGTAGTATTTGAGTCAAACTTCGTGCATTTTTAGCGCATTTTCTCATTCATGGAAAAATGTACTATTGTGCTCGTTATGTCCGTCTGTCTGTCTGTCTGTTCGTCCGTCCGTCCATGACCTCAAGTTTTCGTCGACGAGAAAATTCGCTCTCTGTCACTCACTACAGTGAGTACTGAGTTATATTTTTTTAATTATCTGCGATAATTGTAATTTTTCGCTTACCTGGCTTAAAGCAATCGTAGTATTTGAGTCAAACTTCGTGCATTTTTAGCGCATTTTCTCATTTATGGAAAAATGCACTATTGTGCTCGTTATGTCCGTCTGTCTGTCTGTCTGTCCGTCCGTCCGTCTGTCACCTCAAGTTTTCGTCGACGAGAAAATTCGCTCTCTGTCACTCACTGCAGTGAGTACTGAGTTATATTTTTTAAATTATCTGCGATAATTGTAATTTTTCGCTTGACTATTATTTACTCGCGTTTATTGTATTGTTTAGCTCGTGAAATTATTCAAACGGGTGTATATCACTGGTAATTAATCGAACGGAATCAATCGCTAAAAAAAACAGTTATCTCATCAATACATGTAGGATTACGTCATGATATTTAACCAAGAATATAAATAATTTGATATATTCTGATAATTTAAAAGAATATATGAATTTAAATGATATACGCTATAATACTTTCCAGCAATTTTATGACAACAGTCACTTACATCTTATGTTTATGAAACTTGTGATTATGTCATATATGGGCAACGGTATTGAGACTGCTAAGGATCTCTCCGCTTCCTCGATTTTTCCTGAGTAGCCTGACACGGGCCTGTCAGACACCGGCCTGTCTCAAGACAAAGCCTTTCCTTGCTCGCAACATGTCTTTACAAACGCAACCCGCTCTACAGCATCCGTTTTGTGGACATATATGTCTTATGTATCTGGTGTCATGGTCCCAGAGTTAGCGCGTGGACATAAACCCTAGGTCATGCTGAGAGCACCTCCTTCAACGGCTACCAAGCGCCTCCCACCAGCGGTACTGGATAGCGAAAAGTTCAGGAAAGAAAGCGTTCGTCCCACATCCCTAAAACTTGTTGGTATTGCATTGTGTATACGGAAATTTGCGAGCGGATTCTTATTGTATCGGATCAACGTGAAATTACAGGCGAGCGCACTGAATGAGGTAGATCAAAGTTCATTTCAATGAGGTAGATCAATGAACTTTGATTCACAATGAGGTAGATCAATTTTCACAAGCATACATGGCTCCTGCATCACTGCACACGCATGTATTAGTCACCTGTGTCACTAACACACATGTATAAGTCACCTGCATCACTACACACACATGTATTAGTCACCTATGTCACTCCATACTCATGTATAAGGCACCTATGTCACTACACACACCTGTATAAGTCACCTGTGTCACAACACACACCTGTATAAGGCACCTATGTCACTACACACACCTGATGTGTCACTACACACTCCTGTATAAGTCACCTGTGTCACTACACACACCTGTATAAGGCACCTATGTCACTACACACACCTGTATAAGTCACCTGTGTCACTACACACACCTGTATAAGTCACTTGTGTCACTACACACACCTGTATAAGTCACTTGTGTCACTACACACTCCTGTATAAGTCACCTGTGTCACTACACACACATGTATATCAAGTCACTTGTGTCACTGCACAATTATAAAGGTCGCGTCCGTCTAATTTCATCACGTCAAGAAGACAAATGTTTTATTCTATGAGAAGTTTCAATAAAAAAAACATTTAATAATTATATCTTAAACAGCGTTATGCTAACGGAATGATTTTTCTTACTCAGTCGTGGAAGTTTAATTTGATCAGAAAATCACATTCCCTGACATGAACAAGTTCTTCAAACTTCCAAGATGAATAATTGAATTTGCTTCTTTTGAAACGCTTAATGACTTTCGAAATTTTCATTTGGCAATATAATAAGATGGACCCTTTATATATGCAACATCACATCTTTTTAATTTTGAACGTTTCTTAGAGTGCATAATATTCGTCTTGCATTTTGTTACTTGACGATTAGATGAAAATGAAGCAGTCACGTGAAATCACTCGCCTAAAAATTTTGTTCAAAACGCAGATTGTGACTTCATTTCTGCCTTTATAATCAATATCTGCAATTTGTTCGGAAAAAACGGGTCACAGAAAAGTTTGAATTGTCATACAAAATTGAAATTAGTATAAATAATTATATGTGGGAGTAAGTTGATATGTTAAAAACTCAATTTAAACCATTTAGAAATAGTCATTGCAATATTGGTCAGCAAGCAAAACTTTTCTAGCCCTGCACAGCCCTATATATGTATATGTTGTCTTGCAAATGGCGGCATCTCAGTCTGAGGACTTATGTCGCAAATGATTACTTGTCGTCATTACTGCCAATGACAAAATCTTGAACCACAATTGCCTTTACTTTTTCGACGAAAAATAAATTCATTGGCGGAAGTTTTTCCCTTTCAGGTAAATTGTTAAATATCCTCACAAATATTTTACACAACTTATGACTAGACTAATTAAACTTGAATGAAGATCCACCAACGAATTACAGCCATCGTAATGAATGTAAAATAAATTGAGAGTTCTGACTTGATGAGAAGTGCGTGTCAATTCATTCGCCGTCGAACATTATATCCAAATTGCCGTTATCTCCAAAACAAATTTTAGGGCATATTCATGTAGTGTTACCATTCATGGTGACAATTTTTTGCGTTTTGATTACCTTTTGTGGATTTTATAGAGAGACACTGGAAATCGTGTCTCATATCATATATCACCCATTGCCCGAACATGGGTTCGGGCAGAAAACATTCGCTCAGTTGTACTGAAAGTTAATTAAAAAGAATTTTTTTTGTTGGTGCTTCGTATGAAGTTTCATTAACAGCCCTACTTCACGCGAGAGTTATTATATATTCAGTCCTTGGATGCCTCTAACTCAGAATGAATGGAAATGCATGCTTAAGCATGAATATTATTACCGATTCATGTTTCACTGGGTTTAAAAACCTTAGTGCAATTATACTCTCCCTCTATATGCCAGTATTTGTATGCCGCATGTGCAATGAAAACAATACAAGGTTTGCGAGCCTCATTTGTTTGCTTCTATATGGACACCTGAGCTGGATGTGAGACTTGCATTCAATGAGGAAAATACGTGAGCACTTCTATCAGTATGGAAGAAGAATGAATTTTTTGTTTAATGGTGAAATGAGACAAATTCCCGCGCCTATAACTTCAGGACTGCTGATTAAAACTCGTAAAATATTCAAATATTCATTCAGTTGCGATTGTTCCCCGTAGTGACTTACCCAGCCATGTCCCTCAAAGTTTAAAATTGGTTCTATTCCCTCGGAGCGTCACACTCTCAACAGCGGCTCGAGCCTCAATTTCTTCATGTCATTGAAGCGGACGCTTTCCTTTACTTGGAGTCTCGTTCAAATTTCACGTTAGCGTGGACAGGTCGCTCTTGCCACGATTGCTCATTTGCATATTGTGCCAATGCAATAGGATGCCACATTTCTTTCCCTATGGCAAACAAAGCTTTTTTCTTGCCGTCACTGATAAGATCATCTTACTTCAGAGTTGTGCAGTACCTCCCTGAGGAAGACACGGCCATCAGGCCCCGTGGACCGCCTTGTATGATCGATGCAACTTCGTATGTTTTTTGAATTGTGAGTGAAGTCCCGAGCTCCATTTGCAAGCTTCGAGACTTGAAAACCGATACGAATTTTTTATTATGAAATTGCGGTATGCCTGTGGCTTGGAAATTATGGTACGAATAGTGGTTCTCTGCTGTTGCAAGGAAATATTTATTTTAATTTGTATGCTTTACTAAATGTTCTATGTATGTTACAATCCATGTAGAATATACTTCAAAATAATCCTCTTTTTCTACTGGAGTATTGTGTTCGTTAGTGTTTTGCATGAGTACATCGGGCTTTATTTATGTGAGTGAGATAAGATTTTCTTCCGTTCACGAAAAATATGTAGCGAAGTTGTGATCTTATTATTTAACTTCTTAATTACAGCGCATAAGTATTCAAGTGCAGTTAATTGTTTAAATGACCAGGCTGATCAGACAAGCAAAAATGAGTGATTAAGGCTACTTCATTTGATATTAAGGAGCATTCAGAAGACTTCTCCAGCAGCGACACGACAACGACGCCATGGCTGTGAACTTCTTGGTCCCGTTGCTCATCCCGCTCGGCGAGCAGATCACAAACGGTGAGATATTTCCTTAATTATTCTTAGAATCCCATGAATGTAGTTTTTCATATTGACCATCATTAAACACTTGAATCTCATCAAGATAACTTTTATTTAAAGTAAACGGAATCTCCCAATCTCCGTGACCAGTGTTGCCAGACGGTCTTTTTTTCCGGACAGATTTCGCGATTTAGTATTTTTTCAATTGCGTTAGCCGGCTAAAATTGTTGATTGCGATACTTCCATATTACGTTTAAAAAAATGCGAAAATAATTAAATTTGATTTGCCTTTGTTGGCCTCTTTGTCAGCGGACTTGTCAGTTTTTTTAGGCCATTTGGCAACACTGTCCGTGACACTAATAAAAAATGAAAATTCAGCGGAATGGCTGCGAGAAAAGTCACTCCGCTTTGCATACCGATATATGAAGTCATAAAATTGTCCCAATTTTCACTTCAAATGAATTGGGCACGACCAGAAGCTATATTGTTATTTTGAACATGTATATTATTAATTTTTACATTATATATTAATTTCTGCATTCTATGGAGAAGCAACTCGCCTTGTCGCTCGGCAATTTTGGTAAAGTCGCTTTGGCTGGTCGGAGATAACCGCCGCTCGTGTCGCAACGCAACATAGGAAGCCTGGCCACCGTTTGAACAATAGATTACCGAGGCCTGTTAAAAATTTCTTTTCTAGCTTGAGTAACTATTCCTTTCTGGTTTGTAAAACTAAAACCTTTTTTCCGACTATTGGTTGAGTTGTTTGTCTTGCTTTTGTTGTGAATTTGAGACAGTTTTTTTAATGCTAACCTCAGTCATAAAGACTGAAAAAAACTTGCAGCTGCCATCAGAGAATTTTTTAAGCAATAAATCTCTCTTTTAACTCTCCACTATAAATCACAAATATGACGCGGCGAATGTATTAAAGAAATTGTTGGGAATACGAGGCTGCATCTTTCCCGACCGCTTCCCTGTCACTGAGCGCAAATTTTTGCGAATAACGTCCAGAAATTCCTTAATAACTCAAATAAAAAAATGAGATACGAGATTTTACATACGACATGAGGGCCTGAAAAAAGCGGCGAAACTCCTGGACCTAATACATCGATACCAACAGTAATTTTGTGGGACTTAGAATTGCTCACTAATTGTATAGCTTAGAGTTATTTTGCTTATAATTGGCATCTTCAATTTATTGTTTTTTTCATTGTGATGGATATATTTTCTTGAACCACTCAATAAGTAATAAAAATCTTCACACTTATTTTACTTCCATTCTAGAACTCGAATTAGAGTGATAAAAAATCGTTAGGGAATTTTACAGCCAATTTTTCAATAAAGTTTTCCGGAATCTCTCAGCTTTACATCATGGAATACAAGTAATGCCTTTCACTATTTGTCACTATTCCCAAAAATACTCAGATTGGATTTTTATTAGTGAATAATTATAAGAGAACCATAAACTCTTGGTCTTTATTGGATCAAGTAGTTTGCATAAATTTCTGAGGTCCAAGATATGATTAGAGGATTTTCCGTTATAATTTGAAACGAATGTAAAAAAACTCCTCTCATCTGCAAAATTGTTTACAGTTATGTGCGACGATGGTTTTTGAAATGCCGTCAGTACTCTACGATGTCCATGCTCGTCAAGCATCGGTAGCGACGCGATGATTAATTTTGCTGTAGATTTTCTGGCCTGTCATACTCAAGCATGCACAGCCACATATAATGATAGTTCGTAAATTTCGTCGCCTCTATATGAAATATTTTGAGGCTTTTGTAAAAAGATGTCTTACAAATCATTATTATTGAGTAGTTATAAGGCAAAATGATTTCCGCTTATAGTAATCAATTTATATAGAACTTCAATTAAGTGTAACTATTTTGAACGAACTATAAATTAAATTTGATTTTAAACTGAGTAAGATTTTCAGGATTTAAATTTTTGCTTATTTGGCAGTGCGTAATGACGCGGATAATAAATACACAAATAAAAAAATGTACAAAACTTAAAATGTCATTAGAGTTATTCGAACCTGAGTGTAATTTCCAGGTATGATTTTCGTTCTCGGCAAAGCAATTTAAGTCAAAGGAATAGCTAAGCGGGTACTCATACAGTCAAAGTCAGCAGCAGCAGTAGCAGTTTCTAGGGTGTAGATTTCAAAGGAAGTTTATTCGCAATTCTGTCACATCTACGAGGTGGAGGCCATATTTCTGCCCGAAGACCGCACTAATTGAAGCTGCTACAGCAGTACAGCTGCCACATGATGTTATGCCTGAATTATGCAGCATGCATGGATTCCCAACACTCGCAAACTTCTGCACGCAATTGAGAGACAGATGATCCTTCCAAAAAAGCCTCCAGAGAAACCATTTACAAGAATTAATAAAAGTTTGTTATGGTGTTTGAAGTGCGGGAAAAATAGATTGGGAATCGCTCGGGTATATTCAATCTTGGAATTCATCGTTCCCTTGTGAAGTGAATATTGTATGAGTAAATGTGAATATTGCTTTACGAGTCTTTGGTGAGGTGCAAACTTAAACTAATTATGCGCGAAGCTGTAAAACCATGATGTCTTCTCCGTTTATTTTGTGCTGCAGACATCATACAATAAGATAGCTATGTAGTTAGCGTGAGTATATGTTTCTTCTGTTACTCTCAGGACTCTATTCTTAATATGATTATTAATTGAAAATTAATATTAGATTTCAGGCCTTTAATTCGCTAACACAATCACTTGTATGTTGGTACTAATTTATACTGACATCTAATAAACTGATTAGGAGCTGAAATATTGAAGAATATTACTATCAAAACGTGAAAGTCATGCCTATTACATTAATTAAAATCACTGCAATACTCCCAAGCAATTTGTGCATGTCATGGATAGATAATTATCATTAACAATACAATTGATGCATTCATTGCAGTGTCGGAACTAAGCGGGACAGGCACGCTGACGTTCAGTAGACCGGACCAGATGGTGACCGTGCCTGAGAACGTGGCGCCCGTCCTCCTGGCGCAGCTCTCGGCGCACTCCAACACCACCCGTGAGTGTGGGGCGACCGATGTGGTGACTGAAAACTAAAATGAAAATAAAATATTGTGCCCTCATTTGTGTGTTTTAAGATTATATTGGTGCTTCAGTTATGCTTTAAAGTTAATATAGAGCTTAGAGTATAATTTAATTACATTATTATAATTTATTTTTCTTTCGTGCCAATTCACCGAGGAATTATAATATCAATTTAAGTGCGTAAGTAGCTAAAATCATTTGTCCCTCAAGTTTTCACGCCTATAGTTTCCAATTTTTTCATGAATGTTTTCACAACTAGTATTAGTTCAGAGAAGTTTGTAGAACTATATTAACTTTTTTCCTGCAACCAATCATGGACCGTGTTCTGGGCCAGGGTTGCTGCCTAAACGAGGTTTTGTAAGCACACACGCGAGCTCCAGCATGTACGCTAGTGACGGCGGTCAAAAGTCGTGTGCCTGTTGAGAAAAACTTTTGTCGTTAACATTCATCTAGTGAAATTGGATGCATTCGGTAAACACGTTCTAGATTTTAGTTGTCCCAAATGTTTTCTACAACTGCCAACTGGAGCATTACTTATATAACTTGCTGTCACATGATGACGACATGTTACGAACTAATAACATTGTTAAATCATCAATTGAATTTATATTTTGCGAATGGTTCTGGCATGAGATATTTTTTGGTCATAATTGTTAACATAAAGCTGAAGTTTCTACTGAAGTTACCCTGCAGTTATGCGTTTCGGCTTTTATTAAACCAACTTTGTTCGGACAGCGGATTTGAAAATGGTCAAAAGAACACATTAGAAAATGTTTTCGCTGAAGCTGGATTGATTTAAAACCTTATTTTTGAGCACTCAATGGGAATAACTTTAAATCGACCTAGGTTGAGGTAATGCGGTATCCAGTCATGAGCTGCACGCAGGATAAATAGCGGGTCAAATTGTTTAAATAGTGACACACTTCTTACCTGCAGTCCGAGCAAGGAGCGGACGTAGCACTGATACGTCCTTTTGTCGGGCCAAAGCGGGTTAGGATGACCCACGCAATAGCTAAAAATATAACTCAGTACTCACTACAGTGAGTGACAGAGAGCGCATTTTCTCGTCGACGAAAACGTGAAGTCGCGGACGGACAGACTGACAGACAGACAGACGGACAGACAGACGGACAGACAGACGGACAGACAGACGGACGGACAGACATGACGAGCACAATAGCGCATTTTTTCCATAAATGAGAAAATGCGCTAAAAAGTACATAGTTATTTGGATAGTCCTGTTCATTTCTCCAACTGTAGTGGCTGAGAAGTGATGGATGTCAGCCACCGCGGCTCCTTCACATCGCTAATGGTCTGCATTTGCCACAGGCAGCCGAGTGACGTACGAGATCGTGAGCGGCAACGAGCAATGGCAGTTCTACATTCACAGTCTCTCTGGCAAACTGCAGCTCTCCACGCCTCTCGATTATGAGTCCCGCAACATCGTGAGTGTATTACTCTCAGGATGTGAGCACACCTCACATACGATCCTTGTGAGGAATTCGTGGGGTATTCATTGACGCATGAATTTTTTTACTCAATGATTTGAATAGATAGATCATCACTAAAATATTGATACAACTAAACATATATTAGTGAAAGTCACACTGGAAAATAAAGTGATGACATTGTAAACGACTATAGCAAATTGTTGAAGGATTCGACTTTCATGAAGATTATTTCATAAACTTCAGAAGACCAAACAAGCAATGGACGGTCAAGCTTGTCGGCAGCGGGCAATATAACTTCTCTGCTGTCAGTATTGCGAGGAACTAATGCATTCGATCTGCAGGTGTTGGATCTTCTGTTGTAGGATAGAAGTCAAGACATATACTATCCTCTTGATTCTGTTTGTTCGGAGCAGCGCCTCAAATAACCACTCGTTGCTGGTGGCAGACAACGATGAGTATGACAGCAATACTCTGTTAAAACCTAATGTTTGGCATCACTTAACTTCGTCATTTGATATTCAAAAAGTCCTTGGATTTTCCACCTGTCCACATCGTAAGAGAATTTACTCTTAGGAAAAGTTCAGAGAGAAAAAGCTAGGTAGGCTCGACGTTAAGTGCTCCTCAGAGACTTGCTCCGTGCAGAGGAGATAAGAAAGTCGAGTTCTATGTAAACCAAGTCTGCGTGGTAAGAAAATACTAAAGTACAGGGAATGGGAGACGCGTGATGATGAAAATTTACTTCAATAAAGTACTGTGATATGCACTAGTCATGTCACAACCTAGCCAAATAATTTATTAAGTTATATAAGATATAATAATAAGATATACGCATCCATAAAATTATTATTTCTGATACCGTGACCCTCAAAAATGGCTGTAACCCCATTAGTATAATGGCGGCATTAGCCGCTTCTTTGTTGCAGCCAGCGCGGCGGGAACGGATGGAGGTGCTGAAATATCACATATAAAATTATTGAGAGGTACAAGTACAGCATTATATTTTATGATGCGTAATTACGATTCCCGTTGCCTTTTACTTCAGTACAAATGGATTCATTGTACAAGGAATGGATTCATTGTACACATGTACAAGGAATTGTAATTCTAAAGGCTTTACGGTTACTGAACTTCTATTATGCCATTTAACCCTAAATGATTCGGTCATGTCGATTGAGTTGAACGTTCATTGAACATTGAAGGAGTACTTAACCTCAAAGAATCTATCGATTAACTCATATTTGGTCAGTATAATTGCCACTTGGTTGGCTTCTTCCTCATCCGACAACGGCGCGTAATGTATAATGTAAAAAAAAATATATATAAAGGTAAAACAAATGCCCCACTAGACCTCAAGGGGCCAGCTGTGGCCGCGATGCGCGGTCAAGAAGATGGTTCTCTTCCATGTATAAATAAAGTCGTTTGACATTTCCATTTCACGAAAATAATGCTGAATTAATGTTTAAATGACTCGTGACTAATATTATTCGAGCGAAAATGAAATCATATCTGCAACAATTCAGTGCAGTTAAAATTGCAAGAATTTCGTTTATTATTCAATAAATGTTTTATTAGTTCTGTATCGTGAATACTGAGTATTCAGTTCAGTCGAAAATGCGTAGTAAATTGCTATGAGGCTTATAAGGAATTAGCATTTTTTAAATTCGTTGATTTAAAATCAACTTTCTTCACATGTTGGTTTAGCAATAATATGAAAGAAAAAAGTTACTGCGATAAAAATAGATTCTTTAATGTCAGAAAAAAAAGAGATAATATTTGGCGGCCGCTTTAACCTTTTTGCAGCTTAAAAGCGCAATAAAACCAACACGTTGCCACAATGTCTGAAATTATTTTATCTCCTCCATATAATATAAACTAATTTGGAGTGACTCCGTGGCAGCGTCCCAGTGATAATTCGGCATCAACTTGGATAATATAATTGAATGTTAGTTGCATGGAATACAAATATTAAATCTGGAGATATCTCTCCCAGGAACCCAGCATATTGCAAAAAGGCTTTCTCAATTTCGAATTTTGTTGCGCAAAGTCACTGCCTCTGACAGGCAAATGGCTGACCTGCGAAGATGAGAGCATGATTTTCAATAAGGTAATGGAACCTCGATGCTAAAGGCAGAACACCGCAGCCATGTGTCTCCTGCCTTGTTAATTTAGCGTCCACAAACTGACCTGGTCGATCATTTGTGTCGCTCTGCCGGAGCCTCGAAACAACACAGATATATGGGGGTCCTGAGGCGTAACTCGAGATTGTTAAAGTTGCCTCGCGTTGATCCGTCGTTGCCAGCTTATGAGATAGTCAAAAACAAACCGGAAAAATGTAGTGTTGTTGAATCAATTCGAAGATATTCGTGACGTCTTTATCGTAAATGACTGTAAGGATATGTTGGCAAGGATGCATTATTAGGCACAAAATGTATTTCGCCTGGAAGTGGTTTACGCAATGCGAGTGTCAAAAATGGCAACTCATAATTTTTAACGGTGTAAAAGCCAATCTGGTGCAAATTTTGAACAAGACGGATTCTACAAAAATCATTTGAGCATTGAGTAGAATCGCATTCATTAAACACAAACACGTGGGGTAAGGTTGCTGTTTTCGATGCCTGTCGAAGTTTATTAGTTCTTTAATCTCGAAAAGAAAACATTAGTTGTCCACCTTCTAAATAATCATTTCAATAACGGAATGTTTCGTGACATAGAGCTTGTTATTCTCTTTGTTTTGAGTAGCATTATATTTCTCGAGCAGTACGACGTCTTCGTGGCCGCAGTCGCTGGCACCGAGAAGGCATACGGACGCGTCGTGGTGAACGTCACCGACACCAACGACAGCCGCCCGTACTTTGCACGGCCTTTGTACGAGACCCAAGTGACGGAGGAGGACGACCGCCACCTGCCGCGGCTCATCATGCAGGTGTGTCCGCTGCCATGACCGCCACCTGCCGCGGCTCATCATGCAGGTAGCCACCTGCCGCGGCTCATCTTGCAGGTGTGTCCGCTGCCATGACCGCCACCTGCCGCGGCTCATCTTGCAGGTGTGTCCTCTGCCATGACTGCCACCTGCCGCGGCTCATCTTGCAGGTGTGTCCTCTGCCATGACTGCCACCTGCCGCGGCTCATGTAGCTGTGTCTACTGCCATGTCCCTGAAATAAACCTGAGGCTGTTTGCAGTGGAAACATTTGTAGCGCTTGAAAGTTAATACACATAATTAAACAACATTTTGTGTGAAAGCGAACCTCATGGTGTTATGTTCCGCTTAAAAGTTTACGGTGCAGTGAAGAACTTTCCTCTTCGAAAATGAAAACAGTAGTTACGAAAAATTATCTCATTGAATTTAGTTTCGTACACATATTTGAACTCGGAAGTACTAACGATATTCTTATTGGTAGATAACACACTACGACATAATAATTCAGGATTAAAAGCGAGTTTTTTAATATATCTGAAATAATCATTAAATTGTTCCGGGTTTTTATATTTATATTATTGAGTAACTGATTCGTTTCCTTAGCAAAAGTGGACGAGTAATCATTCATTAGCGAACCGGTCATGACATGCGGACTAATATCAGGCCAGGTTTGAGTCATTCTGCTTTATTCATGTTTGAGTAGCGCAGTTTTGCAGCTCGAAAACAGAGCATGTGTGAAATTGGACCTGAACCATCACAGCACACAAGGCATTGACTTGATTTAAAATCTGGATCGCTTTGAACCAAATCTTTATTCAAAATGCATGGAACCAAATTGCGAGTGAACTGGCGAACAACCAAATTATTTGCTTTCTTAATTCCTTACAACCTATTAGGCTTTTGAGAATATGACGCAAGAATTATTACACGCATTGAATTCTTCAATAGATCACATTGTTGTTAAAATATCATTTAAACGCTCTTAGTATAATTGTTCAATTTTAGCTTGCCCGCAAACTTTTTCAATAAATTTAAGGGATTGCAAGCCACGTTTACAAGAAGTCTCTGTAAGATCGATCGTTCATTAAACAGCCTCAGGCTTGACCTCGGCAAAGATTGTTGGTGTTATTGGCTTCTTGCCGCGCTTTTTGTTGCTGCTCACATCCGCCGGCAGAAGCTAAAAAACGAATGGATGTTGTCCAAGCGTGTCCAATGGCACAAGTAATGGTTGGGCCAATTCTTGAATAAAATAATCTTGGCAACTAAAGAACGCTTTAATTAAAACTGCATCAAAATATTATTAAAAATAAAATTGTTAAAGACAAAGGTTGTTAAATTAAGGTTATAGAAACAATAATATATATTGTTTTTCAATAATTGAACACTAAATAGTGTTCAAAAAGCAACTTGTTTGTTCCATTAGGCGATCTGTTCAAACTTCCACGCCAGGCGGGTATACGACCTCAAGTTGCTGTTCGTTAGAACGCTGAGCGTGAGCAGCATGTCAGATATCAGTGGCTCCTGAAGTTTCATTCACAATTATTTCCTTGGAGAGCCTCTTCTGTAGAATCGTTTCCTGCGTCTGTCGAAATTTCAACCTGGCATATATGAAATGCCTGGCTGCCAACTATGAGGCTGAGTGCTTATAGTCAACCAGGCCTATTGGACATCTCTGACAGTCAACTGTGAGGCTTAGTCGCTTAGTCAAACTGGTGTTTGCTCTAGGAAGCTTAGGTTAACCAAAATCAAGCTCACGATGTTGGCTTCTTTTTGTTTATTCCCAGCTGATTTATTTATTTATCGCCATCATTATGAATATTCATTTGACACCATCCGTTAATTATGTTCAATGGGAATGGATGTTTGTTATCAGGAGGAATCATCAATTAATTATTTTTAATATTCACCGACAATTTAAACATTTCCCAAAACGAAATGTTTCGCAGATGCCTTCCTAAAGTTTGCGAAACATCAATATTTAATAAAACTAAACAAGTCTCCAATATTATCAGGAAATTTTACAGGCGTTGTGCGCAGCGAGAAGCTCCAGCACATGAATAATAAAGCCGCTGCGCTTCACGAGCCTCATCTGTCGCCGTCTCTGTAGGAGAAACTTTGATTATCACCGTCATATTCACCTCGATTATTCATAAGCTCATTATGAAAAGAATGAAGTTGTTCGGCACTGAAATTTAGGAAAATAATAGTTAGTTTTGCATCTAAAAATTTCTTCATTTTGCCACTCCGATGCTTCTGTTTCGAATATTTTTCGTTCAAAGTTAATAACTTCTATGAGTTTTTGCAGAGCCCCTACACCTAATTTTCTATTATTAAATGAATCATCTTATCCCCCCCACTGAATCATTGAATTGTATCATGTCCATCACAAGCGAGCACATTTGCTCGAAGGACTCATCACATTATTTATCATTCAAATGTGTAATGATTGTTTCAGTTCGCTTCAAGGGCTGGTGGTTTCATTGGAGTAGACATTAAACTTTATACAGAACTTTTATGGTCTAAAAATATGGCTTATAGCGGCGTCATTGTTATTTATTTTCCACGATAACCTAATTTTTGTACTCAATGACGATGCAGGACGCCAGTGCTACTCCATTGTGGTCGCTCAACCCAGTGCTGGATTTTCCCGACCATTAAACTTTATACAAAACGTTCCGTGATCTGAAGTACCCTGCTGCGTAATTGTTAATAATTATCCAAGAAACCTTAATTTTTTACATACTAGGTGCGAGCCCACGACCCCGACATGACCGATGCAGGTCGCCTGCGCTACTCCATCATGGTCGCTCAACTCGATGCTGGATTTTTCCCTAACGCCACACGCGCTCCTGGCGGCGCTGAAGGGGAAAAACGAAGCTCCTACGCCGACCTCGATGTCTCGGTGCGCCCACCACCGAAGCTCGCCCCCGTCCCTCAAAACTCAACTTCAACAGAATTTTTCGCAATCGACAGTCAGACCGGCGACATTACTTTTATTAAGGTACGGGACTCATGCCATGGCAACTCTTATTAAATGCACTTCAAGTCTTGGCGAATGTATTGGTGACATCTGCATCGGTGCTATGTTCATCTCTACAATGAATATTATTGTTGTATGTGCATAAAGAGGAGATGGATGATTGATGAAAGTATTGAAGGATGCTCATGGCTTTCCGAACAATACATTCTTTATTGGATTTATTATTTACCTGCACGAATACAAATTTTATTGAATAAGTTCCAGGGAGAGGTTTAGGAATAAATTAATTAATAAAAGAATTTCATGAGTCAGTGCCAGAATGGATCTTCTAGGAACATCTATCTAGCATACACAGCGTCAAATAAATGGCCGTTATCAATAAGGGAGAATTTAAGTAAAGCTTAGAAATTATTCAAAAGTACAAGATTGCGTGCTCGATGAGCACATTGTCTTCAATTGGACTGCGTTTTATTGTTAAAGTTTTCAGTCGGAAGCATCGGCTAAATTTCTACGTTGCTTTATGTCACTATTTCTTGGTTAGCTGATCACAATTTATTTCTCATCTATAACTATTTACTCTCTGTGTCATGGATGTATTATTGATGTTGATACGAACCTAAAATTCATCCCTCACAAATGATTTAATTCTCCATGAAATTATCAATATATTCCCCACTTTCCTTTGGTCCAGCCTCTGGACCGCGACGTACCCCACGGCGTCCCCCACTGGTACCTGTGGGTGGGGGTGACGGACGGACGTCATCACGACGTCGCACGTCTTCTCGTCAACGTAAAGGACGTCAACGACAACGCGCCCTTCTTCCCCGCACAGCCGCTCATCGCCTCCATCAGAGAGAACGAGCGCGCGGGTAAGCGCCCCCTTCAGCGCCCAGCTGTACATTTCGGTCGCCTTTCAAAATAGTGTTTTTTTGCATGAAGTTCAATTGTCCAATTGGACTAATACATCGCCTTTAATTTCAGGCTGCGCTGTGACCAGGTTGACATGCATGTCTCCCGTCAATTTTTCTTCAATTAATAAATTTTAGCAATGTGATATTTTGCATTGTCAATAAATTTGGTACCTAAAGGATCTAGAGACTGATGAACTCACAGCATTACCTACAATTTGTTAAAATATTTTACTTGTCTCTTCATTCTTCATTAATGCGAGCATTAAAATTAATTGCGTATATATCTACGCTCAAAATATTCTCTAAGGTTTCTCTCAGCAATCAAGGATATGCGACGTCATTAATTTAGCTTGAGGCTTTTAGCGAAACAGAATTACATTTAAAAATTTATCCCCCACGGTATTACAGCTGTTGTAGCAATATTGTTCATTTACACTCAAGTGCTTTATAATATATAGCAAGCATCCGTGTCAAGTATGATGTTGTTATGATCAGCGTAGCATAATCATTGTTCTGCTCACTAACGGCTTACCCTCTAAAGCCATAGAGTTTGCCTCAGACATGGCATATATTATGAGAGCGGTAAGAACACCGGGCACGAGAAACTCTTCAGATATTTTTGGAAAAATCTAAACGTGTTCGTGTGACTTTTTCACATTCCAAAGTTACGGAGCGATTTTACCTTAAGTTAGTGGCATTTACTTATTTCTTCTATTCAAGTATCTTTTGATGGTCTGGAATGCTTCGGGTTTCTTCGACATTATGTTGTTAATCATTGATATGTTTAATATTTGTAGGAAAAATCTTATTGGTTGTTGATGTGGAAATGTTCATAAAAGAAATGGCGCGCGTGAAAAGCAGCAAAATTTTACTCGAATTAATACAGATGAAAGACTTGCATTGCAGCAAACGAAGTCTGGCGTGAGGGGGTTGTCTAGTGTGAGGGGTTTGTCCATCGTGAGGGATTTTTCCAGCGTGAGGGATTTTTCCATCGTGAGGGGTTTGTCCAGCGTGAGGGATTTGTCTAACGGCTCTAATGAACTCGAGGGTTGTGAATAAAATTATTTGGTCAGCTGAACCCAATAATATGAGCCGGTTTATGTCTACGTTGATGTATGGAGCGATATAATCTGCTGAATATAATAATTTGAGCCGATTTAGGAAATGTGCTTAGAATCATCCTCTGCCATGCCTGACAAAAGTGACAATTAGTGTTTAGGTAGACTGATAGACTGTTAATGGAATGATGTGGTATGTCAAGCCTGACAACAGTGAGTTGTAAGGGAGGCAGAGAATGGATTGATGCTTTCTGCAGTGAATAGAATATTGGCGTCAACCAAGCCTGACAATATCAGTGCTCGAGGGAGAACAATATGGCGCCGGTGTGTGGCGACAATTGGACCGTCGCGCGCCACATGCAATAAATCCAAAGACACTGCTTCCCTCTAGTAGGTTATTTGAGACAGCATTCAGCCGTGACATCTTGGGAGTTTCCGTGCCTGGAGTCGCCTAGTCGAGCTTAACGAAGTTTATTTGCACGTTCTGATGACGATACACACCTACAGCCAATTTGCTATTAGTGATGGTCTAATTTTCACCGACCTAATTTTTAATTGGCGTTCGTTGCAGCCCTATTTTCTGCTCTGAAAATTTAGCGTAATATATTTTTTCAATAGGATTGTTTACGCTTTGATAAATCTAGGTTATACAATCCTTTCTAGAGTAATCTAAAATTTTACTTAAATTGTTCTTTAAACATAAAATTCTTATGTGAATAGTCAGTTGTTATTTTACATGCATTAACTTACGGGACTGAAGCACACGAATTAAGCGCGTCAGACTAGCAGGTTAACTCGATACTCCGGTTAACTCTCGGTTAACTACCGATACTCGGTAGATGGCGCGGTGAGAAGCACGTTAGCCTGGAAAACAGGTTAAGTTGCTTTTGAATTTATTGAATTTAAAATAAGAGGATCAATTGATTTAAATTATTGATATCAGTTTTCAATTGCAATGAGAAAAGTGTGAGTGTGTGTTTAGACCACAAGGTTTTGGGTGCTGTTATGGGTAAGCAAATGGTCAACACAAAGAACTGATGTTGGTTTCACTGGGACAGTCGAGCAGCATTTCGTAATTAAGAGCTGAAAATCGAAGGAAAGACGAGCTGAATTCAGAGAATCTTGGTTCCCTACAACACTCGAAATATTCACAGAGTTAACAAAATTAACTGAGGTTTTCTTGGTAAAGTAATTAACAACCTAAGAAATGTATCCGTTTGGAATTAATCTGAATACCTTTTATTTTGTTAAACCTTTAATATTTAGCTATCGTGTATAAATGTAAGATATTCGGCACAAAGAAATGGCTAATTTTTATACAATATATTGTTGCTTTATGATGCCGAACTACAATTCATGAGTGAAAATATCTCATATAAAACAAAAAACAAAAAAATCATATAAAAATATAAATAAGAAAAAATCTCATGAAATATCATCAATTTCATAATACATAATTATGAAATTGCTGCCACCCTTCGCCAGGCGCGGTGGTGATGACGGCCGAGGCGACAGACTACGACGACCCGAGCGAGGCGGGCCACACTCACCTCACCTACGCCATCGAGAAGAACGTCATCGACGAGGTCTCTGGCAAGCCCATATTCGACATCGACCCACAAACTGGCAGGTAACATCGCAGTATACAATGCGTGTTTCTTGATGTAAATATGAATGTGATTAGTTTTATCATTCAATGTGAATTTTAATTTATGTCCATTAAACTACTTGATAATTTATTTTTATAAAAAAGTGAAGACAAATTCGTTTCGAGTGAATCTTGAGCACACATTGTCTGCCCTCCGCCACAGCATCTCGACCGCCCTCTGCTGCCCAGACCGCGAGAAAACTCCAGCATACCAGCTGCAGGTGGTCGCTACTGACGGGGGAGGTCTGAAAGGTAAGACGCCCGCATACCAGCTGCAGGTGGTCGCTACTGACGGGGGAGGCCTGAAAAGCCGCACACCTTATTCCTATGAAAAATTGATCGTGGGAAACAGGTTAGAACTTTTTTTAGTAACTTTAATGAAATATTGCAGTAATATTCAAAACATCAAATTAAATGAAAGGAACGCAAGATATATTGATGCTTTGCTTCTATTCCGTTAAATTTTATTTCAATCATTCAGAAATCAATAGTTCGCTGCACAGCTCGTAATGGCTTATGATTGAAAGTAAGCAGCGCGGCAATGTGGGATCTCAGCTTGTGTATATACATATATAGCCCCTGATTATCAACAGCACCACACGCTTATGAAGCAGCGAGATTATTTGCTCAGGTGGTTCGATAGAAACGATGTGGCTTTTACAACTTAGTGTTTGATGCAGAAAAAGTAAAATAATTCAGAGTTTATTCTGCGCAAGATCCGGAGTCCGTGAATATTCGTGCATTATCAACGAATGTGTTTGCTTTGAACTTAGTACGCGGACTTTTAAGCTCATGAAGGAAACTTATGATGAAGTAAATGGCCTCAAATTCCTTAGACGGACGGAGCCTACAGATTGACTCATTCACAAGAATTGGACTTAAATTCCTCCCGCAGAGTTTCAAGTCCACTATGTGACTTGCTTATCGATCTGGAGCCAAAATTCGGCGCGCGTACGCTTGAGTCGACAGGGTAGACATGCTCGACGGTGCACTATACAATAGAAAGGCTAGCAAAGGTTCGGGTCTAAAGGCGCTGCCAATATAGAGCTCAACTTCGTTAGCGAGGCTCTCGCAGAAATGCACTTATTTTAGGGTCAATTCAGACCGCCGCCCGAACGGTGACCCAAAAAACGAGTAACGGAGACTAAAAGCATCACCTTTATATATCCACGGCATATTGTAAATCTTGACAGCAACTGTGATCGCCCTGATAGCACTTTTGTTCCCTAAATTTGAATATGAATATATGAAATTACGATTTACTGTGACTGGTTTCTAATTTGTTTTGCAAAATTCGCTATGGTCCTCGATTACGTTTCATTCAATCCATTTTTGTAAATTTTTTCGGAATTGTTCAACATTTTCGCATCGTGCTTGCTACAATTGCAGTATTGCAGTGATGCGATCTAATTGGGGCTGAATTCGAAGCTTGACTAAAAGTATTCGCCTTACAATTTTCCTTGCATTAAGCTTATGGTCGACGGGACACCTCGCACACGAGCAGAATTTGGACCTGTTGGAACATGCGAGACGGGCATGCGATCGAGTTTGGGCCTGGAGACGGACATGCGATCATGGTTGAATGGCGGGCTTGGTCCCCGGTACAGTGGAAGACTTTCTCTGCAGAGCCAAGACGAAAACTTTTCAGCGGCGGAGAGATATTGCACACGCGAGTGAATTTAATTGCTGAGACAATACAGTGCGGAGCAGAAATACCTCACTTGCAGACCGTACAAAGGGAACTATAAATTTATTACGAGTTTCAGGAAAGGAAAATGCGAGTCACAAGGTATTGAACGTCATGACAATGCAATGTTTGATGACCAATGCTGGTTCTGTACAAATTAGTCTTTGGATAAGGCTTTACGGGCTCCATTCTCATTTGGAAATAAATGCAGATAACCATGTAAGTACTTATTCATTAGATAATAAATCTTTAGAATTTAATTACGAACGGATTCAAGGTAGGAATTTTGGCTTGTGTATTATAAGCCATGTTTCCTTAAAAACAACAAAATTTCAACGAATTAACGTATACTGCTTAAGACTCATTTCTATGAACAAGCACTGCCTTGGAAAGTAGTCCTCAAAAAAACGTAAGCCAGGCTTGCATGGAAAAAACTCAAGGCGATCCGTTTGTGTGCCGCCATGAGCTTCTCAGGAAAGATTTGCGGAGGATTGAAAACTCCTATATAGACACGAACCAGGTGCTCGGAAACTTGGCCTCTCCGAATCTGGCTGCACTTTGAATCATTATTTGGCAGTAAAGTGCCTATCTTAGAGGGAAGTTAGAGCTCTGCCTATATTACTGCCTTGGATTTACAGAAATGACCTCATAGAGAACGGCTCAGGAATAGACACAGGCTCTGCGTATGGTAAAACACTCACGTAAGGCCTTATTTCCGGCAGATAGAATCCCTTCGCTGCGAAAGACGGTCGCATATGCAAGGATGCAAATGTTCCTGCGCATGTAGCTCGTTCCCTAGCGACCGTGGCTTCTGGTGCTGCAAGTTCTCGTGCGAATGATTAATTTGTTCAGGCTACAACCTTACATATCTCTTGATCTTGTTGATGCCTGAATAAATTCTCAACTAAAGCCGGAACAAAAAGTGAAACGCACAGAAATTGCATCCAATTTATTTGAATTAAATTAACTCATCGCTTATTCAACGCTGAAAATTAAACTTGGTGCTTTCGTTAGAACTCTGCCTCGGCTGTTAAGTCATAGCACTAAACCAGACATTATCTACTAGTAAATTCAACCATTATTTGAATTTTGAAATTCGCACATTTGCACTGCCGAGTCGAACTTGTAAGCAAGTCAAAATTTCGTTGTTCGATTTTGCATACAGTCTCACTTTTTGCTCCACGCTTCGACGCAGTGACACAGACTCAAGAACATGTCTTCGCTAATAATTCATTTAATTATTTATGACGACATAAATCCCCAGTGTTAGACGCAGCATAATTTCCAGGCATGCAAGACTTGCTATTTTTTGGCGCTTATCTCGTGAAGAGCGTCTCAGCTTCTTTGTCTATCTAACATGTGTTGTTTGAAGAATGATAAGGATACTTTCTGGCACAGAAAATGGCATCACGAGCCTGTCCGAATACCAGAACAGTGACGGCAATGGGGAAGTGCTGCAAAAATAACACAAAAAACAATATCAAAGTGCCACACAAAATATTCCGTAGCACAAATAGAATGGTAACAGAGGAATTGTGCCATCATTACAAGTTGTCTTGCAGCATAAGGATGGTAAGAAACATATAGAAGCGAAAATATTACTGCAGCACAGAAATTATATCGTAATTTAGGAATGAAAACGCAACTCGAAAGAGGAAAAAAAATTCTTTATAAAATAAAAAAAAGTCGCGCCGTAGTGCAGAAATATTACAATTAATCAGAAACGCTATGATAGCGTAGTTATATAAATACATGGAATATATAAATCTGGACATTGATTCAGTTTAGAGGAGTTTATTATATATTTTAGTTGGCAGTTTATTAAGGTACATGCAAATCTTCAGCTTTAGCTGCATATTAGTCCTGCATCACGGTACAACTGCCGTGACACGGAGATCTTAGTACAACACAACACGAGTATCTTGATTCGCAAGCCGTATTCCGACACAGCCATAAAATCACAAAATAAATAAACAATGTGACTACCAACTGATAACTTAGCGAGGATCTTATTCAAGTCTTCGAGTTCAATTTCCAATTTAATCTAACGAAAATGCCATCCGAAGATTATTGAAATCATATTGATAAGTTTCACATTAACTTTTTAGTTACAATATATCATGCACTATAATTTCGTTTACATATTTCGAGTTAGAATTATTTTCTAATTTTGATGTCGATAGACAGAATTGGTTTCATGTAATAAACAGAATTTTTTTCCCGAGTGAAAAAAACTATAAATATTTTATCGTTCTATATATATATATTGGATTGATGAAATTACCTTTAAATTATCTGCGCGTGCAGGTACAGGCTCAGTGCTCATCGTGGTGGAGGACGAGAACGACGTGCTGCCCGTCTTCTCGTCCCTCAGCTGGCGGGTTGACGTGGCTGAGAACGTCGCTCCGGGCGCCCCACTCGGCCTCCTCACAGTCGACGACGATGACGTCACCAACCAATTTTCTTATAGGGTGAGTCATGGCAGCACGAATCATGGTTTGAAATTGTGAATAACTTCATAGAAAAACGAAATTAATCCACTCACTATTTTAAATGACTATCAGATATGTTAATTAACTATTAGCTACATAGAAGCAACTACGAGTATATAATGAGAGAGCTTAATTGCTCCAGTGTGCCATGTGCTTCACTGCTCAAGTGTGCCATGTGCTTCACTGCTCAAGTGTGCCATGTGCTTCACTGCTCAAGTGTGCCATGTGCTTCACTGCTCAAGTGTGCCATGTGTTTCACTGCTCAAGTGTGCCATGCGCTTCACTGCTGAAGCGTGTCATGCACTTAACTGTTCAAGTGTGTCATTCGCTTCACTTCTCAAGTGTGTCATGCGCTTCACTTCTCAAGTGTGTCATAAGCTTCACTGCTCAAGTGTGTCATGCGCTTCACTGCTCAGGTGTGTCATAAGCTTCACTGCATGCTCAAGTGTGTCATAAGCTTCACTGCTCAAGTTTGTCATTCGTTTCACTGCTCAAGTGTGTCATGCGCTTCACTGCTCAAGTGTGTCATAAGCTTCACTGCATGCTCAAGTAGGTCATAAGCTTCACTGCTCAAGTGTGTCATAAGCTTCACTGCTCAAGTGNACTTCACTGCTGAAGTGTGTCATGAGCTTCGCAACTCAAGTATGCCATAAGCTTCACTGCTCAAGTGTGTCATGCACTTCACTGCTGAAGTGTGTCATGAGCTTCGCAACTCAATTATGCCATAAGCTTCACTGCTCAAGTGTGCCATGTGCTTCATGGCTCACGAAGTCGCCGCCTGCAGTACATTTGCTTTCACCTGGCAAGATTACGTGCATCGCGTCTGTGCATCTTAGAAAATTTGCACAGGAAGCTTTCGATCTTTTTATATCAAAATATCACGGTTAGCATTCATTAAGAAAGCGCGATATTGTATTCAATTATATCATCGTTTATTTTCAACGTAACTGTATTCGTTTGTTAATTTTATTATTAGAATTGGTCATAACTCTTTCAGATTTTTCCGAATATTCGCTTAAATTGTTGTTCAAGAAGTCTTGGAAATCTTGGCTTTCAATATTGACCGCGAGGTAACAAAGAAAGTTTAAGTTTAGAGACCCCAAGAAAAATTTTTACAGAGTTAAAATAATGCCCAATATATTCAATTCTAGGATGAACGCATATTTTACCATTTTATTTTTAAAAGTCACTTCTGCGTATCTTCCACCTTGTTTTTGCTAGCCAACTCCTAGTCGTACGTAACGCTGAGGGCCGCGCAAAGCAAGATCAAAGGAGGTCTCCTTGTTCATTAGATCGTCTCAGCAAGAAGTGCATACACAGTGAATTGTTTTGTCGTGAAGCTGTGTCGTCGATTTTGTCAAAAACAATTTCCGAAGCATTTCAACATGGAAATTCAACAGAACTTGAAGAGGTTTCAAAATCGGCTAGTTGTACTAGTTGTATATATGACGGGTTCTTCCATGCGCTTCTGTACCTTATTGGAATAGAAGGCAGACGCCAGTCAGATTTTTTTCGAAACTTACCAACCGAAACAATTTTCAGTAAAGTCTTTGATGACGCTGTAACCTGTTCTATCATGGGCTCAACATTTGTTGCGAGTTACGACTTAAGGATCTCATCATTGAACAAAATGAAATGAAATTAATGTTTCGGACGTTTGTGCACGCCACTGAAATAAAAAAATTACTCGTACCAAGTTATAGTCAGACTCTTAATAGAGTAAATAGAATTACTGTGGCTGGAAAGAACCAACTCAGATATAAATTAAAACAATTAAAATCATATATAGGCGCTGCATGAGTCAAAATTCCCAATTCAACGCGTTCATCTTGCATAAAACTGGCTTGACTCAATTATTCCCAACTAAAATTTTGCTAAAACCAGATTTAAATCTCACACAAATGCCACGCTTTCAATCAACGATAAATTGTGATAGTTTTGTTTTCTATCTCAAGCAATCCAAACAATTTGGGAACTCTGGATAAAATTTATTTCATTTTAATATTAGGCCTCAGCTTGATTCTTCTATTTCTCGACGTTTTAATCTTAAAAATTCTGCTCTGATTAGGGAAAAAAATTCGATTGATGCCGCAAACATGAATAACATGGCTTTGTGCCAATGAGTGATTGAACAACAAACCCAATTCTCTTCTCGCATCAAAATAAGCATTCATCAATGATTATTAGTTCAAAATGAAACAGCAATCATCAAACACATGTCAGTTCATAAAAAAATTTCACTTATCCCATACTCTTTGATGAGAGTTTTCTCCACGCTGCCCCATTCATTCGAAAGGCTTCCACAATTTCACAGCTGGCAATTCAATGCTTTAATTCACTCGGTATCCAGGATACTTAAAATAGGTTTGCAAAAACCTCAGCATGTATGAGGCGACGGAAGCTGTACTGTTGCGCTCCAGCATTTTGCTGATGACATTAATGCTTTATACCTGAGCATCAGTGCTGCCGATCAAGGGAATTTATGCTGGGGTTGAAGTATTGTTCTTAGAAAATGAACCAGTCTAACGATGCAAAATAAAATATTTTTAACCATGGACACATTTCATGAAGTAACTTCTTCGACCGCAATATAAACTTCACAATGAGTGGAGTTAAAGTTTTAAATCTCGATTTAAAATTTAATTGTGGGACAATCGTTTCCTTCTCTTAATATTTTTTAAGGACAGATCTTGTCTCGTCTCGTCGTCTGAGCTCATTTCGAGAAAACGATTCTGAGACACCGAGGTTTACCTCTACGTCTGCGTGCAATCACCGCGCTGCGCGTCAGGCTGCTGCTCGCCTTCGTTAGTGCGAGGTTGCGTCAAAGAAATAGTCGCAAAATAAATAAAAAAAACTCGTAAAGCGGATCCTGGTTGGGAACTGCCGGGCTGCTCAAGAAGCTGCTCTTGGCACGGTTGGTTTTCAGACGAAGATCTGTCATGACCGCACTAGCTTGGGAAGAAATCTGAGACTAGCTGTGCGCGGAATTGGTGACTTAGTGACTATAACATTTCGTGTGTAAAAAATCTTATTCGCGGTTTTGAAACTTTTTTAGACCTTGATCTGAATGATGTTTAGGTTTCAATTGAAGCTTAGTTAATTTAACCGCAATGTTCTACACAGATGATGCATGAATTTGATACAAAAAATTAGGAATTCTAACGAAACGTTTACTGTATGTTGTATCATATCACTACCATTTAGGTTTTGAGTCTCCTCTGACGTAATGGCATGCTTTTAAATTTACGACTAAGTTTCGCGGTGCCACCAAAGAGAAAGGCTTTGAAATTGAGAAGTTAGTTGTACAGATTAGAAAATAAAAAATTTCACGGTAAATATAATCGGCGAGAAGGTTTTATTTGTGCTTCGAATAGAAGAACACAGGGCTTACCTATCACGATTGCATAATTATTGTTTGTTTTCAATCATACTGTTGTTCGCGTGTCAAGTGTTTTCATCATGTTCTTTAAAAAGTTATTGGATTTGCTGTCTGGCTTTATGCTTAATGTTTGGGATCATAAAAGGGCTTTTTTATTTATCATTAAAACTCCTGCAGGGAGTACTATTCCTGGAGTTATAATGTCACTCGTTTGCTTGAATCGCAAATTCACTAAAAACTTAAAGGCAAAGAAAACTCCACAAAAATTCATACTATCTTTAAAGCGTTTTCTTTAAAGATAGTATGATATAGATAGTTTTTAGCTTTTGTTCGCTTCGATTCAATATTAATAGGATTCAAACGCTTTTACATCGGGGCTATCGTATTTGTTCCACTTACAATATTTTGCACGCTGAATACGAATTTTTACGCAATATCTTTTCGCTTAGTGAATTTCCGACTAATCTGGTGTTCACCCAAAATAAAGAAATTCATGTCCAAGCGTTACAATAAATGAAGCTGCTCCCGAGCGCGACAGTAAGGATGTTGTTTATTGCTCTCTTCCATATTTCGGCCCTGCATCCGAAACTATGACAAGAGAGCTAAAACTTTTGTTTTCTAAGTATTTCACAACTGTTAATCCTCGTGTTTTATTGGTCAACAATTTTAAAATCGTTTTGTTTTAGGTACAAAGATACCCTCCCAATGTATATACGAGCGTCCCTAGTTTACAAATATTGTTGTGCACAATGTGCATCTGCGTACGTCGGGATGACGTCTCGCAATCTTTATTCTAGGGTCGCAGAACATAAGGGTAAAAGTTGTAGAACTGGTCACTTACTATCGCGCCCCCCTCATTCGGCTGTGCGGGCCCACGCCGAGCAGTGCGACGTTCCAAGTTCTGATGTTGACTTCAAGGTTTTAGCTTCCACTACCGGTGTTTCTGATTTGCGCATTTTAGAATCATTGTATATTTTTAAACAGAGGCCAAGTTTAAATTTAACTTTTAGCTCATACCCGCTGGAAATTGTAAACAGATCTTATTTACCACTTAGTTTTTTTTGTAATTTGACTGTACTAATTACTGATTTATCTATGTTCTAGAATTTTCAAACTGACGATGGAGCTGGACTCCGAAACGTTTTCTTTAAAGATAGTATGAATTTTTGTAGAGTTTTCTTTGCTTCTAAGTATTTACTGCATTTTAAGCCTGGAGTTCCGACGGTTCCTAGGTGTTAATGAAGAAAAATTCTAAATAAATATTAAACTGGCTTACTCCACCATCATCAAGTCTTCCTGTCACGATCAGCTTTATTTCTGGTTCCTGATGTCAGGGCAGCAACTGAGGGAAATACGCCGAAATAACCTGTAGCGTGAATCTTTATTATCCAATGATAGACTTCCGGCTTACAGCGAGAAAATAATTATCAGCCTCGGTGAAAGACAGCCTCCAAGAAGCTCAACCTTTGTCCTCACATAAATCATGAATCATAGTTAATGCTCAGCTTTTGTGATAACAATAATTAAACTGATCATCAATTACTGCCTTTGTGATTTATTTAATTGCAAGAAAATTTCTCGAGGCACTTCCAATCAGAGCTCCCGCTGCCTCGTAGCCGCAATGCCAGCTTGATCTTTCAATTACGTGCCTTAAATCGACGTCGTGAGAACAATTGAAATTCTGAGCCAAATTATAGACCGGTATTGAATGGCCAACCTGAAGTCGGCTCTAAATCGGGCCAATGCTTAAATGAGGATCTTTCATCCAGTAGCAGATGAGATGATGAACGGAAGTGAGCTTCATCTGAGAGTGAGATAAATTGTTGTCTCTTTTTCAAAGAAAACCTGAGGAAAACTCGCCTCTGTACGATCAGTTTTTCCGACGACATTGCAGGATCGAAAAAAAACATTGCTTCAGAGGCTGGGACTTCACTGGCTGCGATCGAATCCGAAGAAAATGACATATTAATTTTCTTACGTGAACGTTGAAAATAATGCAACGAGCTAAATTTTAGTGACAATTGGTAAAGAATTTTTCAGCGCGCCTGTGATCAGGGATTCGATCCATTTTAATTCGAAAGTCTCCATTGTGTTCAAAAGAATACTTATGCACTGAGACGTAATTTTCATAAATTATTGGATAAGCGACTACGAAACGTCCTGTAAAGCAAACATTATTTTTTCAAGATTGAGTAATTAGCATAAATACATCAGTTAAATTTTCCGTAAACGACTATACATTTCCCAATTGATATTATCCGCAATTAAATATATTTTCAATTCAATTTCATCAATGAATATTTTGCGTGTCATTCACGTTTTCGTCGACGAGAAAATGCGTATATTTTTATGCGTATATGCGCATATTTTTTAAGCACTTTACTCATAAACATTCAAGCCCTGCATTCTATAGGTGCAGAGAGCGTAGCGTCATGTGTTCATTGCAAGCGTGCAGTTTTAAGGTATTTACCAGCACGTATCTACGCACAACTGCGTATGAAGACTCCGAGCTAATTCGCGGAGCCATTGCGAGGTTTGAAGTTATTTTCCGGCCACTGGAATAATGAGGACGGCAGTGAGAATTATTATGCTCTGCAACCATAAAGGAAGCGAGGCGCAGACTTTTTTCAAACTTTTATTTGAAGCAAAAGACCGCCGCTGCAAGACCGCGGGTCTCTAGTAGCGGATTTTAAAGTAAGGTCTCTGAAGCGACTGCGTCTCGCTAACGAGATGAATATCTGATATCATTTTTATAATATTTTTCGACGGGAACATCTGTCAAAAATTCTGTATTATATCTTGACGATACAGAAATACGCAGAGCTCTATACATTGTCTATTCGCATATATAAGCGCACCTTAAAGAATTTCTGCACTGACATAAACAAAGAATTCCTTCCATTTTGTATTTTTTATATTTTCGTATGAATACTTTTCTGACAGATTTGAAACTCGCTGGTGTCAGAGTTCAAATAAGTCAAAATTTCATCGAAACTTGGCGCTACATTTTTATGACTTGGAATTTTCTGTACTCGTTGAGAAAACCGTACACAATATTTCTCTTTACAATCATAATTCAAAGTTGAGTATATTAAATAAGCCTTATTTTATCATTTATAAAGCAGTCAAAATGCTCGTGTAACTGCCGTTATATGTTGCAGGTTCCGAAATTGTCGGAAATGTAGTTGTTATAAATGTTAAGAGCATATTAGTAACATTTATTGATAAACAGCATTTGTTTTATATGAAGGAATGTTGAAATACCTGTTCCTGCCGTTAACTGTTCACGGGTCCCTCGTGTGCAAGCAGAGATTTACAACAATGAAGGCTTCAAAAATCATCGTGGAGCGAGTATTTTCCTAACGACTTTATCGGGGATCTCCTGGAGATTTTTTATTACGTGATGAAGTTGGGATTTTTTACGTTGTCCTTGTTTACTTGATCCAACTTGCTAAAAATTTCTCGCTTCCAGAGCCGCGGGAATGGTTCATGCGAGGCCTGTTTTCAACGAGACTTCATCAAGATATTTTGCAATCGTATAACACGCTGCACTGAGCTCCCACGCGAGCACTGCATAAATGAACCGTTGTTGACATGACAAATTTTGTGGTGTTTCATTCAGCTGAGATATGCTTGATTGGATCAGCATAGAACTTTGAATTACAGTTGTAATACAGAACATTTCTCATAATGCTGTTAAAGTTACTTTGAACCATAGCATCATTATGAGTCGATAATCCAGAGCGTTTCGTGGGCGATTTAAAGACGAGGAAAACGACCATGAGTGTGAGACGAGGGATGTGCTGCGTTGCGATATATCCGCGATAATTCAGGTATTTTGCTTACTTAAAATGTCTAGCATGAATGAGTTCGTTTTGATGAATTATTCTCAAGCAAATAGCAATAGAGTTAATGAATAATTAATACTTAAGAATTATATTCTCCCCAAATTCAAATAGACAGTTGAATTTATCCATTATAACTATCATTGAAAAATTATTGACTACAAGAATAAACTTTCCTGCGTGCGTGTGTTTATACGCACTTGCATGCGTAAGTCCAATCTCTTCGTGAAGTACCCCTTCCTAGAGATCTTCAAGAGGCGACAGCAGGACCTGTTTCCGAGCACAATCCCTGATTGTCGGTATTGTCCCGATGGTAGGGATTGTCCTTGGATTGCCGAGTACAATCCCTGATTGTCAGTATTGTCTCGATGGCAGGGATTGTCCCCGGATTGCAGAATACAATCCCTGATTGTCAGTATTGTCTCGATGGCAGGGATTGTCCTCGGATTGCAGAATACAATCCCTGATTGTCAGTATTGTCTCGATGGCAGGGATTGTCCCCGGATTGCAGAATACAATCCCTGATTGTCAGTATTGTCCCGATGGTAGGGATTGTCCTTGGATTGCCGAGTACAATCCCTGATTGTCAGTATTGTCCCGATGGTAGGGATTGTCCTCGGATTGCCGAGTACAATCCCTACCATCGGTGAGAAGCAATCAAGCAGGAGCACCGGGCATCAGTATGTCTCGCTCTCGTGGTCTTGGCGATGAGGACGACTTCATCATTACAGTTATTCATTTATTTGAAATGTGCGTTATCGTGGCACGCCTGGTTTCATGCACTTCGATCTCTCTATTTTTCGTGTTTAAATGACACCGAAATTAAGAAATTAATTGTACGAACTTGGAGCCAAGATTTATTGAACAGTTACTGAGCGAAAAAATTATATTACTGTTGATTTCGGGGACATGAAATACAAGGGGTATTTCTCGTATATATGATTTTATTTTGTATTTTAGCTGTGCTTCTCCATAATGATTCATTCATCCCTTTTTCTACCAGTAACCGGGTTTACTCGACGAATATGGGTCTAATTGCTGGCTCATTTCATAACTGTTTTTGTATATAAATTCCTTGATTTAAAGCAAGTAAGCGATAAAGATATTGCTAGAAGCTTAAGGAAATAGAAGTACACAGATTTTTCTTTTGTATAACCATATACCGCTCGACGAGCTAAGGTTCTCGAGAAGAAGACAACTAACGAGTCTGCTCATCTCATTCAGTTGTGGTGATTAAGAGTACAGGCCATGCATGCCAACGAGATATTAAACTTGAACTGTTTCATATCCGTTGAGTGATCCTTGATTTAATTTGCGGCGAAAAGACCCAGTCTGAGGTCTCCTATCTTCAAGAATAAAATTCATCGCTTCAAGAAAGAACCATCATTTGTCGGAGCATTACCATAACTTCATTCATACATGTATAATTATGAAGAATTCTGTCTAATTTTGTATTTTGGAGCTTAAAGAAGAAATCCCGCATCGTTCGTATTGCTTTCTTCAAGTTCGTCGACTAAACGAGTGCGCCTCTTGTAATTTTTGTGAAAAGTTGCGAAGAAAGAAAGCTTCCGTAAACTTCTGGCGTTGACTGGAAATAATGGATTGCTTGCAAATCTTTAAAGTGAAGCTACAAGCTAAAGATACCCTTGCCGATTGAAAATTTTACTGATAGGCACATTTTTTTGCCAATCCTCATTATAATAAAATCCATGCGTTTAAAATTCTTCTTCAGCCTGAAAGCCATGTCGTAACTAAATGTTTTTGGTAGAACAAAAAGTTTGAAGGATGCACAATATCTACTTTGTAACAAAGCTGCTGGAGTCATCGTAATATCATATTGTGATTACCATAGGTTTAATCTTCATCAAATTTTAACTTTAACTCCTTAGGCTATATTCCTTGAAACAATAAATGGAGCGTCAGAAAGTTGTTTAGTCTATATACGAATATGTTGACAATCGCCGTTGGAATAGTAGTAACTGAGCTGCACGCTACACTTTAAACTGGCATTGCAGTCTGTCGGCCTTGTTGAAATTTAACGTAAACATACGTCATACAATCCGACTTGTCTCTATTGATATTGTTTGTATTCATCTTAAATACCACTTACGACTATACTATTTGCAGAGTCAGGTAAAAGCTACATATTACTCACCGAATTTGTAGCTTTTTTAATCAAATACCTTGGTCTAGTTTCAACTTCTGCCTCCAATGTTCACAAGGAAGAAACATCATATTTTTAATTTGTGTTCTCTCTAAGCACCTGTGGAAACATCGTCCTTTTTTAGAGGCTTCTCCAAACATTCTGGAGTACATTGTTGGGTAGAAACAACACTCACAACACAACCTCCTCTCACAACTGCCTCTTACAACCCCCTCTCACAACATTTTCTCACAACCCCCTCTCACAACCTCCTCCCCCCCAAAAAAATATTAAAAATGTCATGAGTTCGCACTTGCATTACACTTCATCGAGGCTCGAAGTGCATGGAAGCTACGCAAAAAAATCAATCAATTAAGCAACATTTTTCTTCAGTTTGAGTGCGACAACATACAAAGCTTTAAGTTCAAGTTTACAACGTTATATATAAATCAATACAGCGCTCGACACATTTTGATCAACATTGCGAGATTTTATGGCTGCCTTAGTATTAGATTTAACATTTCATAATTATGAAATCAGAAGATCAGCGTAGTTATTAGAAATGTTAACTTCCCTTATCACGTATCTCACCTTTTAATTCTGTTAATGGTCACTGATGAGTCAGAAGCAACGCAATTCAACGATTGCGTACCTTGCCAGCCTCCGCTTATAATTATCGTTTGCATATAAATCCCAAATGCTACTGAAATATCAGAATATTGTGACAACCGACACAACTTAGCAATACGGAGGCACGGTATCCTTTTTTAAGTACAAATTATTCGGATGCGAGTTCTGATCCGAAGCAAAAATCAGGTATTGTTTGTGTAAAAAATAAAATGTTTTATGTGAAGAAAGTCAATTATTTTACGAGTATACAATCAAATATTGCGCGAGACAAAATCGTGTATTGTATATGTATATCAATTCAAGCATTTTACGAATCTAAAATCAAATATTGTATGAGTACTTATGCAAATATTGTATGAGAACGTCATTTAGATTTTATGGCCAGATGACATCATTTTTAGCGCATTTTCTCATTTATGGAAGAAATGCACTATTGTGCTCGCCATGTCCGTCTGTCTGTCTGTGCGTCCGTCTGTCCGTCCGTCCGTGACCTCAAGTTTTCGTTGACGAGAAAATGCGCATTCTGTCACTCACCGCAGTGAGTACTGAGTTATATTTTTTTATCATTACGCTAATGAGAACTGATCACCCGCAGCTCTGCGCACGATACTCGTACATGCTAATGAGCGTCGACCTTGTGTCGTACGATTCAGCTGTTCTTATCCTCCGAACTTCAATTATAAGCCATGCAATTTTCTGAAGCTAGGATCGGCGCATTGGTGCGTTCATGCATTCCAAAATTTATTCAAGTATAACCGGAATAAATGTTTTTCCGGTCGGCGGGCTTTAAAATTTC
Organism: Hyalella azteca; assembly: GCF_000764305.2. Classification (NCBI taxonomy): domain Eukaryota; kingdom Metazoa; phylum Arthropoda; class Malacostraca; order Amphipoda; family Hyalellidae; genus Hyalella; species Hyalella azteca. The sequence continues at coordinate 35,959 of NW_025936893.1, read as the reverse complement.
TAGCATATAGAGAAGTCTCTAAATTGGATCTCGATTTGATACTGACATGAGGAAGTTTCTTCATACACTTGTGTAGTTTTATTGGCGAGTTTATCCAACTTGATATTTTCCAACATAGGTTATTATCCTAATTTTATTTATCATAATTGTTTTTCGTCCTGTATTGATATTTTGAACTTAAGCTCTTTTATTCTCCCCTCTACTCAGAAGATAAAGTCGCTACTAAATCTCACTAATAAGCATTAAATCTGCGCTGGCAGCAGATAAAATATCTTCGCTATCAATAAATGAATACACTAAATGTATACTAGATAATATAACAATTCGAATAATAACTGAATGATTCTAAACAGTTGGATGCCATTAATTTCTAAAGATACTAGAGTTATCGATTCGCTGCGGTGCGGTAAAACATTCTTATTTATGAAGCATATCCTGATATACATCCTCATGCACAATATTCACTCCTTGTAACACAATCTCCTGTTCGTTGGTGCGCAGATTGTGCCGCACAGCGGGCCAGGCTGGGATAGATTTACGGTGACGCCGTCTGCTATTTCTGGACCGCTTCGAGAGTACCAAGTGGACAAGGAAGAAGCATCGGACGTTAATGACATTGCTGACGTCAATGTGTCTCCTAATGATCTTCTGGCGGAAACAAAAGTGACAAAAGATGGCCACGAGGTGGTCCTTGATCTTGCGGTAGATGAATTGCATTTTTCGTCGCCACTGGAACGAGTTCGAGGTCATAAAAATCCATTCCTCAAAACTGCCAGCAAACAAGGAGCCGTTCTTTCTGCGTTGCAGGACCTTGATTACGAAGATGGCGTGCAGAGGAGAGGCTTCAAATTCATGGTCCAAGTGACTGACATGGTTCGTGAGTTATCATTGATTTGCCACGGAAAGCATCACAAAATTAAATTCAATTCACAGTTATTTACATCAGGTTATCAGGCAAACCTGCAATAAATGTGATAATTCTACGAAGATCTTATAAAAAATGATCAGTTCCTTGAGTGCTATTATCAGATGGCGAAACTTAGGAAAATGAAATGTTGCACAAATCAATTTACCGCAAAGTATAGCTGATAACGGGAGGTGTGGAATCTGGGCGAGCTCAACTGGTAGAAATCAGAGCTTGTTTGATATCGTTATATTTGATATTTAGGTTATGCTCTAGCTAAAAATAAAGCTATGTATAACAGAAATCAATGTTACGTACAATTATTTCACTAATAAAATTCATTATATTAGTGAAATAATAATTGTTTCACTAATTGCAATTAGTGAAATAGTTATTAATAATTATAATTTATAATATAAATATTTATATTATTTATATCGCTGCTGCAAAGACCATGATTGAGACGGAATGATGCTTATACCACTAAACTTATTCTAATCGATGGCCGCGAAAGTTTTTCCGAGGCTTCATCGATGTAGAACGCAAGTCTTGACTCAACAGGTTAACTTCTCCCGTATGCAGAGCCAAATTTTAAACTCATCAATAGCGTTCATATCAAATTTTTAAAAATTTTATTCTAGAATAAATTGCTTCCGAACGTTGAATTAAAAAACTAACTTCAGGGTTGAGATGTTTTATATCACTTCCACCATCTATATAATTGGTACATTGATGTCAATCATTGCCAAAAATTGCAAATTGTCGCATGAGAGAAGTGTCAGTATCATGTCACCATATCATAATGAAGGAAATCATCATGTCACCATATCGGTATGAAGGAAGTGATCATGTCACCATATCAATATTATTCTGTCACTGCAGCCTATTGATTGGTCGTCGGTGCCACCGAAGCTTCCGCCAGAGCTCTCCCCGTTTCACTCCCATCGGATGGACTTGCTTCAAGCCTCCACATTGACACCAGAATTCCCGCGAATTTCCTCGTGCTGGGTGGAAGTTCTGCTTTTAGATTCAAATGACAATCCTCCGAAATTGTTGAAGCACCGCGGTCAGCTGACATTGCCTGAAGACACTTCAGTTGGCACGTTACTGGACGACTTCCCTGCAACCGATGCAGACTCAGTAAGTTTATCCAGCAGTACTTCCTGGAAAGTTAAAGTGAAATTTAAGCATACTTGAAAATAAGCACATGGAATTCAGTCTCAAGTGGCAGCTTCATATTTCCTCGAGGCTAACCGTGAAATTAACATAACAAATTAAGCCTCATTTGGTCAATTAATGGCTCTTCCCCAAAACGGTGTAATTCGACCGATAAATAAGCCATTTTTTGCAATAGAATGATCCGTACCTGGGGTAATTTGCAGGCCTGAAAGCTTATAAGTGTATTGTTATGCATTGACAATTGTTTGTACGGCAAACAATATTTTGCTTCGCATCTTCCAGTGATATGTTTGAATGTAACAAGCATTCCAAGTAGTATTTTGCATCTAATTAAAGAGCTTTACTTAAATATAAATGCTTTAAGGATTAAATTAACTGCGTTGACGCATCAAATACATTACTCATATAATTAAAAATAAATCATTCATATTCAGGTAGAAATCATAACACCTACAATTCTCCTTGCACTTCAAAAGTCAAACATCTTCAGTACATTAATAAAGTAAAACTGAGCCTGTATTTCCAAAACACTCCTTCCAATAAGCTAAAGTCTGTCAGTCTACTTATTAGAGCAGCATTAGGAGTATTTTTTTATTGACCATAATGAGTAGGGAACGAACATCTTGTGAATCCTTCGGTAATAATAATGAGCGATAATCAAACAACTTGCGATTAGTTCCGTGATAACGATGAGTGGTGCCCTAATATCTTCAACTGTTAACCATTTGAGCATTGTTTTAATTAACCACGCAGTTTCGTGTTCAGTAGAAGATACAGAAGAGCAAGGTCTTTAAATTCACGTCATTCTGTGTTCACTACTCGAGTCTGAATGCTAAATAATTTCTAGTTACAGAGTTATGGTTTTAATGCTTGGACAGGAGCTTTAATTAATAATAGACTGATGATAACGTATACGTAGATGCATTTTGTCAGTTTGTCTGCTCATGGGCGACAGCGATGAAAATGTTACCACCTTCCGCATATAAATCCGTATTTAATTCGGCGCCAAATAAAAAATTCTAGAAAATGCGTAATTATTCTGGCTTGATTGGCGATATCCGATTTTGATTGATTGGCGGCCTGACTTCTGTAGTCGTGATGCGCCTGCAATGAAGAATGAATAGACAGCAGTTCAATTATTGTACCTTCGTGACATGCTTCAGCTGTCACGAAATATTCATTTAAATTCGCTTGCTTGTCGCTGTTGATATGGGCATGAAATTTTTTGAACTTGTTCAAAGAAATTTTTCAATAAATTAACTGAAAAGATTTTTTGCCCATAAATTGTTTTCTGCGTTTTAAAATGAGATTTTAAAATCATCTAAAATATTAGCTACGCCACTGAATATTAAGTTCACATCCCCAACAGCGGAAATTATTCCTTTTTATCGCATCATTCATTCAGGTCGAGCGAAAAAAATTGGTGATTTATGGTATGAAGTTATTGCGATATTTTTGTCGAACTTGGCTCTCAAGAATATCGTTTCTACTTAACGTTTCTAATTTTTGACAGGGCGCTAATGGCTTGATTCAGTACGCAATATCAGCGGCCAGTGATCCCGACGGACAGTTCGTGGGAGCCGACGGGCAGGTGTGGCTGCAGCGGCAGCTGGACAGAGAGACTCGTCAGCAACACGTCCTGGACGTGCTTGTGTCTGACTCAGGCCATCCAGCACACACCGTCACAGCCACCCTCACCATCACCGTCACTGACGTGAACGATAATCCTCCTTTTGTTTCAAGCTTAAAAATCCCTTCGGAAAATGATGTCAAGTATACTACAACTACTATTCATGGTTCAAACTTTGAAGTTCAGCCTCAAGTGTTGAATAAGAAGTTTATAGTTCATCATTACAAGTCAAATCTGGCCATTACGGTTCCTGAGAATGCTGCACCCCGAACTCTCTGCTCTTTGCTGCTCAACGACCCCGACGACTGGGAGCTCGGCAATGGGCCGCCCTTCCGCATGCAGATCGATCCTGCTGCTGCCGGGGAAATAAAACGGCTGTTTGCGGTCACCTATAACAGTGGTGAGTTTGGGGACCGATAAAAAGTGATATAAGCAGTGACAGGTTAGGAATAAATTTCCATAGCACAAGGAAAGGAAAAATTTTCTTGTTCATTTTCTAGGAAGTATCGCCGTCAGAGTGACTATATTAATTAGGCATATATTTTGATATAAATTGTTCTTAAGATAAACATGATTCACAATGCTCAAAATAAAATATCGAATCTAAAATGTCGCTTATTTTTTCAATAATTTCTTTTGAATTGCCATGATTAAAAGGAATAACTTCAATTGGAGCTTAACAATCAGTAAAGTTCATGCAATTTGCCCCGCAGACGTGCGAGGCAGAGAGCTGGGGACCGTACGGTCTCTGCAGCCTCTGGACCGCGAGTCCGAGGTGGGGCCGATGCTGAGGCTGCCGCTGCTGCTGACGGACAGCGGCGGCCTGTCGGCCACGGCGACCATCACGGTCCTGGTGGCAGATCTCAACGATAATCCAGCGCAGCCTGCCACCAAACAAGTCCAGGTCGTCCGAATGAAGGTCAGTATTCGTGTGGTTTCTCTGGGTAAGCATTCTCTATGTCGTAAAATCTTGTACGTGGTGTATCAGCTGATCTAGCTGTAGTATTAGCTGATCTAGCTGTAGTATCAGCTGATCTAGCTGTAGTATCAGCTGATCTAGCTGTAGTATCAGCTGATCTAGCTGTAGTATTAGCTGATCTAGCTGTAGTATCAGCTGATCTAGCTGTACAGTATCAGCTGATCTAGCTGTAGTATTAGCTGATCTAGCTGTAGTATCAGCTGATCTAGCTGTACAGTATCAGCTGATCTAGCTGCAGTATCAGCTGATCTAGCTGCAGTACAGTATCAGCGTGCTCTAATGGGCCGGTCACTATCCCAAGCACGAGGCGATCTTTCAAGGAATCCGACCTCATGACATGGCAAAAGTATTACGTTGCTAGATCCAAGCGTGGCGGGGCGACTACGACTGTATAGTTTTCGAAGGAAGTCAAGCGACATGTTCATATGACAGTGGATTTATCTCACATGTCAGACCTACGCTTCGCAATAGTGTGTGTCAATCTTTAAGAAGGCTGGAAAACTAAACTTGTCTATTATAGGCTTGTGCAGTAAGCCTTGGGATTTTTTTTCTTGGCAGCCAATTTTACAGCACTTCTCTTTAAATTCACTTTGGCTGTCCGATAACAAATCTTATAATTGATATTTAACACACTTCTACCTCTCCAATCGATCTGAAATTTTGCACACTTGCGTAGAGTCAGAGACAATCCACAAATCATTTGTCAGAATGAATAATTTGATTTTTTTAATTTAACAATAAAATAAGAGAGCGCAAAATCGAAGACACCTGCCTCTTTGGAAGTGTGGTATTTCAAAAGTATTTTGAAATGCATATTAATTGCATTGTAGTCGCACAAGACATACATTGTACACTGTACAGCATGTATATTGTCATATTATGGCACTTGTTGAGGGCTTCATTTTGTTCACAGTAAAATTGTTAAATTTCATCTCCGAGTGCATCCGACTTCAAATAATTTAAATATAAAACAATCATATTCATATTCAATGTAAGTTACCGGGTGTGATTTGAATGGTTTCGTAATGTTCAGTGATGTCTTTTATAATTTCGGAATGAAAACTCAACTTCAATGCCATCGGCGCATATTTTCGGTTTAGCTCATTTGATTCTCATTTCCTGCCGCTCTCAATCCAGGCTTGATCGAATGGTTCCAGGCTTGATCAAATGGTTCTAGGCTTGATCGAATGGTTCTAGGCTTGATCGAATCTTCTTTCTTTGTGGCATTCTAATGGAATTTCACTCATTGCCTCGTGAGAGTTGGAATCGCATGCCCAGATCTTGGAGCAAATTCCTCCACAAAACCCTTCAAAACTTTTTTGAAATAATTTTACTTACGATATTTTTTCGTCAATTACCTGTATAAGTTTTCGCAAGTCTTCATCATCGCCATTCCATAATCATTTTTAGATCAAGCCCTAATTTTTTTGTTCGAGAAGCTGGGGTGCGTTCGAAGTTTAGATCTATTTACCGTGATGCTCACCGCAAGTTAACCGTATTTTATCGAGAGCCATATTTTTCTATTGAGAACGCGTTTGTGCGAGCCAGGGCAATGTTCCTAATGGATCGTCCGAACTCCAGCCTCTTGAAGCCTCAACGAGCGCTCACTCAAATGGGGCAAAGTGTAAGTCTTCCGAACTTTAATTTTGTCAATGATTTAATTTCGATTATGAAGTAACAGAGCAATTTCAAGAGCAATGCTTAGTGACGTGTAATTGTGAAATGCTAAGAGCAATGCTGAATGATAGTGCAATGCCAAAAGATGTGCTGCATATAGCAATACTAAATGAATAAAATGATGAGTAGCAGTGTCATGCAAAGCTCATCTCTGATGAGCGGTCCTGAAAACTTTTATACTGCACTGCAGTATCGAATTAAATGAAAGACGTGTTACATGTAATAGATTTATGGGCTTCGATTCTTTCAGAAATGGAAGCCTCCATCTCATAGATTGGTTTTTCGCCCACCGCTTGGCCGCCCAGCCTTGGAATATGCGAAATATGATTGCTTTGTTGAGCTTACCGTAATATTGATTGCCTTGTACCCTGAAACATGGAACAAAAGATGAAACTGTGTTCGTATTTTAGCTTCTACGCTCTTTTGTATTCGCGCTATTGCAATAATTTTAATGCATTTGTTTCGTATAATAATGATTTTTGTTTATAAAAGTTTGCATTTTTGTAAACGGCAGTCAGAAAGTTGCAAAAATAGCTCCTAATATCTCTTAAATTTGCATCCTATGATTAAATGTGCTTTTATTTTTTTTTAAATTTCATTATAATCAATTTAATCATTTTGAAAAGTCAGTTTAAATTCAGAAAATTGAACAGACTTAAGCAACTTAATTATCTGCAGTCATAGAAGGTCATAGAATGATTTTTTGCAGGCTTCAATTTATTTTGATTATTCATTCTGCTACTATTTTCATCCACCTATTTGAAGTAAAAATATTGGGTTAATAAACATTAAACGATCTGCGCGTGGTAAGCTTTTCGAATGAATGCAAGCGAGCGCACGTCTGTCTGTCCGATATTGGCTGTCAGGCCGAATAATGGAGGACTAAGCTTAATGCTTAAATGGTTTGATTAGGCAGGTGAAAGGGCTGTGAAAGGGGACACAACTTGTTTTATGAGGCTGGTGAAAGGGTTGTGAAAGGGGATATGACTTGTTATATAAGGCCGGTGAAAGGGCTGTGAAAAAGGATACCACTTGTTTTATGAGGCTGGCGAAAGGGTTGTGAAAGGGGGCACAACTTGTTTTATGAGGCTGGTGAAAGGGCTGTGAAAAGGCATATACGACTTGTATTATGAGGCTGGTGAAAGGGATGTGAAAAGGAATACAACTTGTTTTATGAGGCTGGTGAAAGGGCTGTGAAGGAGAACACGACTTGTTTTATGAGGCTGGTGAAAGGGCTGTGAAAGGGGTTTCTTTCCACCAACTTCATTAAATGTCACGAGGCCAACGATATTTGCTGCTGATACATTCATAAGTTTCGTCAAGATCATGAATTATTTATTGTAAAAAAATCCTTGGGTTAAGTTGGTTAAGTATTATTACAAAGATTCTGTTTCGCAAAATCGCATCGCATTACTGATCTGTATTCTTATGTATGAAAGTTTCCTAACTGTGTTTAATATATAACGTCTGTAAATATTGATGAAACTTTTTTTACTTGGGGGAATTTTAATATCAGCCTTAATATGCATAGAAAGCATTGGACATATCGCCATGCCATCATGATTGATGACATGTTCGCAAGTCTGCGCCAAGAATTCATTATTGCATCTTAAGGCTCGCATTACTCTCACTCCTCGAGAATTTTCTTCAATGGTTTTTACAACCTTCGATGGCTCTCGACTACATAAAAGAACTAGACTCTCATTTCTGACTGCCCTTGAATATTTATCATCAACTTTAACTTCGCTTCACTGCTCGCGAATATTGACTTTACTTTCGTCTATATTTCATAGATAAAGACACGCTTCTGGCAAACGAATTATTCTTTTGACTACAGGCTTAGGTCTCGTATAGCCTTCCACCTAAAGTACTTATAACGACAGGCAGCATGTGAACGATGTTACTCTTAACGACAGGATTAGGCCTCGTTAACACAGGATGAACTTTTTAACAAATATTCTGCGACCTGGCAGCTTGGTCACTCGTTCACGCCAAATGATTTTTTTGATAATATGGCCTATTATCAGGTTCTGATCTCATCCTAAAAATCCCTTTGTTTTATTGTTGAGAACGTAATTTATCTTATTCATTTCTCGTTCTGCATCAAACAAAACTAATTTTCAATCGTGCATATCCTAAACTGGGGCCAGCGGTCCAATAGCATGTGATGTAATTCTTAATAACCAAATTATTGCTCACGGTGCATCGTGTTTCATATTGAAAGCTATATCCAATAGATTATTTTTTTTTCAGATGAAGTTTATGAGATTATTTCACTATATATCATGTTATATATTCAGATGGCATTTGCTTTTGTAACTAACTGATTAATATCTGTGTTACATCACAACCCGTACCTCAAATTTTGCGGCCATTCTCAACATGTCTGCCGTATAATTCGTTTCTCAGCCCGGACGTTATACTTACAAGCTTTGTATTGCGGACTGTACGAGGCTTTGCCTGGCGCAATTTGTGGCTTGTCAAGTGCCAGGCAACACTTACCGCCCGCCGCTCTTCTCACTTATTGCCGAGTCATGCACAACATAAGCCGAACATCGGCAAGGTCCAACATTACGAGTCACTTTGAAATTTAATAATAACGAAACGAAAAATAACCCTCTAGAATGCGGCTTGAACATCAAATTCAGACATATTGCTATAAATTTTACTTTTAAATCAGATCATAAAACTAATCAATGTATGCCTTGTGCTGCTCACAGGATGAGCAGCTTGTGACCCCCCTGGGTCGGGTGTACGTGCGGGACGCCGACGACTGGGACGCGTCTGACAAGACCTGGCGGTGGCGAGCCGCCCCCCATCCGCTCTTCTCGCTCGACGCCAACACCGGACAGCTCGTCATGCTGCCCGATGCTCCGGACGGATGGTCAGCAGCAGATATTTATTGTAGTAAATTTATATTTATACTTTATTTTAAAGTTTTTCAAGCTTATTACATATGTTTATCTGCAAATTTGCTATTAGTTATTGTACTGCATTGTTGGATCAAGTTATTATCATCACATTAGAACTTCCCAGCAAGAAATTGTTGTTAATTCGGTTTGTATATTAATTTGCAGGGAAATAATAGCAGGATACATTTTATTTATAGAAAACTCCAGATCACAGCCCGTGTAGGCGTTGCTGTTAGTTTTGTTGTAAATATGCCTATCGATTCGGCCAATAATTTTTCTATTCGTAGAAGAAAATTTACAGTATGCTGTGGATATAAAACTGCAACTCTAATTTTGCTATTCCGCCCAGCCACGGCACCGTTGTCAACTTCTGAAGATAACTGTGCTTGAACTCGTAGTTCACTTATCATATACGTATCTAATACGTATCTTATATCGTAGTTCACTTATTATACGAGTTCAAGCTTGAACTCGTAGTTCACTTATCCAGTTAATGTGGTTTAAACTTCAATCAATAGGCCACGCTGTCGAATATAATCTTCGGATTAATACTTGAATATACGAAAATAATGCTTTTATTTGGGCTGTCTGTCGTAATTAGACAGCCGGTGGAAAACTATCACGTGGAAAAAATTCCGCAGAAGTTTCCAGGATTATCTCTTTGCTTTTTAGCCGAGAGTAAAGGTGATTGCAATTCCAATAAAGATTGAGTCCAAGAAAAAAACTCAATATAGGCAAGCTGTATAAAAGTATTGCTCGCGTGCGACGTTACTCATTAGGTTTTAGCGAGGGAGCTTGCGACATTCCGGCACAGCTTCTGCGCACGACAGCTAACAGACAGGCTGCGGAACTGCAAAAACTCTAATGCTATTTATCTCGCGTAACTATCGAGGAATTATTCAGGATTTGTCGCCTGTGATGTTTTCTCGCAACCGAGGAAGATAAGTTAAAGAAATAATAATTCTAGGTCGTGGTATTGACATACAAAGTTTTGAAGTGCATTCAACTTCTGAGTTTCTTGATATGACGATCCAAGTGCCATCAAAGGTTCGGAATGATCCCTTCCGTGTGCCGGATCCTCAAGTTGAATTTACTGCAAATTGGTCTAAGGATTGAAAGGCCTTAGCAGGTGATGCGTCAGAAAACAGGGCAACGAAAGTGTGGCGTAAAAAGTAGAGATAAGCCGTCCAGTCTCTGATTTGGTGATAACGAAATACTGTGGAAGAAATGGGTTTATATTATGAATAGTCAAATTTAGCGCTGGAAAAATTTTCAAATGTTGGACACAAGTTAACGAGATAATTTCGTGAATAACCTATCAACCTGAGATTTTATTGTCCAGTGTGGTTGAACACTTTTAGTTGGAAGAATTATCGGGGAAAATAGTGGAAATCAGTTGAAGGGGTGAAAAGTTTGACGAGAAAATAATAAGAAGAATAGCACGAGGTTTAACTGCTTTTGTAAGGTATAAATAGTCTTAATATTAAGATTTAATAGCGGTGAACTTCGCGAGAACAGTATTAGTTACCGCACTATAAGAGCAATGAAGACTTCATTTGAAAATTTGATTAATTAAATTTTTCGTTTGGATTTTACAAAATAAATTGTTTAAATTGCTTGCAGCGTTTGAGCTTCACGCTCAGGCCAACTTCCCGCAGAAGATAGGATAAATGATTCAAATAGTGCAATAAATAAACAAAATAAAATTTAAACGGCATTCATTCAAACACAAAAATAGAGCGACAGGTTTACTGCAGGAGGTTAGAAATACTTGGGTGCCAATCACTTGCAACACTGTTTGGTGATGCCGTTATGGTATTGTTTATTTGGAAACATTTAAAATTCGGAACATTGAATAAAATTTAAATCGACGAGTTTATTCGGAACTGCATAAATTTTATCAAAAATATTTCGAAACATGTTTGTGTCCTTTAAAATTTTCAGTCAGTCACCATTTGTAGAGGGAATTGTAAATTTAATTTCTATGTAGTCTATGGGTAAAGAGGTCCATTGAATATTTTGAATGTTGAGTTTGTCGAATTCAACAGTAAGTTCGAATAGAGGAAAGAATTTCGATCGTCCTAAAGCATATGCCCGTTACTACGAAAGACCTGCCAGCAGTAAGCATTATGGCAAATTTAATATTTAAACTTTTACATTTTAAGTTTTGCAAGCTTTTCACTGCTTGTCAGCAAACCTGTTATTAGTTATTGTAGTTAATCCCTCAGCCCTTACATTGACAGAGCTAGTGCAACAAGCAGTCTGTCAAGGGTGAGTTGCAATCTGTCCAGGTACAAGTTGCAGTTCCTGGTGGATGACGTATTGCACGACCAGCACGACGTGTCGGCTAACGTATCTGTGCACGTGACGTCACACGACAGTCTTGATGTCGTGCGTCAGGCAGTCGTCATCACGGTAGCTGATGAGACGCCTGCGACGATCATCCAAACAGACGAGGTATTAATGTAAATTATCAATAGTTTGAGTTTTATTGATAAAGTAATACTTTAGATTGAGTGCATCCAAAAAAGGGTGTTTTTTGTTTAATTATATGTTTTTTGGGGTGTAGATAAAGAATCTGAAATCCGTTTTTGGCGGTCGGCATCGGCAAACCGATTTTTTTCCCCGAGGCTCTAATTCGTCAAAAAAATCGGGCAAAAATCGGCAAAATCGGCGAAAAAACCTAACCTAACCTAACTCAATTTAACCGTGGTTGCAATGTCGTGGTTGCAAGAGTATATGGGTCACCGTGGCTAAGTTAAAAACGCTATAAATCCACGGATATTGGGGCCAAGATGTAACTTGCATTTTATATTAGAAAATATATAAAAATCGGCATATATAAAAATCGGTTTTCAGATGCCGACCGCCAAAAACAGATTTCAGATTCTTTATCGATACCCAAAAAAACATATAGTCAAACAAAAAAAACACCCTTTTTTGGATGCACTTAATCTAAAGTAATACCATTGACAATAATTAACATTAATGTAAAAAAATTTACTTGTACAGAATATATCCATCGCTTCTTATAATTTAAGACCATCCCTGTTAGTTTGAGTTTTATTGAAAATAATTAACATTAATGTAAAAAATTTACTTGTACAGAATATATCCATCGCTTCTTATAATTTAAGACCATCCCTGTTTATTTATTTATTGCATACCAAAAGTTTTGGACATGACTTGTTCATGTTTATAGTTGACTTGTGTTTATATTATTTAAGTAGGTAGTAAAACCAGTGGAAAATGATGAGTTTGAGTCTAGATGGGCATTCAACGATTCCTGGGATTGCAATTCTTCGTAATTCTTCAAGAATTAAGTGACTTCTTGAAGTTATTAAATGGAATTCTCCACGATAGTGGATAGACCTTTCATACACACTATACTGCTGACTTCACTATACTTCTTCACCATACTTCACTATACTTCACTATACTTCATTATACTTCACTATACTTCACTATACTTCACTATACTTCACTATACTTCAATTCACTATATCCTTCACTATACTTCACTATACTTCACTATACATCACTATACTTCACTATACTTCACTATATACTTCACTATAATTCACTATATATTTCACTATACTTCACTATACTCCTGGACGAGATTTGTTTGAAACTCGACAACTGCTGCAGTGTTCTACAGTAGAGAATTTATAACGATTTTTTACTGTTTCTCTCTGTTCGAGAGTTTCTTATTTACCAAACTTCTGTGGCTTCCCCTCAGTACAAGAAGCAGTTCTGTTGTTCCCTCCGTTTACAACTTGAGATTTATTCGGTTACTCGAATTTATCATTCGCAAAAGAAATATTCAAACGAGCATGTCGAACATCTTCTACTGTTATTCCTGCTGTTTTCATGGTTCACTGAGAGATTTCATTGGTCTTTTTTAAACGGAATTTTTCTTTATCTTATCTAGCTTGAAATTTAAGTCTATATTTTCGAAGCTCAAACAATTGGTTATGTAAAATTAGTTTTCAGCTATGAAAACATATAGATTCAATAGTACATATTTTTAAATGAAGCAATTATATTCGATTTGATAATTCTAAATGGAACAAATTATTCGATTTTCATCGATCAGCTTTCAGATTGGTTAAACTTTGGAAATTTTATCTATTTAAAATTTGAATAGTTTATTTTCAGTGAAAATGAAGTCAATTGAAAAAATTCAGCTGCTGTTATTTTGCAAAACTTAACAATGTATATTAGCAAAACGAGCAAGACTCTTGAAACGCTTCTACACGTGGTGCGGCATGAGAATATAAACAAAACAGTCTACTATAAATCAGTAAATTATAATGACAAGTTGTTCGTGTACGATGACAATAGAAGCTATTATCGCTACATCATTTTGCTATTATTAATGCAGCTATGCATTTTTTCGTCTAGATTTATTTGATTAGGGCGATGATGTACTTACCGTCATTTAAAAATACAATGTCGTCTCTGAATATAATTTATTAATATTTGTCAAAGCAGAGCAGCAGGTCTCCGCTGGAGCGCCTGCTGCAAGCTGTGAGCGACGTAGCTGCAGTGGCCGTAGAGCTTGTGGCGCTAGAGGCGCGCGTGCCACAAACCGCTTACCTTCACGGCCCCATCGTCGTAAAAGATCAATACGACGCTAACTTCTCGGATAATGCAAATCCCTATCCTCGGAGGTCCTCACGATCCAAAGCGAGCTCTAAATTGGATGACAGGCACATGATAGGAAACAGATTGATTCCCTCCTCCGGTATGATTTATGTTAATAAAAACACGAAGTTAATTCAAATCGAGTCATCTACAAGTGATCTTGCTGTTGAACTCACCGAGCAAACCGGTGCCAGAGTTTGGGTGTACGGCAAGACCAATTTTTCCTTGGATCAACTATTGCTCCTGCACATTGACAGGGTAAGATGAGATACGAATATTTTAAGCGTTTCCTAATTAAACTGTGACTGATGTGAACGGGCGTAATGTGAACATAAAACAAACGTGTTTTAAAAGCATCCGATGTCCTTTTTGTTGACCATGTTTTCTCAAAATGAAATAGTTCTGTGAATTAGGAATCTTTTGGCATTTGAATAAGTATTTTGAGCTTTAATTACATTCAGGCAACGCTGCTTTTTACATAATTTACTCGTATTGTTCAAGTTCCCGATTATCCTAGATTTTAGAAAACTTATTGAAGCTATTCGCTAGTCGCGATGACGTAACTACATATGAATCTAGACTCATAATACTGGTCATAGATTTCTAGAGCGAGTAGAATGAACGTCTTCAGCGTGGGGGTTGGAATTTGCGGAGAATTCCCGAGAATGAGAATTGAAGAGAATGAGCCCGAGCTTCCCGCTGCCCCGGACGACGTGACTCGGCGGCAGCGCCTGCAGCCTCTCACCCACCCCGACTACAGGAGTCAGGACCAGCTCACCGTGCAGGTCGTGGTCGTGGTATACTCGTGGTCGTGGTATACAGGTCGTGGTCGTGGTATACAAGTCGTGGTATGCAGGTCGTGGTCGTGGTATACAGTTCTATGACTTGTCAGATAGGCGCGGTGATATAAGACTTGAAATGTAAAAATCAGATGAATTTATAAGATTAAATTTGTGTCAAACTAATGCATGATAACATAAGACGAATTAAAAACACTGGATCATGTTAACTAAATTCTTATGTTCGATTTCTTGCATTTTACGTGCGTTGACTTCGTTATAAAAATTTAATCTCCTCCTCTGTATCTCTGGAAAAAAAATTAAAACAAAAATTACAGACATCTCGAGAATTCCCCTGTTCTAGAAATCGCTCATCAATCGGACTTCTAAAATTTTGGATTTCGTTTCGCTCTGAACTATTTCTCGTATATTCCTGTGCTTTGGGTAACATTATATTCATCGCTGTCGCAGCTGGATTAGATCATCATTGTACGTTCGCAGCATTTTTTTCATTGCACCACCACAGGAGATGCTTTCGAAGTCATCACATCACTTCTGGGTGGTGGACGGCAACGCGACATGCGTTGTGACCCCTCGTCTGGAAATGAGCTTAGGCTGCAGTTGCCTCAAGTCACGTCCGGCCTGTGGCCAGCACAGCCCTCCGGCTCAGCACAAATCGCCAGCAGACGTCGAGCACGGTGACCGTAGCCAGGATACTACGGCTGGACAACAACGGAATACGGCCGACATAAGGAGCTGGCCTGTCAAAATACGTCTTGACGTTTCTAACTCGGAGTCTAGTGACTTGAATTCCTGGCCATCTAAAAATTTTCATTATAAGAACACATTTGAATCGCTGGAGGATAAGAAGCCTAGTTTCTTCTCAGTCTTCGATAAATGCAGTGAAGCTCTTTGCTTGAATGGGGGACGCTGCATTGAAGACCAGGCTAGAGCAAGGTGAGGCTCTTAAAAATTATTGATAAATATCGTTCTTACGCTAAGACAACTGCAATTATATTCGACTCCTCGTAGTTATGTTTCCATTTATCTTATTTATAACTTATTGATAATTCGCTTTTAAAGTAAAAGATAAAATTAATTGTGATACATTGGTCGATAAATTAGCTGTCTTTTATTTTCGTTGATATTGTCTGGGTGACAGAGAGGCATGCATTTTTGCCGTCTCTCACGGCATGAATTTCCTCTTATACAGGTGCATTTGCCCACAAGGAACCAGTCAACCGTTTTGCAAGCAGCTAGAGGCGCATTTCAAAGGAGTTTCATCCACGCCTGTAGATGAACAGGGACAGTCAGATAAGTATGGTAGTTGGATGTGGCTTGGCACGGCGAGACTGTGTTCGCCAATGCACATCAGCCTCGAGTTCCGGACAAAAGAAGAGAATGGGACATTGCTGTACGCTGGACCAAGGACGAGGTCGCCGACCACGAGCCAGTCTATGCACCTAAGCGATGAAAAAGTAACTGCTGAAGAGCCCATCAGAAATTATCGAAGTCGTCGAACTCTTGAACTGGGAGTAGGGAAGATGCAGTTAAGAGACGACCATGTACAGAAAGTGGACCAATTCAACGTGAGTACAGCGTAACATTACCAATAGCTTTACCAAATTGAACAAATTAATGTGTAACAAAAAATTCTTCATTCAACAGCCTTTGGAATTTTTGCAATATTTATTTAAATTTATATAAATAAAAAATCGTATACATATCAAGAAACGAAGGGCTTAATCATAATCACAGTTATTTTGATTGTTACGAGTGATTCCTTCTTTCATACCCACATATTTTACAAGCGTACTTCAATATGCCAGTTGAAAGATTTGTCAAACCAGTCTCAAAGCAGTACGAAAGGTAACTCATAGGTCATCAAACCGCCGGGCAATGGGTTCTACGCGGCTGACAATATCGCGGAATAGGGACAACTTGTGGAAAAACACCTTTCGGCTGCCGAAATATCGATAAAATTTGATCTTATTTCCAATAGCCTTCTTAGGTTATTATGTTTTACTTTTACACAAGCTGTTGGTTTCGGACGTGTAGAAATTAAGTGATCGCCAGAAAAGCGAACGGATGTATAAGTACCTACAGAAGGCGCAATGATACACACAAAGAGGTTTAAAATGATACATTCCCTCATTTCCCTGATACACTTGAATGCTATAGCATTGGGAATTGCTAGACACAGAAATAATGATGCAATTCTCTAGGTGATGTAATTCTCCTGCACGATGTAATGATGTAATTCTCCTACACGAGAAAGATGCAGTCGGAAAATAGATGGAAACCGAGTCTGGGCTCAATTATTATGCATGCTTTCCCTGTCTTTGTTCCCGAGAAGACCAGCTCGCGGATAAAGGCTACTGGAAATAACGTAAAGAAATAAGGCCAGAGTTTATCGCTAGTTAAATAACGGGTTAAAATATGCTTGAAAACAAGTCTACTTAATTTTAGTCATTCATGCTGTGAAGCTGTAATTATTATATGTACATTTTGGCAATTGATTCATGCATTAAAAAAAATTCTACGAACCTAAATAAAGAAATTGAGAGCATGCAAAAATATTTGAACGTAAAATAAAAAACTTAAATGAGGAATGTCAGGGCTAATTACAAAATAATTACTCTTTTTTACAACTGGAGACATGAGCAGTGTCATTGGAACAACGGCAGTAGAGAAAAATAAGGAATCCTTGCAGAAAAACATCACAATGGAAGCCTGATGATTTACAATTTTAAACCTATGCCACAAATCAGAATACAACACTAGTAGGAACTAAATTAATTTTGAAGGCAGGCAACGTGAAATTATCGACCGCCAACATCAAATGACGGGAAATTGTCCACATCTTCGCTCATTAAATTATTTATGCTTGAGTCATTATTCTCGAGCGTTCATTTCACAGGTTATTTTTTATTAGATTGCTAGAATTTTTTGGAAATTCACAATCATGTAAAACTTTTCGAGATGTATTTGTTTTTGTAATTGAGATGCAATGCGAAAGATAGCTCGCGAGACTTTTTTCTATTGTACTTGAAGTTGTCGTTGGAGACGCTCAGACGGTGATTCGATTTACCGCAGGCACCCGTTCTGAGTGTGGAACTTTTTAACGGTCGACCAAAAATTCTATTTTCCCTGGGATCAAAAACTGCAATACTGCCGTCGCTCGCCGCAACCTCTCATCACGCCGACCCTCTGAAGCTCAATGACGGGGAATGGCACAGACTCGACTTTCTGTGGTCAGAAAAGGTTAGGCTTTTCGAAACATTGCAATTTCTCAAGCTGCTCCAATATGGATCTAAAAAAAGAAATTCGAAGATCTTTTTCTGATTGAAATATTGCAGTCACACTATTAAAACTTGATCATTTTTCAAATATGTCGCGGTCATCCAAATTTTCGGTCAATTCTCCTCCCCCGTTTGAGGTCAAACTTTGCCAAAGCTGCCCATTGTTACTGATATTGTCTCGCTATTGCTTATGACAAAAGAACATAATAATAAAATCTGCCCGCAATAAAGGTTTGCCACTCCGTATAGTTCTAGTTCAGCCATGAGCTCAGTGAGTGGAATTTTGATGACGGTCGCTTCACGGAGCTCATTGTGATGCTTGGTAACGTCGGGCTTACAGAGAGTGTGCTTTTACCAAGAGAATGTAATTACTCACACTCTCAATGTTCCGTAGTTCTGTTTCTTAGTGAGCTGATATGGCTTTCCTATATTGAGTTCGGGTTTAATTAAATGTAACTTTTGCTATTATAACGTTTGTTATTATAACGCTTGTTATAATTATAACGTTTGTTACTATAACGTTTATTATTATAACGTTTGTTATTATAACGTTTGTTATTATAACGTTTGTTATTATAGCGTTTGTTATTATCAACGCATTGTCTTTTTGCCAATTAGTTGTCAATTTTTTGTCAACGTGGTTTTAGATCGTGGCTCTGCGCTCAAATTATCCCAGTAGACTTGAAGCTTGAAGAATTATGTCTTGAAACTAAGCTCCCAGCTATTGCACTACTAAATTATTAATGATCGTGATATGCATAAAAAATATTGCGAAGAATATGCACTTTTGTTAATGAATTAACGCTTTACATCCCAAAACTCGCTAAGGAATAAACCAGGGACTATTTTTATTTTCTTCAGAAAGTCGAGTCGTTGATAGACTTGTGCCGCGGTCAGAAGTCAGGCTGCCACTCGTCGGCCTTCTTAGCCGACCAAAAACCACCACTAAAGGTGAAAATATCTGTTGCACAGCAAGTTAATTTGCAAGGACAAGGGTTTGTAACGTCTGGTTCAACAATTGATTCATCAGCGGGCTTCCAAATGCCTAAGCCACCAGTTGGTGGTTCAATGAATATTGTTTTTAACTCGGAGACACCGTTTCAAGTTGGCGGTGTAGCTCACGGACGACCAAACAGCCGATTATTTGGGTGGCCAGAAGATTTCGTCAATGGAGAATCGTTTCGTGGATGCATACGGAACATCAGGATTAACAATCAGGTTAGTGAGCTTCTGATTTCCGCAATAATGATCGAATATTTAAAAGAAACCATTCAATAATCCCACTGCATATACCACTTGAAGATATAGAGATCTTAAATGCGGGAGAGCTTCTTGGTGACGTGACGTTTTCATAATAGAATAGAATAAAATAGAAGTGTCGGCACTAAAGAAATAGGCCCATGGCCTGTTGCCGATTCTTTAATTTTTTGTGACTTGATTCACAAGGGATCCGGCCTTTGGAACCCGATCTTTCCATAACTGACGATTGATTGAGATAGCTGCTGGACAATGAAAAAGTCAGTCACGAAAATACTGAAGTGGTTACCTAGCGCCTCACAATTTTTTACGTAACATTTTGCTTATGTTCTGAAAACAAAATCATTAGAAATCTTGGCATCATAATTAAAAAGTGATTTTAAAAGCCCACGTTATTAACTGGTTGAAATCATGTAGCTCTCTGAAGCTGTCAAATTTTTATTTCATTTTTGGTTGTTATTTGCCCTCGGTAGCTTTAAAAAGTCATTAATGATTTTGTTTGCTTGCAAATTAGATCAGTGCCAGGCCAATTTTCCGCTCTGCTTTGAACCACAGTGAAGCTAATGAATGACTTCTCATTTCTTACATTTGATGATTGCAGCACAAAACCAAAGTGTCTTTCACTCGTGATTGATTGACTCTAATTGAAGCTACACACACCGAGTTCGCTTGGCTGCAAAGCTCAGTCATTACATAGTACGAAGATAAGCAGTAAAGCGGTGGCAATTTTTGTGGCATGGTGAGCAGATTACAGATGATGTTCGGTATGCGCTATCGTTGGCAGACTAACGCTGACGGATGGGAAAGGAATCATATTGTACTTGAACTTCAACTGCCACATGATGCTAGGTTATTGCCTGTTAACTGCTCTAAGAATTGAGTATCTAAACTGGTGTTAGCTGTCGCAATGAATAAGAATAGTTGAGCGGGATCACTTAAGGATTGTGATTGATTAGATACAGATTATGGTGAACGACTCAATTGTACTGTGATTTATTGATTAATTTAATTTAGCGAGATGCTTTTAAAATACTTCTCAGGTTCTTTTAATAATTTTTGTATAATTATATTTTTTATATAATTGAATTTGTTTGAACGAAATTGATTTCACAAAGTCCGCTTTATCCAAATAGTAAATAAATTATGATATTATTCAAAATTAATCTCTTTTAGTTTCACTCCATGCAAGTTGTTCAATTCAAGCACAAAAAAGAATTCTCGTTCTTTCATGACTTTATTTGATACCTTTACAAATCGAATGGAAAAAATAAGTTTGGCTTCTGAGAAAAAATTTTCCACCAAAATACTTATGAAACACTGGTGACTATCGTAAGAGAAAGCCAAGCAAGGGATTGCATATCGAGCTTCATTCAATATAAAGAAAAATAATATTTCTGGGTCTTGAACGCACAAGAGCCGAGCCAGTACTGATAAAAGTTAATACATATTATGCGAAGTAACGTAGTGGCATGAACTACGGTGCGAATATTATCTACATGCAAACACTACAACAGAACATTCACAGGAGCACAGGCTTTTAGTTTTTTTCCTCATGTGAGACCTGCTAAGCGACTTAGAAGCTTTGCAGGGACCAGCTTGTAGGTACAGGCCGACTATCTGAGTCGTTAAAGTGATCCCGCAGTCGTTATTGTTTCATCCCTAGCATTTGCAGTTGCCGAAGGTATCTGAACAACGCTTTTAGCGGCCGAATAGGCAACCGTGTGGTTTATTATTATTTATATGTGATGACAATCGTTTTTATAATTGACTTTTTTGCTTTATGTTGCTCTTCATATCGTGAAAAATTTTTCTATTTACGAGAAGTTGATTGAAGGTCACATAGACAGACTCTATTATATTTTAGACGTTCAAAAATCACCAGGTAACTAAAAATTAATTCCTGGAATAATTCTGTTCGCGAGAAAATTTGATTAAACTCTTAACTTTGGTTAACTGCGTAACTGTTGGCTTCGGCTCAGCTACAAGACGTCGGTGGCGCACGTCTCTCACGCGGCGTGTCGCCGGGCTGCCCGCTACCTACAGTCTGCTCTCCTAGACCTTGTCACAGCAAAGCTCGGTTAGTATATGTGTTTTATCTCTTATATTTATCTTTATACTTTGTTTATCGTAGTCAAAACAAGTCATATTAATCTGGCTACGTAGCTTATCTCTTATTTTCATCTTTATGTTTTGTTTATTGCAGTCAAAACAAGTCATATTAATCTGGCCACGTAGCTTATCTCTTATTTTTATCTTTATATTTTGTTTATTGCAGTCAAAATAAGTCATATTAATCTGCCACGTAACTCTGTATCTATAGTAGTAGAAAACTTGTAAATTGTTCAGTTCAAGTATTGGCTGTTGGCGAATACGTGAGATACGATTTCATTTTAATTCATAAATAATAGAGAAATAATTTGTATTTAATAAAAAACGTACAAAAGTTCGGCTCATACAGTATGTACATACAATGTCTAACTCTAGAGCTTATTGTCATAAAATAATAAGTATTTATATTGTGATAAAATAAGTAAAACCGCAAGGTATTAATGGTTCGCAGAAGAGAAGTATCAAGTAATGTGCGATTCAGTATTATCCCAATGAAAATATTTCACTTACTTGCGCTAAATTGACGAAATATTAAACGCTTAACGCTACAACCAATTAATCGACATAACTCAGCTCAAAAAAGAAATTTGTCTTACCTCTTTACCTGTCATAAGACTTTAAATATATAGAAATGCAATAAAGATTCAATAGAGTGCGTCCATATGAAGAATAAGTCTGAGTTGCTGGCACCAGATGCTCCACTTCTCACATGCCTGCGTCGTGCGAGTGCTTGCCTGGCCTGCGAGGGCCGCTCTGCACGCAGGCGTCACAAGGCGTCACTCTGCACCGCCAGAGCTACGCGTCTCTGGCCCTCTCATTCCGACCTCCTACTGACCACGCTGCCGTGCAAGTGCGGTGAGAACGACAGCTGACTGCTTACTTAATCGAAACATTGTCATCAGTATTAATTAATTGTATTTGTAGTCAGTTTAAATATCGATTTTTAAAATAATTAACAATATTTTATAATTGTCGTCATCACATTGTTAATTTTTGCATATGTTGTGGTTATTTAGTACTTGGAGAACTTTTGAGAGAGTAATTGCAAAAAAATATTCGGTGACAGACAGATAAAATATTTGTTGCAGTTATTTTCACATCTGTCTAAACCAAAAGTTATTGAGCTCTATTCTAAACACTATTGAACGTTAATTAATTCCAGTTTAATCAAAATCAATACGGCAAAACTCATAAATTGATAACAATAAAGCGGAACGACTGTCCTCGTAATACAGTCATTTTAAGTGCGGAAGATCAGTATTTTCTGTGCAGTAACAGTATCAGGCCTAATGTATTATCACGTGTAATTTATTATCACGTCGAATTTATTGTCAAGCCTAATATATTATTCTGTATTCACTAGAGTATTTGGCCGTTCAAAAACTTTTCCTGCGAACACTTGTGTTCCGCGTGATAAAGACGTGGTGCATCGACCGACTAGGCTTCATCTGCTGATCTAATTCTGTTTGCTAGCTGAACTCATGCTTGATATTGCCTATCGGAAAATATTGGTATTATTCACTGTCAAATAAACTAGTATTTAGCAGCAATATCCAATATTTTCTTCCTTGAATTTATATTAATAGATCCCTCCAGTGTTTCAAGATGATTGATGCCGATGAATCTAACTAAGGATTCCCTGCTTCGAGCTGCTAATGCATGACAGCATCGTTCAGAAATATGGTAGCCTTATACTGCCAATATGCTGTTCTTCGGTATCGTTCAGATATAGGGTAGCTCATTGTAAAGTTCTCAATTTTTCTAAATTCCAGTATAAAGACAAGGTCAACGAGCGGTCAAATTCTGAAGCTGACTTCGCAAGGAAGAAGTGACGCTTTGAGACTTCACATAACGACTGGCAAAGTTTGCTTATCTTTTGAATTATCAAAGCCTGCAACAAAAATAAACTTGGAGAAAACTGATTTAGATTCCAGTAATGTAACCGGTCATCATGCGGAAAATCGTTACAGAAGATCTAGCAAGGTTAACGGGTTACGTGGAGATATGTTTCCAGAGATGATTCTAAAGAAATCGAATGAAAGTGATCATAAAGGATTGCACTTGCATCCATACCGAATTAGGAAGTACATGCACGAAACTGAATCATCGAATACTTCTCATTCTGGGGCTTCGGCTAAAAATTTGAACAGAGTTCGTAAAATAGAGGCGAAAAATTTAAGCGAAAACGAAAGATATTTGCATTTTGCGAGACGCTCATTGCACGGAGGAGTAGAGCGTAGCAAGCGGAGAACTCACCCGGCGCCTGAGGAAGAATCGTCGTGGGCCGCCCAAACCGTAGCGTCGCAAGTGTGTTTATCAGAGGCCCGTCTCAACGATGGTGTCTGGCACACACTGTACGCAAGAAGGTTAGATTAAACGATTCTGTTTCACCATAATAAAAGTACTCGAATGATTTATTATTTTATTTTATATTAGAAATTGTTCGTAATTATGTAAATTTTTTGCTTCTTTACAAAGAGTTTTGAAGATTTCTCTTTGCCAGTGTAAACAACACTGACCAATTTGAAAAAAGGACGCTGATGAAATATCTCAAACGCAAAAATTTTGATATTTTCTCCAAAATAAAATGGTGTTTCAGTTGTCGTATTTATTAATTATAATCCCAAATTAACTTTTTGGACAAGGGAAAAATCAAATTTTCCTCATTACTCCTCACAGTTACGGGCAGTTTCTCGAATTATGGGCAGACGAAGGAGACCATCCAAACTACAACTCATCACTCATCGAGGGTCTCTTCTCCAGTAGCAAATTTTCTCCTTCACTTTCCAAAATAGCGGACACTGAACCAATGTTCCGCATCCACGGACGAAAAAACTCTCGTGATTTTCGAAACACTACAGAAAATCTGGCCACGTTGGCGCGCTTTAAAAGTAAAAAGTGGAGCCCTGAGGGAGGAATGAATTTTTACCAATCTTGGGCATCAGTGGAGAGAAATTCATCCCAGTCGTTGTACACAAATACTGAAAACAAAATCGGGATTTTACCTCAAGCAACAAGTATAACATCCGTAAAATCTGGTGAGCCGATACAGATCTGGAACGAAATTCCTTTCAGTGTTGACCAGCAAGAAGGGATCTTGGTTGGAGGCATCCCCGATTTCCACGAGTCACGTTTGGTGGATGTCAGAGATGATCTTTATGACAGTGAGTTATTAAAACGAAATCTTAATTAGTTTTCGGAATTGAATTACAGTCCAATTTCAACCTTGACGTAATAAATTATAATGAAATTCGAAACTGGAACTAAATCAATGAATTTTTAAATGGGGAACTTTCGTTTCGTATGCTGGTAAAAATTCAGTGATTTATTTCCAGTTCCCCATAATTGAAATTTATTTAAGCCGTCATGAACTTGACCATTTTATAATCCCCCAATATATTAGCGCGCTTATTGTATTTCTTCACTGTTCTACAAGGCTGTTTGGATGACCTCCGCCTATGGGGACACCCCTTGCCTCTGCCCCCCACGTACAACACGAGTCAGGCCGCGCAGCTCACATCCTTCGCCAACATGACCGCGACGTGCACGTCTGACGACGTCTGTGCCAACGTTACCTGTCCCGCCGGCCTGCAGTGCCTGGACCTCTGGAACGTCCATGCTTGTGGGTGAGTCAGCAGCAACAAATCCTTAAGCTCCTCTCACACAGGGCGGGAAATCCCGCCGGCGTGAAAAAAACCGCCGTGGGATTTCCCGCCCTGTATGAAAGGGGCCTTAGTGTGTTCATTTTTAATGCTTATGTTTCCGTGCTAAGATTGTACTACGTTTCGTATGCTGGTAAAAAGTCAGTAATTTATTTCCAGTTCCCGATTTAAGCGTTCCTCTTTGCACTGATAGCGATTTGTGTTGTGGATAAAACGTATAGTTGATTTGCTAAAAATTCGTTAAAACATTTCACACGAAATGAAATGATAAACCACTTGTAAATGAGCTGAATTATTCATAAATCAATTCATCCCAAATTCATCCCAATTCCTGATTCAACTTGCGATTTGATAATATATTTATTGAGAAAGGTTGTAGAAGTAGCAAATCTCCGCAACTTGTTATTGGCGGCATTTTCTATTACCAGGAAATAACATGTCGAATGAAGTAATAACGATCTAAATCTCCTCCTCGACCGTCGTGCATTGAGTTAGTTTCGAGAGCTGAGTAGATTGTTATGCTTCGGCAACCTCAATTTTTCCAGTCTGGTTTTGGCACCAACAATTTTGACGGCAATTTTTCGGCAATTGTTTGCAGGTGCGGGCGAGGAAAAACCTTCAAGTCCAGCAAATGTGCGAACGTAAACGAGTGCCAAGTTTGGTCGCCGTGCCTGGCGGGCACTTGCCTGGATTTGGACGAAGGCTATCGATGCNAGTGTCCTGCATCACGCGCAGGTCAGAGGCCTGCCTCGTTGTGAGTGTCCCTCATCACGCGCAGGTCAGAGGCCTGCCAGCGATGGTCTTCATCATTCCAAACCTCGTCTACGCGATTACCTCACTTTTTGGTTGAGAGGCTATTGTGATGAAGGTTATTGTGGTACACATGAAGGCATTGACATAAAACGATTAAGGGCCAGATAAACTGTTGTATCTATGAATGCTTCTTGATAATATCCAGAGTAATCGTTTTTAGAAATGCTCGTACAGTAGCACGAGTGTAGTTTAATAATGTCGGCGTAGAAGAATAGGCCAACTATATTTAACTCAGATTGGCAAATAGGTTGAAAAATTAAAGAATTTTCATGAAAATTTACATTTCCTCAGTAATGTTCGTGATATTTTTTTGGACGAAATTTTTAGGCACCAACAGCCTCTGTAAGAACATTTTAAAGCAGCGCGTTGGTTCGCCGCTTTGCATACTCTTTTATAATATTTATGTGAGTTTTATTCGTCATTATTCGCCTTTGTTCCATAAAGAAAAATTACGTGCCACCTTCATTATGATGATTCAAGGGTGCGTGACTATAATGCGCATCCATACAAGGCGCCTGTCCCGAGGCTTCTTAACAAACCTAGCGATTACTGTCATGTTGTTCCTACCTTCCTCCGCTAACTCTGACTAATGGGGCTGTGCACGCATGTTTATGGTATCGCCGCAGGTACAGTTCTTTATTAAACATGCCTTCAAACACAACCAAATAATCGTCGCACTGGTACTTTTATTTTTGTATCCGAACCTTCCCTTATGAAATTATTTACATTTTCTTACCAAGCCGGAATTCAATTCTCATTGAAGCATAATTGTCCTAAATTATTCTTATTATTTTTTTCATGATTTTATGATGTCGATGTCCAATGTTAACTGCGGTCGTGAATTCGCAGACGATTTGAAAATCGCCTCTGCCGAATTTAGAAAATATTCATTTTTGTTATGAAAATGTTTCAACAAATAAGAATTTAAATTTATCGCAGGTGTTTTCAAAATAAATTTTCTAACCTTGTAAGGTTATAACTGCGAGGTGGCAGTGACGCCTGCATCGCGTCTCTCGCTCTCTGTTGGCTCCGGTGTTGCCTTCATCTGCATCGTCTTCCTGGGCGTCGGTGAGCTCACGCGTCATGTCTGTGGATTCTGAAAAAAAATAAAAATTATTTTCTGTGCAACTAACTTCCTTGAATTGGCCATGACAGTATAATTGATTTAAATTATATATCACGTTTTGAGGAAATTACCAGTAAAGCAAGTTTTCAATTTAATTTTCTTGTAATTTCTGTGTTGTGAAACTCTTTAACTGGAAATTCGTTATACGTAATTATGCTCATATTCCAACAATATAGAAGCACAGCTTTGAGAGGAATGAAGTAAAACTGTACTGCCTGGAGCTGTCTCCTGGCTGCCAATAATAATATTATAGTAGGCTTGTGTCAGAGGTTGACGTAATTGAATTTATGCTGACCGGTACTAACTGCGTTTTATTTTATTTCGAGCCTGGAATACACGCTAACGCTCTTCTAAATTATGAACGAATCGGAAATGAGTCAACAATTTAGCATAAATAAACCATTTGCAAGTATTATTCAGACTGAATGTTAATTTAACTTAATTACTCCATGAAGATTACATCCACAGTGCCCATCCACGTCCAGTTCACTTTAAATGCTTTTCATCTTTAGGAAAACCAGTCTGGCATTTTTCAATCTGGCGATTGATGAGACAAACTGAGTGGCAAGCTGAAAAACTAACGCTTATAAAATCCAGCTGGAAATGCAGAACATGAATTGTTAGAGGAAGTACCTGATGCATTCATTTCAGAATGAAAAATGTCAGGGACAAAGAACAATTTTACAATTCCAAAGTATGAAAAATGAGAAGACTTTATCAGTCATGATGGTGTTTGATATTTTATGCGTTCTTTGTGATTGAAAAAAATAATTGAAGCCTCTCTCTGTCAGAGATAAAGGCTGATGGAGAGTTCGCAGTCCGTAGGCTTGTTTCGACTCTGATTTGCCGGATCGTAATTTGCTCGAAATTTGTGAGAAATTTTTCACAACAATAATGAATGGACATGTTCTAGATCAAGCTGGTTCTCTGGACACATTATGATTGTATGCTGAATTGAGAGTAGGTTTCAATTACTGATTGTATGAATATATACCGCTTCATCGGAGCAAGCGTTCTACTGTATCATAAATTTTGGTTTAAGTCTTGCGAGGTGCAACATAAAGCTGGCAACTCATTTATGGCTAATTCATGATCCAGATTTTGATTTTTTCACAACTATCCCACTATTAAAATAATTCACATAAGCATCTTTTTCGCATAATAGAAAAAGAGGGAAATAATAAGAAGGGAATTTTTCGTTTAAAGTATTTGTAAACTAGATGAGGGACACTCGGGTAAGCAGTCACGAAATCTTTGTATGCATATCAGATAATTTGCAAGTGTTATGATCGTTAAGTTTTATTCCTCAGTGCTGTTGTGGGCCTATTTCCTGCTGAGACGCGTCCTGGGGCGCTCTGAGCGCAAAAAACGCCAGCTGTCAGAATCCAGCTCGGCTTTTTCGACTCCGCGCACGCACCACACCCAAAATTCCCCGCACTGCTCTTCCTCATCCCCATCACACTCCCCAGCTGCACTCCACTGTACTCCATATGATCTTCACGGAGTTTCTCGCGGTATCCAAGGGATTACCCGCAGTATCAGGGCCAAGAATAAGCCTGGCCCAGCCACCGACGGAATACCAGAACTCTGTCGGTCATCGCCGCGCCTGGAGCTCACTGCCTTGCGCTGCAGTGCACCTGGTAAGTTAAAAATTCAGTTGTCCCTCATTATATTTTTTTTAGTTTATAGAGTAGATCAACTGGATAATTAAAAAAATTATATCATGCAAGAACACTATTATTTCAATGCATGGGAATTGAATTTTTGAATCGTTATTCAGTGACTCAAATTTAAAGTGAGTTACTAGACGTGACTCATAATTCAGGCAATCTTTCATTCTGCAGAATGCCATGTATTTTTAGACAATTATATGACTAAACGCTGTTAAACTAATGTTCATGTTGGCGTAACTTATTTCAGCAGAAGTGGACGTCTTGAAAATTTCAGAAATTCACTCATCGTTCCTGGAAAGTTCTGGCTCCTCCGGAAGTTTTATTCGCATGGCTGCGGCTGAATCCTCAATGCATGAGGCAGAAAGCACCACAGGATTTGATATCCCCCAAGCGCTTGTTGTTGATCCCGATTCCGAAGGATCAACCCTAGACTACGCCGAGCAGAATAATGTCAGATCGTCGCGTGAAGTACGACTCATACACATACAATCCAGTGAAATGGAGAGAGAGCGTCGGAAAGGAAAGGACGATTCGAAGAAGCGAGGATCCAGCGGTTGTGTTTGTTCTTCAAAAGTGCGTCAAGAGGAGTCAATTAGTTCTTGTGGCGGTGGCTGCAGCTGCGTTTGCACTTCGAGGGGCGATTCGTATAAGCCAACACAAGACGATTTGCGCGATTATGCGTACGAGGGCGAGGGCAGCACACCGGGATCCTTATCGTCTTGTTGCTCTGGTGAGAATACGGAAATTTAGTGGGCATTCTAAATTATTTTGCTTACATTAAAGATGAAAAATTGGTTGGTCTTAACTGATAATTCTGGTCTCTCATGACTGTTTCAATGCAGGACATGACCCAATGGGAGGACCGATGACTGACCACCGTTTTCTGGGAGGTTTTCAAGAAGTTGCCATTCTTCTCAACTGCCTTTCATCTACTGAAGATATTGATTTTCAAAAGGCTAAAACTTGTGATACTAAGCCAAAAGCGATGGGTCCGATAAAACTGAAAAACACGAAAGAACAATTTTTATACAATAACGACAATTTGATGAGAAATATTTCCATCTCATCACGTGATATTCAAATTGAATACAACGATAAATCGTTTCACGCAAATTCTGACATTTATCGGAAAGGAGGTTCTCTGCCTCGAATGAAGCCTTCATGAGCTTCTCGATCTCCCCATGTATTGTTTTTTAATTGTAAGGCATAAAAATATTGAATACATACGAAACAATAATACATAAGAAAAGTTATAAACAACGACGATTGTAATTATAATAAATATTAAGCAGAGTTGTTTGGAGATTAAAATTTGTGTATAGCAGCCAATAAATTACGAAGCGCAGAAATTGATCATGATCTATCTGGTCTCAGTAACTCGCATGCAACTCGTTTTTTAATTGCTTATGAAAAGTTTGTACTGACTTAATTATTTTGAGTTTCTTGTTTACGTTATACTCTCTATATGGCATGCATATAAAAGTTCAAGATGATGATAATGGTTTCGTGCGAGGCTTGAAAAAATATTACCATATCGTTCAAATAACAGCTCAGTCTAACAGCACTAGACCACAGCTGATAACAGCTCAGTCTAACAATGCTAGGCCACGGGTGATAACAGCTCAGTGTAACAACACTAGACCACGGTTAACAGCTCAGTGTAACTAAGCTAGACCACGGTTACCAGCTCAGTGTAACTAAGCTAGACCACGGTTAACAGCTCAGTGTAACTAAGCTAGACCCGGTTAACAGCTCAGTGTAACTACGCTAGACGACGGTTAATAGCTCAGTGTAACTACGCTAGACGACGGTTAATAGCTCAGTGTTATTAAGCTAGACCACAGTCGAGCTAAGCAATGTGCATTGTCGAATAAACATTACTTGGATTTACAACTCGACTGGCAGCGGATAATAGGAGGCCTGATTTGACAGAGCAAAACCCTGCAGTTTTCAGCAAGTTTTTGCGAGCTATTCGCGAACGCTGTCCTCCGTCGATTAATGTTTACTTTACTTCTCTTTAACGCTATGTAACGACGGTATGTGCTTATTTATTTAGAACGTTGCATGCAAATTATAGTGTATGACATTTTAAAGAAAATAACTCTGAACATTGGTATATTTTTGTACCGAGGGAGTTAAATGTTTAAAGATTAAATTTAAGACTTTGCTGTTCCTACACTCATTTTAACTAATAAACAAGAAAAGTACATTTTTAATCAATAAATGTGAATTTTGTATCATTGCCTATCTGAACTGCTGATCAGTTCAATATTCAATTGACGTGGATTTTTGGGAAGAAAATATGCCATGTTGATGTGAGTGAGCTCTGTCGGACTGCTGTGCTATACAGCACCTCAGCAACGTTGATTGTTTCGTCTTCAAGATTCGTATGAAATGCTATGAATGAAAATCTTCTATTGTCAAATTATAAATCAATTAACAAAGGATAATTAATCCCTAAAGATCTGAAGTTACCATTTGAGATACATTCTGAGTGAGTTAAACTTGAACTTGACATTTAAGCAACTAGTCACACACACGTACGAGAGCTCGGCCTCAGCCTGAAAATAGAGAATAAATATAAATATTAAACAAAAATGATATAATATGCTTAATACTAATAAACTACTCCTACCGTTGTTTACAAATTGAGTTTTTCAAACTCTTATTGCCCTTAGTAATTGAATTAATTACTGAAGTAATTATTGATTTACTGAAACTTGATTACTCAAGTAATTCCATTTAGAATTGAATGAGTAATCTCAGTGATATATAATTATACCCGAGGTAAATATCCATCAAAAGAGATCTATATGTGTCAGCTCCGGTTCCGGCTGTCTTCTCCATGTTATCGTACCATTCCCGGCAACGTTCGCTGCTTCAGCCAAATCTGCGACGAGTTTCAGGCGATATTTTCAATGGGCTCATCAGCGCCATAATCTGGCCACTTTACGCGACGGCCGGCCTAGATGTGGCCTCTTCCATGAGTCATAAAGGCCTCAATGCCTGCCTCAACTTATGCGATCGACTGAGTGCCTTGACTGGCAAGTGACAGCCTCTCTGCCTGCCTCAACATATGCGATCGACTGAGTGCCTTGACTGGCAAGTGACTGCCTCACTGCCTGCCTCAACTGATGCGATCGACTGAGTGCCTTGACTGGCAAGTGACTGCCTCACTGCCTGCCTCAACTGATGCGATCGACTGAGTTCCTGGGACGAGCGAATTCTACGTCGCCCTGCTTGCATCAGTGAGGTGGAATCGACTGAGTCTTTGGCCTGAAGAGTGACTGCCTTGCTGGCAATGGATTACGTTTAATCAGATTACCTATCCCGCTTAAGCTCAACGAGCGCACATGTAGGCAGTTTTTTTAGTGTCTTCAGTTTTTCGGTGCGACGTTACATGCGAATTAAATCTCGCATTTATTACTCTCAGTTAATGCGCGTGTATTTTAACTCATACGACCATTCATTGCAAGAATAAACAATGAGTATTTCAATGGTTCAGTCATATTCCGTACATATGTGCATGTATTCATTGCTTGAATTAGCCACTAAAAATACAAAAGGACAATAGTCTCTGCGGGTGAAATACAGAGACCGTGCCCTCTCTATATTGTCCAGCTCAGGGACGAGCCCTTCCATTTTCTGATTCGTTCTCTGCAACAATCAATTGAAACCCTCGAATGTTCCACGAACCTTCAACGCCAATATAATTTGATGTCACTATACGTCCCTACCAAGCTGACCCACCCTTGGTTTAACAATGTCATGGTGCCATGAAAAATCATGTTATAATTTAGGAATCTTGAATAACAAGAATGCGGTGCATGTAGTATTAATAAGAGGTAAATTAAAAGTGTCCATGTGACATATGAAACTTTATGAAGAGGAAAAGAGATCATGCCACTTTTTACACTTGTTTAATGATACCATCTTAATACATGGCCGAGACTTCGTCGTCAAATAGGTAAACAAATACATGCTTAACCTAAATGCACTGAAGTTTATGCGGAAACTCGCACAGCTATCAATTTATATAACTTTTTTTCTATCGAGCTTACGATGTTAATTGCTTGCACTTTTGAGTAAGTGTTCTTCTATGGCAAATTTTATTCACGGAAGACTCTACTAACGACGCTAATTAACTCATATCTTATTACTATATTATTAGTTCGAGAAGTAAATACTATAATTATTTCTAATCAAAGACAAGCGCGCAATTCATCTTGAAAGCTCCTTAAATTATTTTGCTATCACAGATCTCGAAACCAACGAATGGCTTGCTGCATTTTGCAGATAGCGTTTTATGCGAGCCTCTGGATGATGTACGCAACAGATTCCTAACGAGCCAGAATAAAGCTCCCTCAAAAATTACATTCCAGTACAGGACAGAGTTTTTCATTTTGCCGCAACTCAACATACATTACCAGAAACACGGACAAATTCAGAGAGATGAGTCAATAAAATTCGCTGTCAACATAAATTTGTCTCCAGACGATCTTCTTATATTGCAAGCAATGCAGGGTCATGTATTGCTGTTAAAGCACAATCTTGTCAAGGAATCTTATCAGGCATATTAATCGGCCAGCAAACGCACAATAGCTCCCGAGTCGGGGCCAGATAGCGTACAAGGCCCTCTGGTGGCGCAGTTTTTCTTCAACAACACCGGGAGCAAAATTGCGCTGTTTCAAACCAATTTGTTTGGTGATCATTTTTAGGCGTCATACCAATGAGCTTAAGAATGAATAAATTATGTCCCAGAATGCATAAAGCTCGTTTGAGTCTTATTCAGATCTTCAAAAATTTTTAATAATCTATTCATTTAACAATGAGAATATATAGTAGCGTCCGTCTTGTGTACAATGTAATTTTGGTTCTTTAAATAACTGAGGAAACCGTATAAAAACTTGAAATGGCAGCTTTCTTGTGCCTATTGATATAAATATCTGCTGAACTATTTACATGTTCGACAGGGCAGGGTGACCCAATAGGTTACAGTTTAGAGTACCATGCAGGAGTGGAGCAGAGAGGTGCGGGTTCGATATAAGCTCACTATACAACAATTCTGGTCAGATTCAGCGAGGAGGCCGGGCGGTTGGGCAATGCGAAATTTAAGCAGTGTGTTGTGAGTTCGAGACCGAATGTGAATGTTCTGAGGTGTACAGAATTGTGAATTGAATGTTGAAATGTTCTGTTCTGCTGTGAATGTTCTGAGATGTACAAAATTGGCGACAGACCTACGGCCTAATAAACGCTGTAACCGCAATTGAAATTATTAATTGGTGGTACGTAATGTGTTTCCGGAGAACGTATTCATACTAATGTCTCAATTGAGATCCAAATGAAAATCTAAAATAATCTTTATAGTAAATGCTTGATTTCTATTCTAGACATTTTCCTTTGTTATTCTCGTTTGTTTAATCATCATGTTTGATTTTGAATTCTCTTGAGTCATTCAAAACGCCAATCAATTTTTATTCCTATTTCTATCATTATTGCGAAGAAAGTATTTAAATACAAGCGGCGTTTTTCGGGCTGTGGTTAATGTTTTATGTTAGTTCGATAATAATTAATCTTCCTCTAATGAGGATCTTATTCTTCGATTTAAAATATACTGAATATTTTACGAATTTTGATTAAAGATCTCTCATTAAGTTTCTTATACATGAATAATGATTAATTTTCTATGAATGTAAACCCATACTACGAATTGGAATGATGTAAATTCAATGAGTGTCTTAATTCACTGTGTTTGGGTATTAATTACAGTATCCGAGTGGGCGAGAACTACGAAAAATACGAAAGACGTTCGAAACTCAGACTAGTTCGGCTGAGTGTTCTTTGAATTTTTATGGTGCGATGTCATATCGATACGTCATTTATGGTGAAGTTATTAGTCACAGAAGATGCACCGTATATGGTGTAGGAAGACAAGTTATTTCCCACCAAATATAGTAAATGAAAGTGTGAAGGAAGACAAATTATTTCCCACCATATATAGTAACTGAAAGTGCACAACTATTTTAATCGAAGAGTGGCCATTGACACGTTAATTGCTTGGGTTCAAAGTAGGTACTGTCAATCAATATCAATACGTAATCGGTGTATCATATGAAATCTAATTGCTAACATAACAAAAATTAATTGTAGATTATTCCTGAGGGACCAATTTTAAGTTGACAACTAATAATTAGCGTCGCTTTTTAGAAAAGGAAAGGAAGATCGCGTGGAATTTCAATTATGCGACGCATGGTTGAGGCTCGAGAATTTAAAGTTTTTGGCTTCAAAACTTAATAAGCTTTAGAGCTTTAATAAGTCCTCAAGTATTATGAGTTTTAAGATTAAAAACTTTACTTGCGGTCACTTTGTGGCAACTTCAGCGCGTAAGTAAAATTTGAAGACAGCATGGGATGAATTCCGGCATGATTACACAATTAAAAAATTTAGCCGCTCTAGTACATAGCGGTAAAAATGAGCAAATAGCTCGTGCTCATAAAACATTGATTATCTATGCAGATATTATGCAAAAGCATAAAAATAAATACAAGGAATGCCATAAATTGTAATCATTCTACATCTTGGGAACCTATTCAAAGGGAGTAAATACGTGTATACTCCCTTTATATACATATTTATACAGCGTCCATATCAGTGTATCGCTTCTCACAGAATTATTCGTAAAAACAGCCCAAATTTTGGTCCCGTAATCCGGCTTCAAGATTTTCTTTAGTATTTTCCAATAGAGCCGCTCTATTGGGGCTGACCAAATTGTTTTAGTGGCGAGAAAAACTCTGCCAATTTGGATGGCCATCAGGAAGCTGGGCCTCGCTCGTCTTTCAGGTCCATGTTTGTGTTGCTTGCTACGCCAGATAATGGCTCGGTGCTGGTAGTCTAGAGTGGCCGATTGACATATGCACGTTCATTTGGTCATGGAAATGTTAATGTTTATTCAATAAATATTAATTTGATAATATATTATTAGATCATTGGTTTGTTAACCTGCAGTTTTTTATACCATATATGAGTTTTTTGTACCAAATTATACCATACCAAATTATACAAATAAAAAATATATTTTTATACCAAATATACCATTTTTTTATACCAATATGAGATTTCATCAATGGATTTGAAAAATAAATTAAACATAGTTTTATAGAGAATTCCTCCCGAGGAATACAGTATAGTATGAGAAATGAGGAATTTGGCATAAACTTTCTGTCTAAAAACGCATCCGCGGTTCAGCGCCCTCCGAACAGGCGTTGAGATCAGCGTCCGCGGTTCAGCGCCCTCCGAACAGGTGTTGG